>NC_081315.1:19113571-19422500 GCF_026419965.1 Kogia breviceps
ATGTCCAGATTTCAAATAACCAGGACACTAATTCCTAGATTTTTCTTTAAATGGGAGCAAACCTTGACATAGAGGTTAGCACAACTCCTCTCTAAACATCTGAGTGTGAAACATTTTTATTAATAAAAAGTAGGAGGGAAGAAAAGAAGAGGGAAAGCTGGGGAGTGGCTTTTGTGCATGATTATAAAATAGTTGCCATTTGTTTCATTTTGTGAGTTTACATATCAGGCTATACTTAAAGCTGAACTGCCCACAAGAAGCTCGCTAATTGTCAGTTTCTACCCTGATGGCTCACCTTACAATTTTAGGATACTGACATATGTAGGTGAGAGACTATTTCTAATACCACTTGAAAACCACCATATGGTTTCAGGCTTCAGACTTTTTCTCCCTACATTAAAAGTCCTTGCTTCTTTCCCCTTACTCTTTTTTCACAGGTTCTCATTTGCAGCTCTACTGTTTTCCTTCTTCTCCCCCTCCTCTCCTACATCTTCCTCCTTTCTGCTTTCTCTGTTAAACTGTTGAAGTTCTCCATTTTTCTTAAGTGTGGAATTCTGAACTACATAAAGAATACTCTACCCTTAAGATTTGGAAGTGTAAATTATGCCTTTTATTGCATAGTGTAGTGTCAATATAATATTGACTTCATTGATTCACTTTACTGATTTAGTTATCCAAATAACAACTATTCTACATTTAAAAATGAATATTACATTGCTGGTTCAGCTGTCCCAATAAAATCAAATCTCAGAACACAATCATATATCATAAAATGTTATCAATAAATTATAAGAAGTATCTTGAAATACAAAGAGATAGCAATTTTCTCGGATCGGTGTACCCTGCTTTTATTTTGCAGTCCTCCGTGCTTCAGCTTGGAAGTTCATGGGTTAAAATATGAAGCTATGGATTTAGCTTTCTGGTGAATCATATGCAAAAGAGTTTTTTTTCCCTTTTAATGGAAATGTTAAAATAAATTCCCCCCACCACTTATATTACATATCTTTATATTCCCAGAAAAGGGAGAAAGAGATCACTGCAATGGAATCTACTGGAGGTTCCTTAGAATCCTGCCTTCATTAAGAAATATAAACACTACATATTCTGTGCTACATATCCTGTGATGTCTCCATAGCTACTTCTGTCACCATCTAGAAGGATTTTTTTTTCTTTCTCCCCTAGGGAAAGTTATACATAACTGAGTCCTGATTTCTAAAGTCTCTTCATATCTATATTGTGAAATGTGCCAAATTGTCAGCTGGAATCTCACTAGAAAGAACGAGGTGCAACCTCTGCTGAATATGAGGGCAATTAGTCAATGGACCCCAGAAAGTTTCAGGGATAAAACATCACAAATCTGACTTTTCCAGAAACCTCCCTATGTGTTCTTTCAGGAGAGAGCCTCATCAAACAGAAGAGCTGATTGTATCCCAGGAAATACATTCCCCTAAAGGTCTATTTTACATGTTTCCTTTCTGTTATAATTATCACCTCCACTAATACCTACTGGGCTCATTAGTGAGTTTAACATGAATTGTCCATTGGAAATCACACATTACCATGTGAAGTAGAGAAAATATCATAATAAATATCATAATATACCATCGTTATCATATCATAATGTCATATTATGATATCATAGTAAAATATCAAGCCATTCATTCTTACCAAAATCAAAAAAACTTAATGATATAGACATCACTTAAAGCTACTATTTTACCATTTACTTATAGGTGGAATTTACAGTCAATTTTTTAAAGTAGTTTTTTTGCCGGTAGATTGCAAGCTACTACTTAGATATTTTAAAATTTTCATATTTTAGTATCTAAGAAAGTAAAGCATGTTCACATTTGTTTTGTTCTTATATTTCCAGTGTCTGTAAGTCAAAGATAATAATGCATGACTGCATTTTAACACATGGAAAATGGGGTTCATAGTGATACACACAGGGTAAGTATGTAGCTTGATTTTTCACCACTGGTTCAACACTGACTTACCACTGGAACCAATTTCTCCTGCTGCCTGGCCCCAAACACATTCATTATTTTTCTGAATTACAAATAAGAAAAACAGCACTGCCAACCCAAAACAAAATGTAAATGTCAACTTCTCTGGAATAGGAATCATTAGAGGCATTTTGATCAAGGAAGGTCTAGTCTGATACTCAAGAGCGCTTATCTTGCTCTTACCAGTCACCTTCAAAACTATATTAGAAGGCTAATAATATTATAAGTACAGGAAGGTTTTTGGAAGAAAGAAGCAATCAGTAGCATATATGAAATATTTTAAATGTCCTCTTTATTTTGAAAAGGATAATATTCTATGTCAAACTTCTTCCCTTTGTCAGAATGATAATAATTAAGGAGAAAACACATGTTTTTTTTTTAGATTCTCTAGAAATACAAACGTGCAAGTTTAGCAAATTTCACAAAGTGTAGATGAAAAGCCTCTACTATTTGACCCTCTACACCACACAAAACTTTTTGACAAGATTTAATTTTTATGGTCTAGGCGAAGTTCCACTTACCCAGAATACGTATCTGCCCTTAAGAAGTAACAGAACGAAAACCCTCAAAAAGTAAAGACATATTTTCTAGGCATAAAATGCTACAGGAAGGAGAGAAATTTTGTCTTCTTCCTGAAGTTCAATGGTTCTCACACGTCAATGTTTGTCACGGTCACCTAGAGGGCCTGATAAAACAGATCACTGGGCTTCACCCCAGAGAACTGATTCAGTAGCTCTGGGGTGGGAGCTGAGAAGGTACAGCTCAGCAGGTGTCCAGGTGGTGGTGGTGGTGGTGCCAGTCTGGGATAACACTCTGAGAGCCACTGCATTAACTCAGTTGCTTAACTACTTTGGAAGTCTCCCTATGCTTTGTCTGATCTTTCCCAGTGACTATCTCGTGCTCCTCGTGACAGTGTTCTACTGGCAAAATATCACTTCTTAGTTAAGGTATTACTTCAGAATATCTTCATCATCTCTAAGTTGCACACCACTTTTTAGGGTATCACATCACACAGATACTTAATACATGAAAATAAAAATACTGTTACATACGTATTCAGTCTTTTGTTCCTAATGTACAGATTTAGCAGGAAAAGAGTAAGATGAAGAAGGTGAAGACTCACTGGTACCTAAGACTTTTGATTTGATGTTAAAAACAACAAAGTGTGGGTCCAAGTGGAGAGTCTCCACCCTCAGGACTTACCTGTGACTGGTGCATCAATATCCAGCAAATTTTTTTCCTGTCGAAGAATTGAAGCCCCCTCTGTGATTATTCTCAATGCAACGCTCTCTTCCAGCCTGCCCTCCTTCATGAGATGTGCCTTTAAGATATCCACACGAGGCTTCCCATCGTTATCAAACACTTCTTTTGCCGTAAGCCGGTGACTTGGAGGAAATGGGACAGCTGAAAGCAAAGAAGTCAAATTGTTACCTTAGCCAACACTCAACAACCAAAGATTCAAGATTCGATAATAACCACCAAATATGTATCCCTATCACTAACCACCTACTGGAGTATTAAAAAAGTCCCCCCATTAAAATATGATCAAGGGCTATCAAGAATTAAAGATTGCCTTCTTCCTAAGATTCTAGATGTGGTGTGACTGCTGACAGGAAATTTACGTTTCTTATTCACCCAGAACCTGTCTCATGCATCTAGAAGATCCTGACTGCGTGAATAACAAAAAAGAAGAGAGATTTGTCTCGGTTCGGCAATAATCGATTCAGCAAAAGCAAAGAGTTCCTATACATCTGTCCTTCTAATTTTGACTCGGGTGAAGACATTTCTTCACTAAAAAGCAGGCTCCTCTACTGGGATTAGAGGAAGGGGAAAAGACCCTCCAGACCAGATTTGCCTTTCAACGGGAGTTACATCTCTGAGTAAACTGACCGAGAGCAGGCATCTGAGGGCGAAAACGCACTGAATGTTGAACAGAAAATCAGGGAATCTCTTGAACAGTGAGAGGACAGTATGACATCAGGAGACACAGGTATTTAGGAGTATGATATAAAGACAAATTTCGTTTGTTGCTCATACTTAGAGCCAACCATTCTCTCTTCCACCCGTGCCCCCATGCCTTCTTAACAGTGAGAAGGTCTCTTATAGCTCCTGCCATTCTTCACATCTCTAAATACATTCATTCACTCATTCAGCCAGAGGATATTCACTAAACTCCTACAGTGTGCCAGGACGTCCAAAGGTCCACGGTCAGAGATGGTATTATAAAGGTTAAATTTCTGATAAATGGCCAATCAGCCCCTTCCGTGAAGGAAAATCATTATTTCTCCGTTTTACATGAGGGTTCATTTACTGGATAACTCAGATCTATTAGAAATAGCTGGAAGAAGCACAAACACTGTTTCATGTAACTTTCATCTGCCATGTGCATTATGTCATATGCATAAGAACATCTCCATATGAAGCACTTCTTTTAGGTAAAACACTTGATGGTATGGGTTAAACCTAGCCCTCTTACCTCCTGAAAGCGTCTCTCAAAGAAGCCAGATTTATGGTAGACCGATGCCAAGAAATTTTGTGCAATCTAATAGCACAGACTTGTTATCCAAGAGAAATGACAACTACTTACAAGTCAGAAAGTGAACAGGTACTGATGGATACAAGCTTGATTTTCCTAACAATCCAAGCATATCTATTTAACTATGCCTCCAAAGTGAAGTGGCAGTGCAGACTCGGTGGACATGCGTGAGGCTTTCGTGGTCAGATGAACCTGGGTGCAAACCTTAGCTCTGAGCACTCACCAGCTATATGACCTTGGGCAAGCTAAATAACCTCCTTTGGCTTCAGTTACTTCACCTGGAAAGTGGGGATTATATCTATCTGAGGATTGTTATAATAACTAAAGTAAATAGTACTAGTAGTAGCTATCATTTATAGAGTGGTTATTTTATGCCAGGCATTGTTTCGGTAATAAAGCCAGACACAACAATAAAGCTGTAAGGTGAGGAAAGCATAAGTACATGTGTTTATATATAAACTTATTTAGTCCCTACAACATTACCGTGGGAGAGAAACTTGAGACTCAAAAATATTAAGCACCTTGCTCAAGATAATCACCTAGTGATTTATATGTAGACCCGCTGGGCGTCAACCCTGGCACTCTGATGCTGGAATACTTGTGTTAATAGCTACACCACACTACTTCCCAGAAAGTACTTAAGACAGTGCTTAATAATTAGAAAGCGATGAGTAAATCATTTTCTAGAATTGAAATTCTAATGAATCCCGAGCGGTATTTCTTATAAAGACCACACTTTTATTTTCAAAAATTACTTGGAGTGGCGTATAGTAAAATAGATATGTAATACAAAAGCAAGAGGTAAAATAAAAGACAAAATGCATTAACACCAAAGCATAGTGAAAAATAAAAGAAAAAGAAAGTTCAAGAATTAAACGAGGAGAAAAAAGAGGCAACGAAGTCATTAGACTTCTGGCACTTGGGCTCTATTTTGTTCATTCTGTTTCTTTGCCCTCCTCCCTTTTTCTTGCCTGACTAACATACACGCTTGTTAAGAAAACATGGAAACATTTCCGTGGCCACATTTCTTTACCTGGGTCTTTATGTTTGGTTTGAAAGTAGAAAATATCTTACCTGGCAACTCCTCAAAATTCCCCAGAGACAGGTTGGGGATGGAGAGGAGGAAACTTCAAAAGGACACTTGGGGTAAGGCCATGAGCTGATTTTTTTTTTTTTTTTCAAGTGAGTTCCTAAAGTGTGACTAGGACAACTGTCAAGGTTTAAGTGACTCTGCAAAACTGTCAGGCAAGAATCATAGGAACACAGAAGGGAAGGAGGCTGATTTATTGTCAGGCAGTGAGTCGCTGCCACACACACACACACACACACACACACTAGCTGGCCTTATTATTCAACTTCAGACAGATCAAAGGGTTAAACCTGAAAGAGCTGAAGCATTTAAGAAGATGAGAGGCAAAAGGACAGCACCCCAGGGAGGGCATCACCTTCATGAATTAGACTTTCTCCAAGTCCCTAGACTCTCTCCAAGGCCAAGATCACTGCAATAACAGATGCTCCCACCCTTTGCTGCAGATCTCTTACCTTCCAGTAATTGCTAATCCTAAGGTAACTGGCTAAGGTAAAGCCACCTGGCACTGAGATATTGGGGCTGGTTCCAAATAAACCGAAGCAAGAAAAAAGAGGAGAAAGGCCAATCGAAGGGCTCTATTTCCAAGTGGATGATAGGGACGCTGATAAGATGGGCCCCTTTACCAATTAAACAGATGGCAAGGCCTGCAGGGAACCAAGATGGGCGGCAACGATGCCAAAGAGCAAACGCAGAGATGCGGTCAGCCAGAGAGAAGTCTTCTGGGACAAAACTAAGCATGAGCTAATATTTGTATTTGTACACTTCTTGGCTTCATAAAGAAAACACCAGCCTTACAAAGGTCACACTTATTTGCTTTCTCTGTTCACCTAGAGTCCTACATGCAGACCTGTGCCAAACACTGAGCAAAAACTACTTGGACCAAAGAGTCCAATGTGCTTAGAAAACATTTCTTTCATTAACTCATTGTATAAGTGGCGACGCTTGCTACAGCAAACTGGGATTTCCCCTTCCCTCTTCTGCTGTGAGTATGACAAGTTGCTTCCATTTATACATGAGCAGGCCAAGATTGGAAGAATTAAGGTTGTGCATGCTAATAAAAATTCTGAAATAACTGCTGATATTCGGGCTGATTATTTCTAAAACAGTTTTCTCATAATTGCCTGTTAAGTAAAGAAGACGGTATTATAGAAGACTTCTTAGAAGCATCCTAAAAATAGATAGAAACCTTCTCAGCTTTCTCTACTTCACAATTCCCACTCGGTGTCTTTTTTGCTATTGTTGTCAAATAAAACAGCAAAGTAGCTAAAATCTGGGACATGTAAGTCCTTGACTGACTCCTGCCACAAACCACCGAAGAAGTCTTTAAAGGCAAACAACACACTGGACTAGGACTGTATTCCCATGTCACTGACTGTGGAAATCTGGCAAAGACTGATTTCCAAAGAACAGGTTGGAAATGATATTGTTTCTTTTCTATTTGTTGATGCTACCAGAGAGTTCATCTATCTGATAGGGAGGAAGGTTGAAAGTCTAGGAACCAAAGCCATGGGCATCCAATATTGGCATCTGTATGACAATTATTGACGTTATTGTCAATCAGGCATTCACCAGTAGAGAAATACATTCCAAGTCAGAAAAGCCTTGCAGCCAAGGTATTCCTAGCTCTGGGTTCTGGCTGACTATGAGGACCACACCTCAGAGTCAGGGGTCCCCTGAGATTTGGGCTAAAGGTCGGTTTTAGACAACCATGAGCTGCCTCAGTAGCCATAAGTGAACTGTATCACTCTGGGGTAGACCTCGGTATCTGAGCTTTCTATTTCTCAACTCTGAGCCACTGTAGCCACTATTGAAGGAATTCCTACTACTTGATAGGAAATATTCAAGAGCCACTGTCATGGTGATACCGTCACTGGAAGGAAAAGCAGGATACCTGCTGCCTGACCTCTTCGTGGAATAAATGCTGACAAGAGAGAACCATAGACTTAAGAAAACATTCAACCGAGTGATTTTTCAAACGTTGGTTTGGTTTAAACAAATTTTTTTTGTTTCTTTCCTCAAACAAAATGACATCCAGAAATGCAAGTATATCCAAAGGAAAAAAGAGACTAAAGCAGATTGCTTGTTTCTCTTCTTCCGTACGATGGCAGTTAAGGTGTGCTCACGAAGTCCTGGGGCTCTCTGGAGTAAAATTTTAAAACTCCCAATTTAGACTGACTGCTGACGCCCTCATAGTAAACAAAAAGGAAATGAAGTCAAGAGAGAGGATAAGTGAATTGTCCAAGGTCACAGGACTAGCCGGTGAAAAAAGCAACGCTATGTTCAGGTCTCCTGGTGTCTCTTCTAGCACTTTACCCTCCAGATCTGTCCGATACGAGGTTGACTGGCCACACACGAGGGCGGCTGAGCACTTGGAAAGTGGCCAGTCCAAACCAAGCCATGCTGCAAAGCTACAGGATTCCCTGGACTTAGAACACTTGATACAAGGGGGAAAAAAAGATTGTAAAATGTCTCATTAACATTCTTATATTGATTACATGTTTTAATAATAAGATATATTGGGCTAAATAAAATGTACTATTAAAATTAATTCAAACTATTCCTCTTTTTAATTCCACGACTAGAATATTTTAAATTGCATACATGGCTTATACTACATTATTATTGAACCGTGATGTATCTTTCTCAACAAGTAAACAAGAACAGGGTGAGTGGAAATTATATTCCTTAATCTTTCTTCTCTTTCAGCTTTAGTTCCTACAAAACCTCAAACTATTTCAAAACTGGGTACACGCTGGAATTGCTTTTGAAAATGAATGATGCCCAGGCCCAACCTCTAGAGATTCTGATTTAACTTTTCTAGGGTAGGGCCAGGGCAGTGGTAGGTTTTTAAAGAAATCCAGAGTATACTAATGTGAAGTCCAGACTGAGATTCACTGACCTATCTATATTGTTAAGTAACAACGTACAAAACACCAGGCAGTTTAATTCTACCCCCCTAAACGTGCTCCACAATGTCTATCATCCACAGCAGGTGCAATGTCTTTGCAAGTCCAGACACGTTTATTTCATCCCTCTCTGTAATCAGAATGTGTCCAGGAACGACACTTGTCCCATATTTCATGTGGCTACTGTCTGCACAGGGCTAAGATACTTATGTCAACGCATGTTAAGAGAATAGCTTAAGGATACCACATGTCAGACACAAAACACATTCTGTCCTGGCCTCCACAAGTTGGCACCCCATTGATTTCCTTCTGGACATCTGTATATGTCACAAACTATTATCCTAATCAAACCATATCAATCAACCAATTGATCAGTCGTCAAGCACCTTTAAGCACCTACTATGTGTTGTATTCCATACTAGGCAGTGACAAGGGCTGGGGAGAAGTGAGCGAAAGAAAACCAAAACAAGCAGAGCCAGATGCTGAAGAACTTACCATGTGGTATAATTATGAGTTTTTGCTTGGGATAGATGGGAAACTGTTAAACTGCAAAACCTAAGGGCAAAATTTAAAGAAAATGACAGACAATATAAGCAGTAAGAAAAAAAAAAGTGTCTTTCTCTACCTTAAAGTTATGCCTGGGTTCCTAGAAACTCTTAGATGCAGTCACGCATTTCTTTTGTCTAAAGTGTAAAATAAATATCTAAGTTTTTAGATGACTCTGAAAGATGAGGCTCTGTCTTGAGGGTAAGTAATGAAAATAGAATATGCTAATCGTAAGGTACAATATTCCAGCTACAATATACATAAGTACCTCCATCATCAGTAATTAAAATATGTGGAATCTGAGGCTACTTCTGAACAGAGTGATGGGGTACGTAAAAGGAAATACTAGTGACTTTTCACTAAATTGTCTTTGAGTTCTAACATAGAGAAATTAGGTTTGACTTCTATTCTTCTGGGTTTAAAAAAATTCTATCAGTATGGGGATACATGTTTATCCATGCACAGAATGTCTATATGCAAAGATATACAAAACATGTTGCGTGGGAAAGAGAGCTTAAAAATTAACCACAGCTAGCCTCGAAGAAAAACTGTAGAAAGGTATTTATTAGAGTCCTACTTATGCTACCCCTGTGGATACTCATCACTTGTTTGTTTGAAAGCCTCTGGCTTTCATTATAGATATTAATGCTTGTCAAATTAAAATATGCTTTCCCATCTCAAGTGCAGGTGAATATTAATTTTGTAAACAGAAACGTTAATCTTGTAAACAGAAACATCGGGTCCCACTTAAGCTAAAAAAATTCTTCACAGTAGGCCTACAAATATAACTTCAATTCATTAATTTACTGGTATTTTTTTTTCTTTTTTCCCCCTACTGCTATCATGACTTTATTCATCCTTAGCAGAGACCTCTTTACCCACCCTCTCTGAATACGACCACACAGATCCTGAGCTTTAAAATGTATTCAGTTATTAGACACAGTATGTGTACTGATCATTTCACTAGCAAACTGAATACCCCATGTGGTTTTCCTGAATGTTTACGTGCAAATATAGCACAGTGGTATTTTATGTAACATCCCCAAAGTGTTAATAAAAGAGCACTACAGTACTCGAAACATTTATTAAAATAAGCAATTTTTTTCCTATGACTTACAGAACATATATTACACACAGTAATTTTTGAACCTAAATCTGAAATGTGCTAAAGCAATTCTTTAAGATCAGACACAAATTAATGAATATATTGTTCCAACAACAAAGGATTAATAAGTAATGAGTGAAAATGAGTACCCTAACAGTACAAGCAGAGCTGCTTTTTATTGTCTGTGTTTCAAAATAATTTTCATGTAAGTATGTTTCTTGATGTACAGCTACCCCCTATCCTTTCCATGTACAGCTTTTCTTATTTTCTGGCCGCTACCTTCAGTCTTGAGTCTAAGGACTCAAGGACATAGTCCACAACTCTCTTCACATGAGGTCTTGGGTTGTTCTATCACAAAACTCCTTTGAAGTTTGGATATTTTGGTTAGTTCATTTAATTACCAGAAAAACTGCAAGTGGCTTACATAATGAATTATGTAATAATGACTCAACATGAAAGATTATTTAAGAAAAGTCTTCAGTTTCAAAATATTTCAGAATTACTGTGAGGCTTAAATAAAATCTGATTTTTCAGTGAAAATTAAAGAGTTCTATGCACAAGTCCTGTGACTAACATACAGGTCAGGCCAATCACAAATTATTTTATACATGTACAAGATAAAAGCAAAATTACATTTATTGGTTTTGATAATGATATCGAATGTCTAGATTACACCAAGAATCTAAATTAAATATTAAATGTTTTAACTTAGATATGTAAATTAAATTATATATTTTTAAATGTCTTAATATGTAAGTGAAGATGTGTTGTTTAATAAGGGTCTGCTCTATCGTGTGTTTTGTTCTGTTTTGTGCAGTTTTAAATAAAGACAGCAATAACATTTACAGCAGTATGTACTCCAGCTATACTGGATCTTGGAACTAGATTAAATGATTACAGCCGTATTTTCAGCAAATGGTATTTATAGTAATCTCTGGAATAGTGAGTTTACAGTAATGCATAAAATTCCACTCACTTGGATACATTTACATAGAGGGCTTTTTACTTATTTATTTTTTGCATTGAACATTTTCTTCCTCTCTGGAGACATATGTCACAGGAGGAGATAAAAATCAAGCAACAAACAAGATATTTTAAGACAAGTTGAATTTACCTCCCAAGCAAGCAGGTCCCTATGAACACAATAATCATCCCTTAGAAATGAAGAGTATCCAGGCATTCTAAAACTTTATTTAACCTGAGACACACTTTATCATTCAGAAATCCTCCACTCCAGGGCCTAAGACATGAAATAGAAGGAAGGACTTTACCTGAATTGAACTATTTGATTAGAAATTCATTAATAAATATAAATCTGTGTATTTAAAATAGCGAACCTGCAAAGTATAATGTGTGCCTTCTTAGTCTTCAATCCTAAGCTTGTAAGTTAATATGGAAAAAACCAGTCTATGCCCACACACGATTCTTTCAAGTGCATCATTCAGCTGGAGATGCCCACACGCCCGCCCTCGGCCCCCATCCCCTGTGGCTGAAATACCTACAGGCGTCAGAATAACTTTTTTAAATGAACAGACTCTCTCTTCTTTGAAAGATCTTGATGAAATGGCAAATCTATGACCCAAATGATATCAAATGATGTAAATCCTAAGTGGCAATTTAGGATGGTACCACTTTTGCATATAAAGGGTGACTGTTTAAAAAAATAATGAATTTGGCATATAGCCTTATATCTGTGTGCCACAGTGAAGCGAAGATTGAAATACTCTGCCTCAGAGTCACCCTCCAGAGAGCCAAGGGCAGGAGCTAAATTCCCAGGTTTGCATTTAATTGCCCCTCCCTCGCTCTGTGCTCCCTACTCCCCGTGGGCTCAATCATGAAGCATCAGTACCTCTGGGCCTCCCCATGTTCTAGTAATGCTTACACTGCTTCACTCTGATGACCAGAGACCTGCTCTCATCCACTCTCTCTGGTCTCCCATTTCTAAGAACGACCCACTCCTGTGAAAAATACAGAAGCGTACAGGAGGTCCCAATTCTCAGCACCTCAAATATGTACCCCACGGATCATAATCTTCACACATCTATTTAAAAACGGGAACGCTTTAGTGAATACCACCCACAAATGTACCCTCTCAAACTTTCATTTTCATATGTTTCGTTTATCCTTAAAATGTCCTTGTCCATTCTACTTTTAAATCACATATGCATTGCTCAGCCTATGGAATGGAAAATGTCCGATATCATAATAAAGCTGCAACAGACTGCATTCCCTTCCTCCGTAAAGAAACACTCTTAAGAAAGATTTTACACTCGTAAACAGCGCCTATTTTGTGCATAAAGAAAATTCTCAAAGAACTAAGGAAACAGGTTGCTGGGATTATAATGTCAATTGCAAATTGACAGGCAACGCCAAATTTCACTCTTTAAAAGAGTCAATCACCACTATTTGAAAAACATCAGAATAATTCTAATAATAAGTAGAAAGATTAACAATCGAGTGCCACCAAAAGTTCAAGTCCAATACCCTGGCATTTGATATTCAATCAATATGTTTTTGAGTGAATGCAAAAATGAATGAACTTTTTTTTTCCTCCTTGTTCACTCAGATAGGGGGTAAAATTTCTGTGGTCCTAGAAGTACAGATGGTCCCCAATTTACAATGCTTCAACTTACAATTTTTCAATTTTTCAACTTTACCATGATAACCGAAGCTATGCATTCAGTAGAAACTGTACTTCTAACTTCGAATTTTGATCTCTCCCAAGGCTAGTGATCTGCAGTATACTACTCTTTTTGATCCACAGCTCTGTTAGCTAAGCAATAATGATACACTTACAACCACTCTGTTTTTCACTTTCAGTGCAGTATTCCATAAATTATGTGAGATATTCAACGCTTTATTATAAAAATAGGCTTTGTGTCGGATGATTTTGCCCAACGTTGACTAATGTAAGTGTTCTGAGCATGTTTAAGATAGGCTAGACTAGCCTATGATATATGGTAGGTTAGAGGTATGTACTAAATGAATTTTCAACTTATGAGATTTTTGACTTAGGATGGGTTTATTGGGAAATAACCCTATCATAAGTCGAGGAAGATCTGTAGTTTAAGAAGAGAGAACAGAAAAAAATGGCTTTGTTCAGATCTATAAGTATGTATGTAATTAGAAAATGAACAGTCAACGGCCAAAATAACTCAAACTGAAAACTACATTTAGTAAATGTGTCTTTAGAAGTGCTCATTTCAGGAAAGAGACCAAGCCTGTCAGATGGGGGGGTGGGAGCTAGAGGAGCTCCCAAGATGAAACATACAGACGTGGTCAAAAGTGAGCAACAGAGAAAACTGAAAAGGGAAGGGGAAGCAATCACTACAACAAGTTTGAAGTACTGAATGTTTTCATCCCACATGTGATTACAGCATCACATATAAAATTTGTTGTTATCTGTGATGTAAAGTTAACCCAACAACAATAAAACCAACACCATATCAGTACAATAGTATTTTGGTGCTTTTAAGCTTATAAAGCACTATTCTCTGGGATTTCAGAAAGACGTTCAAATATTTCCCTTAAAAAGAACATTTTCTAGTTTATAAGAATGCTATTAATATGTATTTACTGAAGTATGCTTCAGTAAAAAAAGACTTTGTTTTAACTGTTAAACTTGAAATATCTGAGACTTAATAGACTTAACACTTTCTCAGCATTCCTAAGGGTCAGAAGTAGCTCAGGACCTTCTTTCCCCTCTTTTTAGTATCTGTTTGACAAACTATCACTACCAGTCAGAATGAATTCAAATCTTATTTGTAGACACAAATGAAAAATTTATTGTAAAATGTAGCAGTCAAGAATAGCTACAAACTAGGTCACCTAACTCACTCTAAGCACATGTAGAATGAAAAACAGAGCAACATACATTCCCATGATATATGACTCTGGGTTATGGTTCCCTAAAACATCTTAAAAGCTTCAGTCCCATACATTTTTCACTACCTAAGTTCAAGATACTCATTTGGGCATGATGGTGAATCATTTAGGCAACACTGCGAATGCTCTTCTTGAAGTTACATGTGCCAAATTCACAACTGGCAGGCTCATTTAGAAACACAGTATTTTTGTTATTACCACATCATTTAAAATCTTTCCTTGCCTTAAATCCCCACTCAAGAAATAATCATGATTCAATATATAACTAACAGATTAATACAAATGTAAGATAAAGGATATATCCACACACATACAAGTCAAATGGTGAAAGAGTGTACGTTACCCTAACAATGGAGTTGTGTGTGTGCTCTTTAAATCCCTTGATCCACAATAATGCTCCGCTTATTCAGAGCTCTGGTTTCCATCATCTTCACCAACAACAGTTCAATTACACACCCAGAGGTAATCAAAAACTGAGCTGGAGTGAGAACACTCACCAGAAAATCTGTGCCCATTACTCCATAGGAAAGGAATGGAGGCATTCTCAGAATACTAAATAGAAAAGGATGGTGGCCGGGCATTAACTAAGCTTTCCTGTGTAGAGTTCCATATTTCACAACAGCCCTAGAGGATATCAGGGCATATCCGTGGTGTTCATAATGGTACACATGCCATACTTCACAAGCATCTTATTCCAGGTTACTGGACAATACACTGCTACAAAGTGCAAAAGGTATAATACACTTTTGATACACTTTCATTAAATAGAATTTTCAATAATTTAGTGTTTAAAAGAGATATGTCTCAGTTATGTGATAATTTCACCTTCAGTGAAATGTCTCCTTCCCAAATCAGAGCATATACATGAAGGTTTATGTATATTGTCAATTCGTTTTAGAAATATAAATGGCCCTCATTCCCAAAAAAATGTGCATTTAGTCATTCATAATGAAACTCAAAATAGTCTTTGATTTGCTAATACTCTATATATCAGGTGTATTTTTTAAATGATATATAGGGTACACACATTAAGTACTGAAGAAAGACAAATGTCATAAAGATTTTATCTATTACATAAATGCAAACTAACTAAAAGCAACTTTCCTTTGTAAGTCTGAAGTCTGAGAAAATACAGAAACCTCTAAAGTTGTTTTTCTGATAACATTCTTCCTCTAAACTAACTGGTTAATAACATCATGATTTTTGTACATTTGTACAAAGAAATAATTTATACTTTTGAAATGGAGACTTTAACTTTACTCCAAGTGGAGTAAAAGTTCAGGGGAAATTAAAGGAAAAGGAGAAAGAAAGAAAAGAATTGATTTTCATCACTTCGGGAAGATAAACTTGAGTTCAGCTCACCAAACTGTCAAGTTAGATTGTATTTTTAAAAAAAATCAAATCCTAAATAGCATGTGAATTTTACTAGAGCAATTTCCCATAGGTATTGGCAATGTTTACTCCCCATATAGTCAAGGGGGACCCAATTATTACTCTCACACCAAATGATAAACAAAACAAATGATAATCAGTCACCCATCCTCTTCTGACTCCCTTACCTCTAGACTCTTAATTACCCTAAGGGTTTCCATGCTCAAGAGACAAAAAAGGGTCCTAGGAGCAAAGGCAGAATCTTGGATCTGGCTCTCCACAAGAGGCCATTTCAGTTGCATTTTGCAAATAGGACTGATCTTTTCTTTTTTTTTTAATGCAAATAATGTTCCTATCCCAGATACGGTTATTCAAATAACAAACTATTTGTGAATTAACACAGAATGATATGGATAAGTAGAGACTATCTACTAGCCAGAAGGTCTACTAACACTTTTGTACTCAAGCAACAAAGTAAGGAAATTTCACTACAATTAATTATTTACATATATTCATACAGCAAGGACATAAAGTTGATTAAAGTTGATCAAGAACTTGCCAAAATTATAATTTTGTAAAAATTAGTAACCAAAGAGCAGGTATCTAAAGAAAGTGAAATATTAGGGCTTCCCTGGTGGCCTGGTGGTTAAGAATCTGCCTGCTAGTGTAGGGGAGACGGGTTCGAGCCCTGGTCCGGGAAGATCCCACATGCCGCAGAGTAACTAAGCCCGTGCACCACAACTACTGAGCCTGCACTCTAGAGCCAGAGAGCCACAACTACTGAAGCCCACGTGTCCTAAGCCCATGCTCCGCAACAAGAGAAGCCACCGCGATGAGAAGCCTGTGCACCGCAACAAAGAGTAGCCCCTGCTTGCTGCAACTAGAGAACGTCCGCGCGCAGCAACGAAGACCCAACACAGCCAAAAATAAATACACAAATTTATTTTAGAAAAGGAAAGTAAAATATTAAACAGGATGACTACTGAAAGAAAACACAGAAAACGAAACAAACACAAAGTAAAAACAAACTGTAAACTTATGAAAATATACAATTATTACAAGGGAGGAAAACCAAGCTGCGTAAAGCATCAATTAAAGGGTTTGTGAAACTGTTTAAATTCTGTAGCAATGTCATATGTTGCACACTTTTCTGGAAAGAAGGCCCACAATTTAATAGATTCTCAAAAGGATCCCTGACCCAAAGAGGCTAAGATCTTCTCTAACATGGCTTCCTCACCATTACTATGGTGACCATTCTAGTTTAATTCCTCAATACATTCTTATCTAGATTATGAAGATAATGATCAGACTATTTCTTTAATTCTCCAGTTACCAACCCTTAATACATCTTATCCCCAAACCCTATAGTTTGGCCAATTACACAATATATATTCTAAGTATTCCATGTAATCTTATACCTTTCTTCAAGCCTTTCAGAGATAGTAAGGCAAAGGGGCTAAAAGCACAAACTCAGAAGCCAAACTGCCTGGGTTTACATCCAAACTTCACCAACTGTATGATGTTGGGTGAGTTATTTAGTTTCTTGAGGATTAAATAAACTAATATTTGTAAAGTGCTTGGAACATTACTGGCATAGCAAATACTTCCTAATTAGTCCTTATGATTAACAAATGCCTTGCTTACCTACTTAAGCATGCAACTTCCTAATCATCCCTATTCAAATGCCACAGCTTCTTCAAAGATGCAAAGCCTGCTTTCCATCTAAACCTCCACATCCTTGAGAATCAAACACTTAATAACATGTCCTTCAATTGGCAAACACAGGGTTTTGCTTTGTCTTTTTACTTTGTTTTTGCTTTGTGTTTATTTTTTTGCCCTAAAAACACACAGCACTTGCTGTTTGTATTAATTTTCATACTTTTGTACTCATAAGACTCCTCACAAATCATTAGAAGATTTTTATGCTAAATTCAATAACTGTGTATGAATCTGAAATTATGATCTTAAATATCATGAATTTCACCCCCTAATTTTCTAGTTGAAGAAACTGAGGCTTAAAGAGAATAAGAGTAGTGGTGATAATAATAATAATTAAAACAACAATAAAATAATCGTTAACACATAGCACTTCCTATATCCTAGACACCCTTCTAAACACTTTATACTGCATGTGTTAACTTCAAGATGTTGATACTGCTAATCTACTTTTCATATGCAAGAATTCAAGGCACAAAGAAATTAAATGACTTTACCAAATTCACAGAGCAAATAACTAGGAGACACCAGGGCTCATATGAGGACCCCCGACTCTACAGTTGTGCTTTTAAACCTTGCTACCATGCCTCTATAGATAAGAGGTGACTTATCCAATAATCTAAAGATAATTAAAGGCAAAGCCTGAAGTCATACCTAGTTCTCTGGATTCCCTGAACCATGAACCATGCTCTTTCTTTTTGAGTTCATTATTCCCTACCCAGAATGGACATGGCAAGCAATCCCCCCCAAAAAAAAACTTTCCAATGATCTACTGATATACGATTCACATCTCATCACATAATTCTCTAAACCCAATAATATTTATCCTGAATGTGCAGTCTGCTCCTTGAACATTGGGCTCTTCTGTCTTCTTATCTAATTGTTCCCAACTTGAAAGAGACCAAAATAGTACAAGGAACAGCTAGTTCAGTATTCAGCTTATGAAAGGTACAAGGCCTTAGCTGTAATTGGTTTTTGATGGGTTGGTCAAGAAGTAAAACTCTCATTTACACTTGGCTTATTTATACCTCCAGTGTTTCCACATATGAGCATTGAACTTGGATCCTATCCCAAACTCAAAAGTTCTCCATCAATGACTGTGGGCTGCCTCTCAGTCCAGCCTGTGATTTTGCTATAAAATGTGCCTCCCCAACCTTTACTCCTTAAAAAGACTAGTTAGTGCAGCTGCCATTGACAAATTTCAGCCATATGGAGCAGAATCCGAGCTCTAAATGACACTAAGTGTAGCAGTGATGAGTTCTGAAGTACCTAATCACCTATCTTCACATTCTGGCTTAAACGGCTATGGGTCCTTAAGAAATCCTTGAGAAACCAGTTTCCTCACCTGTAACATGGAGATATTTACATAACCAAGAGGCATTTAAAAGGATTAAATGAGACCATACTTGCAAAAATGCTTAGTGCAATACTTCGTGGGAAGTATGAACTCAAATTTAAGTATTTTTTATTATTTGTTATTTTGTGCTTCAGTGAATTCCCACAGGATTTCTGTAGTTTCATATGCCAGCATTTTGTTGTATCACCTGAAAACTCTCATTTACACTTGGCTGATTTATACCTCAAAAAAACACAAAAAACAACAACCAAGTGTCATGTAAGTGTTTCCATCATATTTGGGGTCTAGCAGCAAGAAACTTATCTTGCCAATTGACATTAAATATGGCCCCGAGAGGGTTGTCTAATCAAGAACTGAATTCATCATCATGGGCGTGTATGAAATTCTTACTATGAGTTTAATGTGACCTTAGTGGAAAGTTCAGAAGAGCAATTCACGTAAGAACCCCAGAGACTACTGGGCCTTCTAAGAACACCAGACTTTACATAAATAGCAGCATTTACCAAAGACAGTTCTTAGATAATAGGTGTTTTATAAAATAAAGCATTTCTGGAGGAGAAAAAAAGCTCTGGAACATCTGTTAAACATGGTTAAATGGACTTATTTATGGTAAGTTTTCTTACAGATTTGAACATGCTATTATGTCTGGTGACTATCTAGCAGGGAGATCAATCATGCCTCAACTCTCAATTATTTTTCTATAAAACTGTCTTCTTGACACATATGTTTTGTCAAAACCTACTATAAACAAATAACCAATTCAACTATTTTGACAAAGTGAATCTGTCAGTTCACACAAATGTGAATATTCAATAATAGAGGGTATCAGTAAAATTGGAGAAAAAATTTTAATCAAAATCATAAACATATTAGTTTAAGCTGAGGACATATGGTATATGTCTAACAATTTCCAAAAAAAAGTGTAAAATCAGCTTATTTCTGATGTCTCCTTACTCATATACGTACCTTACTGAACCATGTATGACCATGCAATAAAAGTTTACATTTTTACTCTACAATTAAGGAAGAAGGAAACCAAAGAATTCCAACCAAAGGAAAGAAAACCTTTGGTTTTTGACATTGATAGGACTGCCACAGCCGCAGGCATCTCCCCTGTCTTCCTTCCACTTTCAGACCCAATGTTTGGCATTCTAGAGCCACGATCTGGGGGCCACACCAACCTTTCAACATGCCAGTCAGATATAACAAAAACTAGCAATCATTTAAGGGTCTACTCAAATTAATTACAATGGATTTTTGCTCTCAAATAAAAGATTTGCTCCTTCTTATTTTAGAGGCTTCAGTTAAAGAAGTTTGGGTAATGCAGCTGTGCTTGCCCCAGGGCTCTGGAACCCTACTACGTGGGTTCACATCATTTTCTGCTACCTAATAGGTCTAGGTCATCGGGGGGATGATTCATTTAATCTCTTTCATCTCACTGTGTCTGAGCTTCCTCATCTGTAAAATGCAGATAATAATGGCAACTATCACACAAGACTATGTAAGGCTTCAATAATACATATAAAAAGTTAGAGCAATGCCTGACGTGCTAAGCGCTCAGTAAGTGCTTACTATCATTACTTTGAGACTTGTTAAAATGAGAGCCAAAGCAGAAAAATGCAGTAGCTCCCTGAGATGTGATTTACCAGGAAAGAGATCAAGAATCATTGCAGGCCTTCATTTAGAGATGACCCCCATACCACAGGATATGCTGGCTTTCAGCACCGATAAACGTCTCCTTGGAGGAAGTTCTATTGTACCTATTAGACAAATAGAATTTAAAACAAGAATATGATTCCTCCCATACCAGAATAATCTATAACAGCTCCCTTCATCAGGTCCACGTGCTCTGGGAAGCCATTCATGTAAGTGTATTGATGTAACTAGCCTGCAGAATCACCTGGGAAAGCTCACCGAAATAACCAGTGATCAGATACAAAGAGGCAAACTGTGCTGTGAAAGTCTCATTTTGATAAACCCTGACTGCACAGAAATACAAAATCATTGGCACACTGATTTGGTGCATACCTATAATTAGCCAGAGCAATTTTCCTCCTAGATGTTTCCTTCATTTTCATTTAAATTAATATAATTCCTTAGCTAAAATGCAAGAGAAAAAATGTTAGAAGAACACAATCTGTTTACCCTAATAGCAATAATCAAGTGTTTTCATCGTATTGGTAGAACAGTATAACCGTGTACTTCTTTACTCTCATGTCCTTTCATTAGATTTTATCTTGTATACATTCACTAAATTGAGTCTGCACTGAATGAGTGTCATTTTGCCCAATGAAATATTTACATTTGTAATGTTAACAATAATAATATGTGCAGTTAACAATGTAAATAGTAATGTACAAATACAATATTACATTTGCCACATGTAATATGTCCCTTCAAACCAAGAAAAGAAAATTGTCTTGAAACTTAAAAATAAATGCAAATTACTATGAAATTAAAGGAAAAAAAACCTATTCAGCTATTCAGAGGTAGTAAGAAAAATATAAGAGAGTATAAATAGACTTCTCTTTCTAAGGAATACTTGTATATAACTGAACAAAGTTATTACCAAAACACAAAATGCTTTAGTTAATACACATTGTATTGATTTCTTCCGAATTCTTCATTTCCAGTATTAGAAAAGGAATCAAAAGTTTTTTATACTTATTTTCTCTTGTACCTAATTACCTATTAACCATCCAGTTACTTACTGAGCAAAATATAATTTCTTCTTAATTTATTACAGTGCAAGCATTTTCTTCCCTTTGGTAAAGAAAGATAAACAACAGTGAAAGGGAAAGAAAGTTCAGTTATGTGTTTCAGAAACAAGGACTTGTTCACCATTCTAACCCTGATGTCCCTTCTAGCTAAATAAAAGTAACCTCAGTTGTTTTCATTTAAGCATCTTCACAATTCTTAATTTTTTTTAACATCTTTATTGGAGTATAACTGTTTTACAATAGTGTGTTAGTTTCTCCTTTACCACAAAGTGAATCAGTTATACATATACATATGTTCCCATATCTCTTCCCTCTTGTTACAATTCTTAATTTAATAATGTTAATGCAGCTCACTCCAGGAAAAGAACCTCATATTGCTGATATACCAAATTCACTCTAAAACACTGCTAATCTATCTAAGATGTGTGACATACTTTATTAGATAGGTACAAAAAATGCTTGCCATGTAGCAAAGATTTAGAAACATAACAGGATAAGTCTCAGATTAAACCTGTCTCACCAAAGCTCAATAAAAGCAGCACCTAAGTAGTGAAATACGTCATATTCAGTAGATGACAGGCTACATCATCACCAAATTTAGAGGATCTTTTATGAAACAAGTAACTGGCTTAATTAAAAGAAGAAAAGTCCCTAGGTCTTGAACTTTTGTGCCAACAGTGAATATCTAATAGATGAATCTAAGAATGGAAGTGATCTTTGAGGTGAATTTTTTGGCTGACCTGCATATGAATGCAAAGGAAAGACATTCACCATCAATAAATTGCACAGCATTGTATAAAATTTCTCATTTGGAAACATTATTTAGTCATTGTATCATGTAAGGGAAACTACAGTAATACCGTCCCCGAATGAACTTCAATTTTACGAACTATTTTCCTCTCATTTGCCGAATAAATGACACTGTTCCATACTAAGAACAAGTGGTGATAACAAATGAGAACAATTACACTTTTTTGAGAATCCTGAATTTTCTTGACTGTTCCCAGTCATGGTGCTGTGAATTGTATTTCACCAGCTGATCTACAGATTGTGGGCCCTGCATTCCAAAAACCTGTGAGTCCTTCAAAACTTTCTAGAACTGCTCACTTGCTACAAAAAAATGTCCTGTTGATTATAACAGCCAACTTCAAGAAATTAAATGAAATCGCCGCATACATCTGTGATAAATTATATCATAAAACATTTTGAAAGAGAAACTACTGAAAAATCACTTCCCTAAAGTGTTATCCAGGTGTTAATAAGATACCTTCAGTGGTCAGTGAAAAGAAAAACGTTCCAAAATTATATAAGTAAAGGACGCTATTTGGAGTACAAATCAATTAAATGGTGCTAGCTCTGACAAATGGTGCTAAAATTTGAAAGAAATGAGCTACACTACTGGGTAAATTGAAGCCAAACATTCTATATGGATTTCATTTTCCCTGGAGCACTTCAGTTTGGTGTCAAGAATTTTGAATACCTGGATTTGAGACCTGGTTTTAGCATAACCACATAAATAAGGGTTCACTGTCCCTATCTGACAGATTAAGAAAAAGAGGTTAAATACGTTGTCCAAGTTCATACTAACATTAAGTGGCAGTTTAGATGCACACCCAGGTACATCTGGTTTCAATTCTCTACACTAGATCACACTAAACTACTTAATTTATGAAATAAAATTGTATTCTCAATAACTTTCAGAAACATATTCCATTTTTAGACTATCAAATCTAATTTTGTCTATATGCCGAGTGAGTGAAAGAGCCAGGATATAATGTTTACTGAGCCTCAAGGGCCTCTGGTTTGCAGGCAGATTCAGGCAGGGCTCTGCCACTAAATGGCTACATAACTTCACTTCTCAATCCCTCAACTGCCTTGTTTGTAAAATGAGGGAATAATACCAGTAGGCTCCAGAGCCCTTTCCATTTTGAAAATACAAGCCACACAGGGGTTTCAAGTATTCACCTATGATGAATAATCATGTCACCTATTTAACAAATCCCGGGGGCATTCCCCACAGCTACATTTTCAGAAGGAACACTTTTAAAAACAGAAGTCAGCATAAGGTGGGCTGGTGCATTCCACAGTACAGTGTGGGTATTGCACAAAAGGGTCTGGAGGAATCAGAAACTGAGGGCTGAAATCCTGTCTCCACTGAATGAGGCAAACCCTCTGCCTTTTCTACTTCGGGCACCGGCAACGGGTGGATGCAGGCCAGATAGAGACCATGAGTGATGCTAAAGAGATCTACATCTCAATAAAGGATTTGTTTGTTGAGGTGGGACAAAAAAAGAAATGCCACAGTTCTTTTACTTCTCTTCTCTTTCCGGAGCTTGAAGATGAACCACACATCTTGAAGGAGAGCCCAGCAAGGAATAAATTCTTAAGAAACACTGATGGAAGGAAAGAGGAAAAGAAGAGGAGAAAATGACAGTGTTACAGAAAAAAAGAAAGGGGAAAAAAGGGAGGAGCAGGAAGAGGAAAATTTATTAAATGGAGCTATGAAGACCATATCCAAGTTTTCCTTCTCAATGTTAATGGAAGAAAGGAAAAAGCCCTCCACGAAAGAATAAGATTTTACCCTCAGCATATCCTGAGTTGTATCAAAGGTGCTTGATCTTTACCATCAAATATTATTCAGATAACGTAAACACTCTAAGAAAAATCCCTTAAAAACTGCATCATTACATTGAATGACTCTCTACTTTTGGGGGGGGGGAGTTAAAATGTGGAAAACTGAAGCACACTCTCCCAATTTCATTGCTGAATTTTTTTCCCTTCACTTAAAAAAACAATTTTTGTTACACCCAAGTTTTCCTATAGCCCTTCACTGCATAAGGTCAACTTTTGTTTTCACTAACACTATGAAGGTTGAATAATAATTAGCCACAGTTTAGATTCCTTTCTATTAACAATTCATTTAGAGAAAACAAAGGAAAAAAATCACATGTAACAATGGAAAATACAGTTCTTCCATCATCAGATAAGAAAACAAATAAGAGTATTTCAGCAATGGGGATAATCTGTAAAACCAACTGTTCTCAGGATGAAACAGAGAACTAACAAAGTAAATAGATGTCAAAAAGCAAAAGGTTTCGAAATGAGCAGAAATATACATTGTTTTTAAAGTCTCAAATCAGACATAAGCAATCAACAACGAATGAAGAATGTTATCTACCACTATTTATCCTCCATAGTTGTTACTGGATATCCAGACAGTCCTTCATATCACAAATAAACACATGGTCCTTTTGAGAACCTCTGTTGAAGATA
Organism: Kogia breviceps; assembly: GCF_026419965.1. NCBI lineage: Eukaryota > Metazoa > Chordata > Mammalia > Artiodactyla > Physeteridae > Kogia > Kogia breviceps. Next base: position 19,138,083 of record NC_081315.1, read on the forward strand.
TGAGTTTATTCATTCATTTAAAAAGATCTTGTTAACATCTATTATGTGTCAGACACTGAGCTAGGTGTTGTGGAATCAATTTTTACATTCCTACTGTAGGGCATAAGAACAGGGAAAAAATGGAAGGGTGAGATTGGGGTTCTCAGAGTCACTGCTAAAGTCTGATATGCTATAATTTTATCATCTTGTGCTCAAAATTTCATATTTTTTAATGAACTTTATTTCACATCAGTTTACAGTTCTTCTCAGACTGTGAGGGTTTTGTTGTTGTTGTCGGTTTTGTTTTCTTTTGTTTTGGGGCACACTGCACAGCATGCGGAACTTCCCTGACCAGGGATCGAACCTGTGCCCCCTCAACTGGAAGCGCAGAGTCTTAACCACTGGACCACCAGGGAAGTCCTCAAAATTTCACATTTTGAAATATTTCATCAATGCATCTGGAAAGTATAATATTTAAACAATAATTTGAAGCTCCATTAATAGCGTGGGGTCATGGAATAAGAAGGAGAAAATAAACTGAAAAAAATGCCACAGTAAGATATACCTAAGTTAATGACAAGTATTCATGTACACAGCCCAGCTCTTTAATAGAAAGGCACAGAAATGCCTAAAATCACAATAAGATACTTAAAGAAAATCTAAAGGTAAAATTAGTGGTTAAAAAAATACACAGAATATTGTTGACATTATTACCATTTAAAGAAAAATATTATTGCCTCAGTGATGATGATTAGTTACACCTGTGACATTTCCAACTCATACTCCCTTAATGAAATCAATATTTTATAGCCATATTTTTCTACTTATAGAAGAGACTACCCAGCAATGAATAATATACGCATGAAATTTTAATAAAATCTTTTCTCCCCTTGAAAAGTATTTTATAGTATTATGAACACTGCAGATAAGTAGGAATACAGTTAAGTAAAGCTCTAGTATATGATTTTTAGCTTCTGAATAAATCTTAATAATAAAATCTTAATAATAAATCTTAATAATAAAATTTAACATGGAGGTAAAAACTGACAAGAGAATTAATCTCTTCTTAAAATTAGAATTGTTTTGTTTTTTTGTGGTACGCGGCCCTCTCACTGTTGCGGCCTCTCCCGTTGCGGAGCACAGGCTCCGGACGCGCAGGCTCAGCGGCCATGGCTCACGGGCCCAGCCGCTCCGCGGCACCGTGGGATCTTCCCGGACCGGAGCACGAACCCGCGTCCCCTGCATCGGCAAGCGAACTCTCAACCGCTGCACCACCAGGGAAGCCCCAAAATTAGAATTGTTAATCAACTATACTCCAATATAAAATAAAAAGTTTTAAAAAAGTTAGATTGTGATAAAATCTCATCATTAAGTTAAACACATATCTCTCTTTCATCTAGCAAAATTTCAGTAGAATAGCCTATAAGGAAATGTCATTTATAAGTTATTTCAAATGGGAAAGTAAATCATATTATTCTGAACCATCATGGTGAACAATAATACTTTTATTCCTAGAAGCTCTATTGTCTTTAAATTAAAGAAATTAGTACTTAAAAGTACTCAACACCTTGAGTAAAACGAATATCCAATATGCATTACAATCTTCAGTACTGTCATCGTGGAAGAGGCCAGTTAACAAATTGTATTCCATATAACAATGTAGACTGATTTTCTAAAAGTATTGTTTAAGTTGAAAAATGAAATGAGAGATTCAAACTCGAAATCAGATTTACAAATTCCCTTCATTAGTGTGATACACAAATGTATAACCTTATAGTATTAAGAATGGAACTAACTTTACATGAAATGTAGCCAAATGAATGTTATTGAATATCCATAATGATCATTTTCCATTAAGCTAAATACTTATAATCATGAGGTTTGATAAACATGCTCTGGTTTCTTGCATGCCATGTTATCATTATAATCAGAAAACTGAAAGAAATTTTCTCCAATTAAATATAAAACAGATGAACACACTTAGGAAGAAAACATGTTTCACTGCCACTTATATAGTTAAGATTACAAGTACATATGAATATCTTCATCATAAAGGAAATCAGATCATTTAGTATCTTAATTTTTCCAATAGCCTTAAATTTTCAAATCCTTTGAAATAAATTCAAAGACTACATTCTTACATAATACTACGCATACCCAATGCTTTATTTTTCACAATTACTTGACAGCAAGTTTGGGTTTTTTTTTTTTTTTTCCTTTTGTTTAGTTTCTTTTACTTGCTAAAATAATAGTCCAACGAGAAAGAGAAAATTAACTTACTCTTTTTTTCACCAAAAACATTTATACTTCTATTTTAATCTCTTTTTAAATAATCAATCTAAAATATAATCTTTAAATAGACAGTACTGACACTAAATTTTATTTACTAGAATTATTGATGCTTTTCCATATGGAGATTAATAGGTTTTAGTAAAAAGATCTAGCTTTTCTGATACCCAAGGAAGAATATACTTGTTTTAGTGCATTCAGCACTATGGAAACAGCTTTTTTTCCCTACTACATGCAGTTGCAAATGAAACACTTTGGTTATTTTTCCTCTTCAATTTCCCAATCCACATGAGGATGGTGTCTGTTATCTAATGCCCTCTTATAAATATTATCTATCAATAACTCACATACACATGCATTCAAAAGTTAAACTAGTCATTCATATTAAATTATGGCATGTATGCTAGTCACTTCAATAAGCTTGATATACTTGGAGTTTTACCTTAAGGTCTGCACTAAATGTTGGCTAAACCCAAATGACCTCCTTTGCCTTAAATTCCTCCTGCAGTTTTATTCAGATTGTCCTGTTTGAATTATACCGTGAGGAAGTCCAAGTATTCTATTCCAAATCACTTCACACGAGTCTTGTACCAGAAGTTCCAGTGAACAGGGAATTTTTATTATCAAAAATGATGTCAAATAGAAGTCAACAATTCTAAGCTAAAATCATCCATATTATAATTTGATAAAAGAAAACCTTCCAAATTCCTCCTACGAAATGACTTGCTTGTATAGATTCATGGTTTCATATATATTTTCCATTAGTTGCTGAGTGCTAGAAAGCACTAATTCCAACTATACACTGTATAAAAGGTGAAGTGCTGTGATGGATTACTCAAAAGCCATTCAAAAAGGTCACACTGTAGTGCCTCTTATATAAGGGACTCACATGGAATTACATGAAATACATAGCTGCCTCTGTAGTTGCTATGTATAATAGAACTAAATGTCTGTTCATAGTAACATGCTTAGTAAAACATTTACATCAATGTAAAAGATTTCTCATTTTATCAGATCTGATATATTCAAGGTCACATCACTTAAAAGTTCATCTCAAAGAGAAATCATATTTTGAGAATTAAAAGGGATTCTAGTTAGCACCCCCCTTCACAGGTGTGAAAACAAACAAAAAACCCCGCAACAATTCCAAACTGGAATTCTAAGTTCTATGATTATTTTGCTAAAAAACATGAGTGTATAAAAATTATTTAAAGCAGGCTAACTACATACAAAAAACTACATACCAAATCAAGTCCAACATCGCCAACAGGCACATAGAAATGTAGGGCATACTCAGGGCTCCTTTAAGAATGACTGCATTCCACCAGAATGGACACATTGTAGTATGCAGTAACATTTACAACTCCAAACGTATTTACTGTACAAAAATAATATGTAATAGTATCAGCTAGTAACTTTTAAAACTGCTTTAAGGAACAAAAACGCACTTCCTTCTAAGAGCAAATGCATATACTAGTCACTACACAGTAGCCAAGATAATACAAAGTTCACACATGCTCTCTCTTCTAGATTGTGTTCTTAACACTATCAAAACACATTTAAAAATAGGAGATATCCAACCAAGTGGATATCCTATGATTCCTTAATTTCTTTTTGTTTTCTTTAGAGATCTACCCTACTGGATTTTTCTCATTCTCCCTCACAGATATAAAGTAACCTGTATTTAAACTGAGGAACCCAGTTTATAAGTGAATTCTAGAAAACTAAATCAACACAATCATTTTTCAAACTTTTAGACTATTTGGAAGTCATTGCTCTGTTAATATGTCTATCACTTTAGGAGTCATTTGAAGTAACAGGGTACCCTTATGGCAAGCACACTGTTATACAACCCTAGGAATTCTACTAGATATTTTCACTGACAGTCAAAGATGAAAGGAGGGCCCAAGACTCCTGGGCTCACCAGTTAGGCACAGTGCTGATACTTCAACCATGAATTATCTGCTTAGGTTCTCAGGACAACTTTATTAGGTTAAGTTGAAAAATAAATAGTAGGTCAGCAAACCCTTTTTCTAAATAATGGAATAGCACAGATAACTTGAAGTCCATCTTCTACACCTAACATTAACAAAGACCTAGTTTTAGAGGAGCATTTTCTGGATAACACACTGGGCAAAAAATTAAACATCTTTGGAATACTTTTTATAAAAATGAACATCAGTTGAGAGAATAATATTGTAAATTATTAAAATTTCTATATTTTAAAATATACAAAATGCTTAAAATTTTTTACTGCGTTTTTAATTTTCTCAGTTCAATATACTTTTCAGCCAATGCTTTCTTGTAATCATTTATGTGACTTCCTGTCTGCTTCTTTCAATGATATACCATAATATTAAGAATGAATCATTGAGGGACTTCCCTGGTGGTCCAGTGGGTAAGACTCTGTGCTCCTAATGCAGGGGGCATGGGTTCGATCCCGGTCAGGGAACTAGATCCCACATGCATGTTACAACTAAGAGTTTGCATGCTGCAACTAAGAAGTCCACATGCTGCAACAAAGAGCCCACATGCTGCAACGAAGAGCCCGCATGCCGCAACTAAGATCCGGCGCAGCCTAAATAAATAAATAAATAATGAATTGTTGAGAATTAACCTTAACCTATTGAAATGTTCACTATTAAAATCCATATTTATTTACTCTGATACTTCATATTTAAAGGTAAATCCACTGTTTTGCACAATCATCACTAGCACCACCACCAGCAGGACCAGTAAAACAAAAACCAAACCTAGAACAAACTATACCAAAAACCAATCCTTATTCAGAAGCTTCTGTTCATTTGTTTTCTTTATTTCCTTTCTTTTTCTCTTTCTTTCTTTCTTTCTCTCTCTCTCTCTCTTTCTCTTTTCTTTTACTGTAGGAGAGAGTGGCATTTAATTTAAAAAATATATATGAGAAAAACATTATAATATAAATGGACAGAATTTATTTCCACACTGAATCAGATCTCCCAGCCTAGATCTTCCAGAACTCTCTCCACCCGCAACCCCACCCTAAACACATTAAAAATACACTCAGTAACAATTGTACACTGTAACTGCTCTCTTTAGTCATTGTTTTTCCAGTCCTTAAAAATAATATCACACAAAAGATTAAGTTCATTTTTCCTTCATTTCTGTGCATTTAAATAAGTGTGTGCTAGGGAAAGGGCACACCTTTATACTCTTTACGTTGCCCAGCGTCACATAGGGAAATCTGATTATTTTTCCCAATTGTTATTTTATCCCAAGGTCATGACTATCTGTTGGCAGATATCCAGGAATGGATGATTCACTGCACTGATGAAAATGTGGCTCATAAAAATATCATTTATATCAAAGATAGGCCAACTATAGGAGTCTATAATGTGGATCTACTCTTAATCAAACAATAAAAATATGAATGAACATTATTAAAAAGGAATATGCTTAAGCCTATTTAAACATAGTCTTTCTTGCTCCAATATCTCTGATGAAAGCTATGTCCTACACTGAAACACAGATATCAAACTGGATTAGTTGCAAAGACACAGTTAAAATTTAATTATCTATGCCAGTCATGCAGGTCATTGGTGCACATAATTCAAAAAGTATTTCCATGTGAAAGGTAGACATTTGGGTGTCTCTGACAGCCTATTAATACACATTATTTTCAAAAAAATAATAAAGTCATTCTGAAAGGTCTATTTGCCAAGGCTCCCAAATCTGTCAAACTGTTCACATTAGCTCCAGCATTCCCTCCATGCAAGGGATGAAACTAAGTAGTCTCCCAGACTAATGGAAAGATTGGCTTAAATTTGACCTTGGCTCTCTCTTTATAATTAGCTGATTCATTCCCTAGGGGAAAGAGGTAATTAACTTACTGGTTCAGAACTTCCTTAGGAAAGAAATGTAACTGTCTCACTTAAAAGAGCTTTCTTTTTTTCTACAGATCTAATGCAATCTCAGATTTAGATAGAAATGATAATTTATAAAATTTTTTCAAATATATTAGCTCCTTGGCTCCACACAATAGCCCATGACTTAGTTTAGGCCAGAGAACCAGCCCTACGGCACAGACTGGATAAATGATATTGGCAAAATCATGATGCCACTTACTAGATAAAACTAGAATTCAAGTTTCCAGACTCTCCATTTAGTTCTCTTCCCCTGACTCCACAATGCCATGTCTATAAGAATGTTATAGGAATATTTACAGTGTAGTGATGTTTCCAATGAGAAAATATATTAGCAAAGCAAATCTGGGCACATATATAAAAGCATTCCTTCCAGAAAATTCCCTTAAAAAGGAAACCTTTATTTTTCTCTTCAATATCCTTCCACAAACCAAAACTCTTCAATGCTTTTAAATAATACATAAATATAACATTGCAATTTTAATATATAATTATTTAATATTATTTTAACAGCAATACTCCAGAAACTATATATAAATTTGACTCTGAAATAGTCTTTCATTCAACAGTCAAAAATGTTAAATAAAATAAATAGAAGTATCTTCTAAAATAAAAAATGGATATTTTTCTGAATTGCCTAGAAAGGGAACAATCTCCAATCTCTTTAAACACAAATCTATAGAACTATTCCCACAGGAGAACAAAAATTTAAAGAAAAGACAAAATATTGAAATAATGAACACTAATAATAACCCCAAAATCAAACTAAAATTATGAACATACCAAAAACTAAAATGATTTGAAATAATATAATTGATAAATAATGTAAATGTAGCATAAACGGTTATGGACTTATATGTTGGGTGACCACATTAGTTTACTGTCTAAATCAGGACACTTTGGGGAATGAAAGGGGGCTATTAATAATTACACTGGACAAGAGGCATAAATTGGGATTGTCCTGGGAAATAAACAGGACATATGATCACTCTAATTTTATGTCTGCACCAGCTGTTTTTTTTTTGAGGATTCCCAAGCATCTTGACATTTTTTAAGGTCAGAATAATTTTTTTGTCTTCATTCCCTCCTACCCCTACTTCTCTTTTACAATCCAGGAAAATATTAGTCAAACCACTTAACGCTTTCTTCTCTGCATGTCCTATTTTGTCTGTTAACTAGGGCAGGACATGTGTATTAGCCTGAAAATCTCCTTTAAAAGCTACTTCTTCTACAGTCTCAGCTTTACGGTCTCTGTGTTTCCATTTCAAAATGTCATGGCCAGAGCCCTGAAGATCTGGTTTCTGCCAGGATGAATACACTGCTGTGTTGGACATCACTGAAATTGGACTCTGAAAAACCCGCCACAGCTCATCTGATGTATGTATATTTCAAATGTAAAGTCTTCTGAAATTCAACATTCAGAAGAAAGAAGGAAATTTGGAAGGAAGAGGTAGAAGGACTAATCAACATTACAAATAAGAGGTTTCACTGCACGAAGTATACTTAGGGTTTCTGAAGACTTTTTCATTAATTCTTCATGCTTAGAGCTTTCCAATGGTTTCTCATCTTCTTTTGAGCAAGGCCAAAGTCCTCACAAGTGTTATATGATTTACCCCATTCCTTACATAAAATGCTCTTTGGACGTCCTACTCTCCCATTTCATTTACTTGGCACCAGTCCACCCAACTCCTGGAGACTCCCAGAACCTCCAGCCATGCTGCTGCCTCAGGGCTTTAGAATATGCTCTGGTTGGAACACATTCCCCCATGTAAGCACTTATTTATTCCCTCACCTCCTTGGGTCTTCCTCCAAATGTCAATTCCGGAAGACCTTCCCTGACCACCTTATTTTAAACCCAGCACTCCCCATCCTCCTATCTTTTTCTCCAGAAAGTCACTATTTGATATATTATATATCTTAACTTATTTTTTCTGTCACATTCCCACCAGAATGCAAGCTCCATAAAGACAAAGATATTTTTGTTGAATATGTTCACTACTGTGTCTCTGGTGCCTAGAAAAATGACTGTTACTTTAAAAAAGGCTCAATAAAAATTTGTTGAATAAATAAATAAACTCATAACTGAAGAAATGTAACCCCCTTAAACGCACTAAGCTCACGAAAATGCCCAGCAATCTAGCACAATGGTTACAAATCCTTCCACAAGCCCCGGTTGCCTAAAGATGACTTAAAATTTATAAGTAAAACGTTGGCCATTTTGCAAATGTCCTTTTGGGTATCTTTGAAATACAGAATTCTTTGGATTTCAAAGAATTTATTGGTTCCAGACTTATTTATCAGTAACAGGCATAGCAAATAAGAACTTTATTATTTGTTTAAGTATATTTTTAAAACAATATTAAACATATACATTTTATGACAGTTAAGAGGAATTTAAAATAGAAAAAACAATGATTCCTTTATAAGTCATATACCAAATACTCACAGGAAATTATACATAAAATACTAATAGGAAAACAAAGACCTTCCTTTTTGTCTCTAAAACGTCTGAGATAGATGTGGATTTAAAAGCGAGCACTTTATGTCAAACTACATAAAAATACAAATTGCAACATCAGAAACATTGACAATCAAACTTTCAGTTTTCTCCACTTTTCAGTTTTCTCCAGATGCCCACTGTGTATGAGTGTGGGGAATAAGAAAAAATTGTGATGTACAAATACAAAGTTTGTGTTTGCTCTCAACAGAAAATATTTACAGATAATAAACTGTGCTGTATATAATACTGTCATGATATTGATGTTAAAATACCTGAAATTTTGAAATTCTAACATTAAAATAATATTACTCTTTTTTCTATGTGAAAAAACCATATAGATATAGAACCTAAGCTTTGAAGGATTTTAATATAAGTGGTGAACAGATTTTTGTGAACTTTCTGAGAATCCAGGCTCCTTGTAAGACACACACGCACGCACACGCACACATGCACGCACGCACACGCGGCTGTGCGTGCACACACAGAATCTCCTTCCTTTCTCCATGTAATTGTTATTACCTCCAGCACCTAGGCAAAATTACCCCAAAGAAGTGACAAAATTAAAAACTCAGGACCTCCTAATATCCTGATATGATAGTTGGGAAACAATCACATATTTCAGTTGCAAAAGTTTCCTTGAGATAGTTGCACATTTGTAGCAGAATGACCAAAGTCAGAGGCTGCAGATATTGATGATGGGGAAGAGTTTTGCTAGATGAATGAATATCTATATAGGCCCTTTCAACAACTGTCAAAACCAAAACAAGTTCTAACTCAGTGAACTCGCCAGTTTAGAATATCAGTCAATTAAAGTTCCAAATGCATGGCCATGTTTCTTGCACTACAGTTATTAGGAAGTAGTAATTACAATCTAGACCTTTTTTTGTATTGAAATAACACATATATTTGAAGGAACTAAAATGCTTGCAAGATTTTTTTCATACAAAGTCTAAGACTTCAAAATATGTTCCTATTAAAAAGTCCCTCAGAGCTATATTTCTCATGCAACCCAGAAGAACATGATCATTCACATCATTCACCTCTGCAGTCATAGTGTCTTCTAATATAAATGTTTGAGAAATATTGATATCACGAAATGTTATCGCTTCAGGTAGAAAAATGAAAACTGACATACTACCTCACGACTTTCCATGATTGAGTAGGATTCTGTTTTTATATGATGGACAGTGCATAGTATCAAAGATACAGGTGTTTATAATCCTTTATAATTAAACAGTTCTACTATAAAGAGCATTCCAAAAAAGAAAATAAATGTGGTCCTATTGATAAGCCTAATGTTGGATATATGGTGCATAGGTTTGGTATATAGGTTTCTATATTCATACGTACACACACACACAGAAAGACATTTACCTGTTATGTGTGTTTGTGTATATTCACACATAAATTATATTTTTTAATAAAGGCAATACACTTTTGAGGGAAGGAAAGCTTGCACCATATTTAAATTATTCTTAGGATAATAGATGCTCATCAATTTCTTAAGAGACTCATTGGGTTACGTATAATTTAAAATTCAACTAAATCCTTCCCTGATGTCTGATACTGGCTCTTTCCTCATCATCTGTAAATTCTCCTCTCTTGTTTTATATACCAGATCGTGTAGTCATATATAATGCTACAGTTATTCATCAACTGTCTTTCTTTCATTCTACATTATACTTGTTAAAAAGACAGGAAATACTTTATGGATCATTTAATATTTAGCTTAGTTCCTAGCAGATAGAAGGCTACTCAAAAGTATTTGTTGAATTAACTAAGTGAATGAATAAATGAATAAACAAACAAACAAATAAATAAATATTTAATTCTAACTTCTCTTCCTCATGTTTTAATCACAATAGTGGTCCTTCAAAGATAACAAAGAGAATTCCTCTCAGCATCTAACAGGTCTTTTCAAGGGAATTCTCCCTTTAGTGATTGAAGCTGTAATTGACCAAATAAGGCTAAACTGTATAGCATATAGAATTTAATATAATAAACAATTTAAATAAATGCAAATTCCTTTTCCTAAGTAAAGAACAAATGTCTCCTCCCAACAAACAAAAACCCAGGACCAGACAGCTTCAATGGTGAATTTTACAAAACACTGGAGGAAGATTCAATACCTATTCTTCTCAAACACTTCCAAAATATTGAAGAGGAGGGAAATCTTTAAAACACATTTTATGAAGTCATCATTACTGATGCCAAAACCAGACAAAGACACCACACAAAAAAGCAAAATGACAGGTCAGTGTCTTTGCTGAACATGATTCAGCAAAAAAAAATCCTCAACAAAATATTAGCAAACCAAATCCAACAATACACTAAAAAGATCATATACCACAATCAAGTAGGATTTATTCCAGGGATGTAAGAATGGTTCAACATTCAATAATCAATTAATGTAAGCCATCTATCAAGACAAGGATGCCCACTCTCATCACTTTTATTCAATATAGTACTGGAAGTCCTAGACACAGCAATTAGGCAAGAAAAAGAAACAAAAGGCATCCAAATTTGAAGGGAAGAAGTAAAACTCTCACAATTTGCAGATGACATGATATCATATATAAAAAACCTTAAAGACTCCACCAAAAACCTGTTACAACTAATGAATGAATTCAGTAAAGTCACAGGATACAAAATCAATATACAAAAATATGTTGTGTTTCTATACACTAATAACAATCTATCAGAAAAGAAAATTAAGAAGACAATCCCATTTACAATTTCATCAAAAAGCATGAAATACCTAGGAATAAATTTAACCAAGGAGGTGAAAGACCTCTACATTGAAAACCATAAAACATTGAGGAAGGAAATTGAGGAAGACACACAAAAAAAGGGAAAGGCAGTCCATGCTCATGGATCAGAAGAATTAATATTGTTAAAATGTCCACACTACATGAAGCAATCCACAGATTCAATGCAATCCCTATCAAATGCCAAAGGTATATTTCACAGAACTAGAACAAATAATTCTAAAATTTGTATGGAACCACACACACCAAAAAAATAGCCAAAACAATCTTAAGAGAGAAGAACAAAGCTGGAGGTATCACGATCCCTGATTTTAAACTATCCTATAAAGCTATAGTAATCAAAAGAGTGTGGTACTGGCACAAAGACAGATATATACATCAGTGGAACAGAACTGAGAACCAAGAAATAAACCCACACATGCAAGGACAACCTACAACAAAAGAGCAAAGAACACAAAATGGAAAAAGCACAGTCTCTTCAATAAATGGCACTGGGAAATCGGGACAGCCACATGCAAAAGAAAGAGACTAGACCACTATCTTATACCATACACAAAAACTAACTCGAAATGTATTAAAGACTTGAATGTAAGATCAGAAGCCATAAAATCCCTAGAAGAAAACATAGGTGGTAACCTCACTGACATCAGTCTTAGCAATGTTTTTGTGGATCTGACTCCAAAGGCAAGGGAAAGAAAAGCAAAAATAAACAAATGGGATTACATTAAACTAAAAAGCTTCTGCACAGCAAAGGAAACCATCATCAAAATGAAAAGGCAACCTACTGAACACAAGAAGATATTTGCAAATCATATATCTTATAAGGGGTTAATATCCAAAATATAAAAGAACTCATACAATTCAACAACAACAAAAACCAAACTGATTAAAAAATGGTCAGAGGATCCAAAGAGACATTTTTTCAAAGACATACAGATGGCCAACAGACACATTAAAAGAGGTTCAACAACATTAATTACCAGGGAAATGCAATTCAAAACCACAATTAGATATTGCCTTGTACCTGTTAGAATGACTATTATCAAAAAGACAAGAAATAACAAATATTGGAGAGGATGTGGAGAAAGGGAATTGTTAGCAGGACTGTAAAATGGTGTAGCCACTATGGAAAACAATATGGTGATTACTCAAAAAATTAAGAATAGAATTACCATATGACCCAGCTATTCCACTTCTGGGTATTTATCCAAAGAACAAAAAAACATTAATTCAAAAAGATATGTGCCTATGGTCACTGAAGCATTATTTATAATAGCCAAGATATGGAAACAACCTAAGCGACCATGGACAGATGAATGGATAAAGAACATGTGGTATGTATACACAATGAAATATTACTCAGCCATAAAAAAGAATGAAATCCTGCCATTTGCAAGAACATGAATGGACCTTGAGGGTGTTATGCCAAATTAAGTAAGTCAGATAAAGAAAGACAAACAGTACATGATTTCACTCATATATGAAATCCAAAAAAACAAAACAAAACAAAAAACTCATAGATACAGAGAACAGATTAGTTGCTACCAGAGGGGAAGAGGGTTGAGAGGTTGGAGGGTAGGCAAAATGGGGGAAGGGTACCAACTGTATGGTGATGGATAGCAACTAGACTTGTGATAATGATCACTCTGTAGCATATACAGATGTTGAACAATAAGTCTGTACATCTGAAACATATATATAAAGAAAACAAAGAGCAAATATCTAAAATACTTGTGTTTCAAGGGAGCCAGAACATACACAGTTTTTCATGATATGCATTCTCTAGTCACCCAAATAGGAAATTCTCTGTGAAATCACCATGAGACTACTCTTTCAGCATGTACCTCCAGAGAGTATGCTACAGAACTATAAGATCTCAGTCTCTGAGTGAAAATTGTTTAAATGCTAATATGTGGAAAGTCTTACGGGAATTAAATCACAATTCAAAATTATGAATGCACAGCATCCACAGTGTCTGTAGAAATTTTACAAAATAATGGCATTTAATTTAAATAAAAAGTATTTGATCTTAAATACAGAAGCTTAAAAACATAACACTTAAATAACATTAAAGAGCCTTGATTAAAGACACTACACAATAAGGAGTTTTATATTTTATCTCTTAAATCATTTTAACTTAGGACTCTTTCACTTGGTTCATGAGTCATCAAAACAAAATCTCTCCATGCATATCTGAAAAAAAGAATCCTTCCTGCCAAGGGGCTCTTTATCAAAAGACACTTTTGTGAATTGGAAGCACTTGGTGAAATTCACAAAGGGCCAACTATTAAAGATTTAAACTTCAGAATCAGGACAGGGCAACCCTAACAGAGGTGAAATCTATCCATGGTATAATACTCCCTTTTACTAATAGCCAGGAAACAACAGGCAATGGCAAATAAACTACTGTGAAAGACAGCCATTTAATCAGAAAAGATCTGGAAATAGATATGAACTCTACAAAGACAACTTTTCTCAAAAGTCCAGTCCCAATGGTGCTGTCCCATTAAATATCAGTTTTGATTTTCCAATTAAAGTGCAAGTGACTCTTTGGGGGAGGAAGTCCAGCATGTAAGCTCCTACTACTCCACGTAACAGAACTGAAATAATAAGCCATTTCCGCAGTAATACTATACTGGCTGCAAGTGGCTGAAGTATAAAATAGAATGATATACTAAGTCTAATAAATAACTCTATCTCTCCAAATATGTGCTTCAGAATGGTACAAAACAGAATTTTTTTTTTAGAGACCAACCAAAAAATAATTCAAGAAAACCTAAGAAATTAACAGAGAAGGAACAACTTGAAATACTACAAGGGGAATATAATTTTCAGAATTAAGATTTGTATTCATTATTGTACATACATTATTTACACATAAACAAAAAGAATACAGTTCAGAGACAAGTGCCTTACAGCTTTGAATGGAATTGCCAATATCCAGTCTCAAAGAGAAGAGAGCTTGAGTTTCTGGGCTAGTTCTAGGAAGCCAGCTATCTTATTCAAGGGTCGTGCTGCTGCAGATTCCCCGGTGCGAAGAAACTGATTGTTCTTCAGGATTCAATTACCAAGTATCATCATATATAGAGATAAGCATTCTAGCAAAAATGTGTGATTTTGTGATAGACTCTTCTAACTGGCACTTTTCAAGAACCTTATTTGCTTCCTATTTCGATCTATTCATTCTTTGCAAAAGTAAACCTTGACTTGAATAAACTAGGGAGTTTGGCCCTGTGCTATCAGGTGAAGAAAGTGAATCTCAAGGCAGCTTTAATATAAATTAAGCCCTTAGGAGTTAGTCACAAGCTAGTCAGTCTCTAATCCCTGGTCCAAATGTTCAGTTAATTGCTCCCTTCGGTGTTATATATTATTCCCAGTTCTGTCCACAAAATATGGGTAAAAAGGGCAGCAGGAAAAGGGAGAGGTAGAAAAGGAGGGAATTAAAAGGTAGGTAGATAGTGCTTTTGGAGTGACGGTAGTTGTTTTTTCAGGCAAATAGGACAAGCAAGAAAAGTTAAGACATAACAGAGAACTGGGAAAGGACAGAAGAAAAAGTCCAAGGAATGGGGAAAAGACAGAAAGATATTCAAAGTGTGGGAGGGGGGAGCCTATATTTGAAACCGTTTATCACTGGTCTTGATTTTATATATATATATATATATATATATATATATATATATATATATATATGCATATATGCATACATATATATGTTTTCTCCATTAAAAATTTTCTGAGCTGCAAAAATTAATCCAACTCCCATAAAATCATACTGATTTGAGTTATAAAAGACTTTAACCAAAGCACCTTGACAATTCTTGAACTTTAAATTCTAACAATCTTTAGAAACCTCTTATCCTAAGTCAAAAAACAAATTTACTCTATCAGTCAGAGTTTTCTTCTCCAGAAATGGATCTTATATTCTATCTATCCCCACTTGCAGGTCCTACCTTTTTTTTTTTTTTTTTTTCTCCAGCTAAGACAGCAAAAGAGATGATTTATTGTTACATGTTACATTCAGCCACAACTGAGAATAGAACTAGTCCAGTATGTCAAAGGTCCAGGGCAAAGGTCCAGGGCAAAGGACCAAAAGGGACCGTTTTGATACGAGCAAGGCGGGTCTCTCAAAGGTGGCTGAGGCGATCAGAACGGCCATCGATGTTCCAGATCCCCTGAGTCAAGTTCTAGACAGTAGGCAAGCAGTCCAACAATTTGTACCAGCGTCCCTGGCCTCTGGCTTCCCTTGTTTCTGCTCCTGTGGCCTCCATGGGTGTACAAGTTTACCTGGACCTCTGCCTCATCTTTATTCTTTTGCGCTTCAGCCTGCGCCTTCGCTTCTTCCTCCACTTCGCTCTCATGGCGCGGAGGTTTCTCCGAAGATGGCGCTAAGGCCGAGAGGGTCCTACTTTTAAGATCAACATCACCTCTATCTGAATTATAGTTTTCATTGACTTAAAATATATCATTATTTTATGTATCTCCAAAAAAGAAAAAAATTACTGCCAATTCATTTATGACATCCATCAATGGTCAGATGCATCCCAATTTCAGAAATGTGGGGAGAGGAAAGTGTTCATTTCATAATGGATGAAATCTCCCAACTAGCTGTCCACCTGCTTATCTCATGTCCCATCTTCCCCTCCACTCTTCACTCGGCCACACGAATTATCTGCACGTTCAACACTGTCCAGCTAAAAAGCCACTGTGTCTTCCTTCTGCCTGCATAAGTGAAATCTAAATTATATAATAGCATGCAAAGTTTTTCACAGAGCAAACCCCATCAACTCTTTAGTCTCACTTTCTATCACACCCACGACGTAACTATCATAAAGTCACAATGAGGATCTCTACTTTCCATAAAGACAGCATGTTCTTTTCAAGACTTTCTATGTATGATATGCACTATTCCTCCCTTTCCACGAACCGTCTCTCCTCCCCACCCTCCTCATCTAGGAAAACCCTACTCACACTGCATAACTTGTTGTTTCTGAAGCATTTTCAAAACACAAAGTCATTCAAAGTGCATTGGAGTATGGATAATTTTATAAGAATGTTTCCAGATCTTCAATTCCCAAATCTCCTTTTTCTTAAAACCACCTTCTTGAAAACACTCTGGTTCTTCCTTCCCACCCCACGCCCCAGCCCTTTTCTTTCACAGTTGTTCTTCTCCACTTTACAAATCTTACAATGATGCACTGCTCAGGGCTCAAAAACATCCAGATCACCAAGCAACCGGAGACAGTTCAGAGCTCTAGCCCGGAGAAAGAGTCCTGTAGGAACCAAGTCAAAAGCGAGACAGGCGGAGTCTTAGTTCATCTGGCCTCTAAGTCACAGCCAGACTCCATGCCTTTATCTACTGTAGGTCGAACTATTTATCTATCAATCCATCTAACTTAGAATTAGAAAGCAGAAGTGAGATGCTCGGGGAAGGAGGTATAGTTTATCTGAAAAATGAAGTCATACTTTTTCTTACCAGAAGTTAAGTATGATTTGGCTTATCGGTTTGACAAATGAAGACGAGCTTTATTTATTAGAGAGTGTGGTGAGCATTTTCCGATTTGAACTAAATCTAGTGTTAGAGGCTTTGACCAAAAAAAAGGAAAAAAAAGGTATTTAAATTAAGCGCATATATAACACACCGTAAGCAAAAAATTATAGTCTTTACCCATGCATTATAATACTTCTCATATCTTGCTTTAAATACTTGTTATATGTCTATCTCACTCCATTGGACCATGACTTACTTAAAAAACTTAAACTGTGTTAGTCATCTCTTATTCTCTTAAGTGTCTCATTTATTCTAGTTTAATCAGTTACTCCAGTTCAATCAGTTTTTGATGGATTAGAGCTAGAATTAAATCTCCTTGCTAAAAACTCCTACTAGAACACAGTAGTAATCACACTGTTGATTAAACAAAAGAAGACCTCCCAACCAGAAGTACTCATTCCCTCCTGGACTACCATTTCATATTACTCATCACTCACTCTGCATTCTATGCTAAAAAAATTACTTCAGTGTATTTCATACTTTCTATAAGATCAAAAGCTCCCCAAGGTTAAGACCCATCTCAGACTGACCTCTGTCATCACCTGAGCACCTAAGGTAAACCTTACTAAACATTTTTGAGTGAATTACCAATTTAAAATAAACATATCAGCCTTTGCTCTTTGGAACTCTGACACCTAACTTAATCTTACTGCCATGTGCTCTGGCCCAGGACAGAGAGGGTAATTCCTAAAAAGAAAAAAGTGCTGTCAGTATATGAATATGACGCCACTGACTCACCATGAGCAAAGCGGGCATGCTGAGTTATTTTTTCCGGTAGTAATGATGAATTGTGCTGACTGAGCCATTTGGTTCCTCCTGGGACCGATGGCACACATTTTTTCATATAGACTGCCAGGATTTAAGCTATAATTTTTTTTTTCTTTTCTTTTTTTTTTTTTTTTTTTTGCGTTACGCGGGCCTCTCACTGCTGTGGCCTCTCCCGTTGCGGAGCACAGGCTCCGGACGCGCAGGCGCAGCGGCCATGGCTCACGGGCCCAGCCGCTCCGCGGCACGTGGGATCTTCCCCGACCGGGGCACGAACCCGCGTCCCCTGCATCGGCAGGCGGACTCTCCACCACTGCGCCACCAGGGAAGCCCTAAGCTATAATTTTTGACCACTGAGTACGGGTGGCATTTTTTTCTTTAGAAAGTTGTACCTATTTCACTCAAGGTGACAATACTAAGAACAAAACAAAATAACCACGAGCATATGCAGTAGCAATACATGCTTAACGTTAAATGTTTTGTTGGGAGATTTTAGACCTTCTGTCATCTCTAATTCCTTCAGACATGAGTCAGTTTTGGTCTCACTACCTTATGACTGACCACTTGCACACCAAATACTTTCAACTGCTTGCCGGTCCCACTATAGATCAGCTTCATAGAAAAATTAATATCCCCTGCTTTCCAGTTTCTAGATAAAACCTCCTTCCTAACACTCTTAAATTTAAATTAGTTTCATGACCTTAAATAAAAAATACTATTATTTTTTGGTTCATTTCTTCTGAAAATGTCAATTTTTAACACTGATGTTATTCTTCTTTTTTTAAGTACAGTTGATTTACAATGTTATTTTATTTTTAATAGTATGCATTCTAGTATTCCAACAGCAGAAAAGAAATCCTCAGTAATATATGAAGAACACTACACACATTTATTAATGTGTATTAAAATACTGTGTAAGTAAACCTAGCAGTGAAATAAAATCAGGCTGTTCTCTCCATGTTCATTTAAAGGATTTCAGTGCAAACTGATACCCCACTTCTAGGCCACACCATCAACATGAAACATCATGATGACATTTTTTAATTCACTACTTCCCACCTCATTGTCTCTCAAATACTTATTTCTTATTTATTCATTTATTTGTCATTTTCACACATCACGTTGCCCTCTCCCAAAACAAACTATCTAAACTCAACTTGACATGAGCTACAAAAATGAGGTCTGGGTTTTTGGGGGGTTTTGTTTGTTTGTTTTGTTTTTTTTAGTCTATGCCTATTTTCAAAGGAAAGGCCACCTTGCTTAATAAGTAAACTTGAAGACACTGTACCTAGGATATAAATGAATCTTCAAAAACTTAGAATTTTAAAATATAAGGACATAAAGAATGGCTATCCAGAAAACATGAAGGAAACAATAAACAAGGAAGAAGGATTTTAAACTTTACATTAGAGTAGCCAACCCTCCTGGTTTGCTTTAAGTGAGGAGGATATTTCCCTTATGCAGGTCTTTTTAAGATGCTAAAACCAAATCTCCCTACTTGACAGCAAACTGGAACTTCAGCTTCTCTTATCAGCAGTGAACTAAAAGTAAATCATAAATATTTTAGAGAGAAAATGTATGCTTTTATCAATTTGATTTTCTATAACACTTTAGAATAATGCTTGTTTTCTTTGCATATTTTAAGGAAAATGTAAATAAATAAAACCTAAAAAAGGCTTTTGAAAATCCACCCTGTAAATTAGGGAATTTAGTCTACAATGTTTACTTTTTGCTTTCTACCACCAAGTTAACTGGCCTTTATGTCTGAGTTTAAAAGTCAAGAAAAATAAATAAAATGAACTAAATTATTAAGTATTTATCTCAAATGAAAACTCTGGAAAGTCCTAATCTAGAAAATTTCAGGTCTTTTTTTTTTTTTTTAAAATTAGTTACCTATTTTATACATATTAGTGCATATATGTCAATCCCAATCTCCCAATTCATCCCACCACCACCCCCCTCCCTGCTTTCCCCCCTTGGTGTCCATACGTTTGTTCTCTACATCCATACCTCTGTTTCTGCCTTGCAGACCAGTTCATCTGTACCATTTTTCTAGATTCCACATATATGCGTTAATATATGACATTTGTTTCTCTCTTTCTGACTTACTTCACTCTGTATGACAGTCTCTGGGTTCATCCACATCTCTACAAATGACCCAATTTAGTTCCTTTATATGGCTGAGTAATATTCCATTGTATATATGTACCACATCTTCTTTATCTATTCAGCTGTTGTTGGGCATTTAGGTTGCTTCCATGACCTGGCTATTGTAAATAGTTCTGCAATGAACATTGGGGTGCATGTGTCTTTTTGAATTATGGTTTTCTCTGGGTATATGCCCAGTAGTGGGATTGCTGGGTCATATGGTAATTCTATATTTAGTTTTTTAAGGAAACTCCATACTGTTCTCCATAGTGGTTGTATCAATTTACATTCCCACCAACAGTGCAAGAGGGTTCCCTTTTCTCCACACCTCTCCAGCATTTGTTGTTTCTAGGTTTTCTGATGATGGCCATTCTGACTGGTGTGAGGTGATACCTCATTGTAGCTTTGATTTGCATTTCTCTTATAATTAGTGATGGTGAGCAGCTTTTCATGTGACTCTTGGCCATCTGTATGTCTTCTTTGGAGAAATATCTACTTAGGTATTCTGACCATTTTTAATCAGGTTGTTTTTTTTAAAATATTGAGCTGCATGAGCTGCTTGTAAATATTGGAGATTAATCCTTTATCTGTTGTTTCATTTGCAAATATGTTCTCCCATTCTGAGGGTTGTCTTTTCGTCTTGTTTATGGTTTCCTTTGCTGTGCAAAAGCTTTTAAGTTTCATTAGGTCCCATTTGTTTATTTTTGTTTTTATTTCCATTACTCTAAGAAGTGGGTCAAAAAAGAGATCTAGGTCTTTTTTTTTTTTTTTTTTTTTTTTGCGGTACACAGGCCTCTCACTGTTGTGGCCTCTCCCTTTGTGGAGCACAGGCTCAGAGGCCATGGCTCACGGGCCCAGTCGCTCCATGGCATGTGGCATCTTCCCAGACCAGGGCACGAACCCGTGTCCCCTGCATCGGCAGGCGGACTCTCAACCACTGCGTCACCAGGGAAGCCCTAGGTCTTTTTTTATTAAATGCTTTAGGTTAAGTAGAGTTCCCATTAATCAATTTTTATTTTTTGTATCACAAAGTGGTACTAAATTGCTTGGCAAGTTATTAAAAGTAATAGAAAGCCTGTCCACTTCAACATGTGTTAAGGCAGTTCATAGTTGAGGCAGTGAGAAATTTACATGTTCAAAGTGAAAAATGTACAAAGGTAAATATCAGCATGGCATGATTACCTTTCACTTAGCCATAGCTTTTTGCCTAAAAACCAAGTTCTCCTCTGGTTTGTTTTCTAATCATGAACTCACAGAGTTTAAATATTATTCTCAAATTATTAAAGAGGCAAAGAATTAATCTGCTTAAAAGAGATGTGAAGCTTTCGGGATGAAGTCAGAAAGTGGCATGGACATATATACACTACCAAATGTAAAATACATAGCTAGTGGGAAGCAGCCACATAGCACAGGGAGATAAGCTCCATGCTTTGTGACTACCTAGAGGGATGGGTTAGGGAGGGTGGGAGGGAGACGCAAGAGGGAGGGGAAATGGGGATATATGTATATGTTTAGCTGAGTCACTCTGTGATACAGCAGAAACTAATACACCATTGTAAAGCAATTATACTCCAATAAAGATGTTAAAAATAAAAAGAAAAAAATGTGAAGCTTTCCATGGAGTTATTTACAAATAATTACTGC
Organism: Kogia breviceps; assembly: GCF_026419965.1. Classification (NCBI taxonomy): domain Eukaryota; kingdom Metazoa; phylum Chordata; class Mammalia; order Artiodactyla; family Physeteridae; genus Kogia; species Kogia breviceps. The sequence goes on from NC_081315.1 coordinate 19,159,623, forward strand.
AAGCAGGCTTTCTTTACAACAAACTTTGCAATCATACATATATTACTAGTGCATGAATCATAGGAATAGTTGGCTTTTTTAACATACAAATTATTAATGCATGAAAGATACTGTGTGAGATATTATCAAAATAATAAAACTTTTTAAAGTATATACCTGAATTTAAACTGCCCAAGATATACATAATTTATACCATTTAAGAAACTAAATCCTTTTACAACAAGCTGTTCGTCTAACTCATTTGGTGTGGGGCGTTGAATTGCCTTAGGAGAAAATTTAAGTGAAAATAGCTTTTTAAGTCATCTCATTTGGGGCTCAAAAAACAGTCATGAGGTTGACCATTCTCCCTATCAGTCTGCTTCAATCCATGTCACTTCAGACATTTGAAAGGGTTACCAGACCTATATTTTTGTAAATAATATCAGAATCATACACACCCACATACAAACTATACAAATGTATAATGTGTGCATTTGCATCAGGGTTAGCACTGACATGAATGTAAAATCATGTGCAATGGAAAATGGTTGCTAATTAAAACAGTTATCCCCTCACTAGACTATAAGCTTCATGAAGACAGGGGTTGCTTATTTCTCTGCCAAATCTCTGAAGCCTATAAAGGTGCCTGGGCACATAGTAGATGCTCAATAAACAGGTTTAATTAACACAGTATATTGTAGCCTTTGAAATCTTGCTTTTGCAACAATCATATATATATATGATTTGGAACAATCATATATATAATACAATTATAACTATATCACATAATTATCATATATTATATCACATATATCTAGTTGAAATAGATTTTTTGGTTGCAACTTCTCATATAACTAATATTACCCCAAAATAACACAGTATAATTGTTTTCAACAGCCAACTTGTCTAAAATTGTTTTACCTTATATGTAGAAAGTTACTTCCCCCACTGATGTGATAGAAGGTAATACATAAACTTTTTATTTTTTTATTTTTTTTTAAACTTTTAACTAAAATGAACATTAACTCTTTTAACATCAATACACCCTTTGCACTGTGCAGGGCCCACATGACTTTCCAATAAAACTGACAATTTTTCTGTATTTAAATTTAAGTCTATGTTCTACCTTGAAAGAACTAAAAAAGGACATAAGTAAAAAGGTCAATTCACCAAGGCTTGACTACAAAGACCACTAGATGTCCACAGCTGATGATTCATTCAAACAACACAGAAAGAACATGGACTCTGCCAGGCACTGAAGAAACAAAGGGAATGATGAGATAGACTTTAGCCCTGTACTCAGCATCTGTAGTACTGTAGTGGACCTAGATAACAAACCACCAAAGGAACAAATAATATAAACACAAATGATGGCAAGAACAATGAATGAAATGGGATACAAAGAGAGTGAAAGGGGAAAGCAGCTTTCAATACTAGGGTCGGTCGGTCGGGGCAGAGGCTCTGCTGAGGCACTGACATGTTAGTCAAGATTTGAAGGATGTGAAAAACTCAGTCATGTGAAAAGCAGGAGGAAGCACATTCTAGACACAGAGAACAGCAAAGAGCAAAAGCCTGAGGTGGGCAGGAGATGAAACATTTAGAACTGAAAGGAACCTTAGTGACTTGGGCAAAGTTGAAGGGGGCTGGGGTGGAGACACCATCTGTGGCTGAAGAAGTAGGCAGCAAAGAAGATATATTCAAGGGCAAGAGGAAGTCATTAAAGGGTTTAAGCAGAGAACTACTAGGATCCAATAGATGTCCCTCCTCACCACGTGGAGAAAGAAAGTGTGGAGCAAGCATGGAAATGATGGTGACCAAACCCTTGCCTTGATACATTTAAGTTTCACCATCTATATACGACAAGGGAGAGCTATGTTTTTTCATCTGAAGTATAGTTGCTTTATAATATTATATTAGTTTCAGGTGTACAGCACAGTGATTCAGTATTTTTATAGATCATACTCCCTTAAAAGTTATTACCAAATAATGGCCATATTTCCCTGTGCTGTACACTACTATCTCCTTGTTGCTTATCTATTTTATACACAGTCATATTTTTGGGTTTTTTTGTTTGTTTGTTTTTAAATAAATTTATTTTTATTTATTTATTTTGGGCTGTGTTGGGTCTTCAATTCTGTGCGAGGGCTTTCTCTAGTTGTGGCGAGCGGGGGCCACTCTTCATCGCGGTGCGCGGGCCTCTCACCGTCGCGGCCTCTCTTGTTGCGGAGCACGGGCTCCAGACGCGCAGTCTCAGTAGTTGTGGCTCACGGGCCCAGTTGCCCTGCAGCATGTGGGATCTTCCCGGACCAGGGCTCGAACCCGTGTTCCCTGCATTGGCAGGCGGGTTCTTAACCACTGCGCCACCAGGGAAGCCCTACACAGTAATTTTTATCTCTTTATCTCATTCCCCCTCTTGCTCCTCCCCACCTTCCCTTTCCCCGCTGGTAACCACTAGCTTGTTTGCTATATCTACAAGAAGGGAGCACTTTTTAAAGCTGTTTCTTTGCCTCTGAATTGCTGAACATTTCTTTTTTCAACCATCCCTGATTTTTCTATGACCAACACATTATTTCAAACAAACATAATCAATACATCCCTAAGGAAAGCTCTGGACTCTGAATGTCAATTTTTAAAATCTTGGCTCTTCTGCTTACTAGTTTTGTAAAGACTCTAGTTTTAGTGTTCTTACCTGTAAAGTTGGGATAAGAATAGAACTTATTTCCTAGAGATATTATGAAGATTATATCACATAATCTGTGTAAACCTCTTAGAACAGTAGACTAATAAGAACTAAAGAAGATAATCCATATAAAGCACTTGGCAACTAGATCATTATAATCAGAAGTAATATTTATTATTATTTTAGTTATAATTATTATCAAAAAGCAGCCTCAGTAGTCTTCCTTTATTGGCTACTCTTTTTCTATTGGTTTGAAAATAAAAGTTCTCCTGAAAACTTCAAGTCCAACAGAAAATATCACAACTGCAGTTGTTGGCTTCCCAATTAATCAAATCTAATGTGCATATAGTAACACTTTTCCATGAGCATATGAATATAAAATTAGCATCGTGTCAGCTGAATCACCTGAATTACATTTATCCAGCATTCTGGGAAGTGGAGGGTTTGGGTGTTAATTTGGAGCTTCAGTCACTGAGTAGTCAAACAATATCCACGCAGAATAGCGTGAAAAATATAATACAAGATAAGCTTATATGAGAGAAGGCAAACCAGTAATGAGCTTGCAAAATGATTAGGTTGACTACCATCAATAGCCATTAAAAAAGTATTTTATCCGTAGCTTCATAACAGATCCTTAGCTTCTTTTTTTTTTTTTTTTGCGGTACGCGGGCCTCTCACTGTTGTGGCCTCTCCCGCTGCGGAGCACAGGCTCCGGACGCGCAGGCTCAGCGGCCATGGCTCACGGGCCCCGCCTCTCCGCAGCATGTGGGATCTTCCCGGACCGGGGCACGAACCCGCGTCCCCTGCATCGGCAGGCGGACTCTCAACCACTGCGCCACCAGGGAAGCCCCCTTAGCTTCTTAATATAGGCCTTCATAATACTATGTCTTAGCTCTGTAACAACCAAACTTTGCTTTTATTTCTGTGGTTTCTGAATAGACCTCAACCTCCTGAGAGAATGATCATGTCAGCTTTTGTTCAACATGGTGCCCCCAACGCCTAGATCAAAGCTGGATTCTTGGTGGGCGGTGGTAGTAGATGCTATGGTGCACTGTCCAGACACCCCAGCCAGGACTCCCTCTTAGACTCAATTTACTCTCCTCCCTCCCAGCTTCCAAGAGTACTCGCTCTTGACTACTCACAACCACACCACCCGAGGCTGCACCACTTCTTCGGTTGAGGCGGGACTGCAAACACCCAGTCCCCGGCCTCCGTACGGGACGGCTCTGCAGGGCCATCTAGGTCCAGAGCTCACCACAGGATTGGCTCACGCCTCTACTGAAACCGCATCCTGGTTCGACTCCTCCCTCTTTCCAAGCCACACTCCCTTCTTTCCCCCATAGGCGCAGGTCTTGACAGTGCTCGCCAGTAGACCTCCCGCAACCAAATTTCAGACTGTTTCCCAGTAACTCGCCCTAAGACAACATCCAACAAGTACTGTAGAATAAATGAATGATTTTGCCACTAGAGCCATACATACCTTCTTTCAAAGCAAGATCACATCCAAAACATAAGCCAACAGATAAATTGATAATAAAGATATGTGAATAAGCTTTAAAAACACAGTCCTCTTTCCATTGCACTATTGTTTTATTTTATGTGAAGTTGTCAAACAAAATAATTACTACCTGAAGTGATTTAATATCTTGTCCTTCACTCTGAGACCACAAGTCCTTTAAAAGGCTGATGACATTAGTTCTATAGGTATCTCAAAAAAATTAGTCTTATTTTTATAGAGAAAATAATGTCTGGTTAAAAGAGATGTCTGGGACCAGTTCATTTCTTTAAAACCTCCACACCCAACTACATTTTTTTCCTTAAGCATAGACCTAATGTTTACTTACAGGCAAAAATGATTTAATTCAAGAAATAAAGAATTCAGTTTTATGGGCTTCCCTGGTAGTGCAGTGGTTGAGAGTCCGCCTGCCGATGCAGGGGACACGGGTTCGTGCCCCGGTCCAGGAAGATCCCACGTGCCGCGGAGCGGCTGGGCCCGTGAGCCATGGCCGCTGCGCCTGCGCGTCCGGAGCCTGTGCTCCGCAACGGGAGAGGCCACAGCAGTGAGAGGCCCGCGTACCGCAAAAAAAAAAAAATTCAGTTTTGTTAAGACAAGTTAATATCTTATTTTTAAGTTAAAAGAGCAACTTACAAACTCTCTAGTATAATTCTAATTTTATATATAAAATGATAAAAAATTAAATATATAATTTAAAAGTTTTAGTTTGAAGATTAAAAAATAAGGGAGAAATACTGAAAATGCAGGTTCAGGAAATATATTCAAGCTTATTTTTCTCCATATAAAATACTTAACTCTCCTGGGGCTATTTACAGTCTTAAAAGTGCATAGCTTAAAGAGTAAGGATTCAAAAATCAGAGTTTTTCTACTTCAAAAATCAATATTTATTTCAGGCCACAAGCTAGAATCTTAATTGTTTTGATGGGAAGCCCTTCAATTTTAATGGATGTAAAAAGAGAATCTACTCTGTTCACCAGAAACTAGAATTATGTTCTCAAATATATCCTATCATCTATCCCTCACAACTAGCCTTCTGAGACTTAATTCTCTCTCTGACCTAAGATGTTGTGAATGTCTTACACAATTATTACTTTCCTGGCACTTTGATGACTCATAATTATTTATAGGATTAAAACTCTAATGTAACCATCCTCCCGTTTGCCAGTACTCCCTAGTATAACTGAAACATACACGTCTAATCACCGACAATTAAATTCTCTATCTCCAACCACTATTATTCAAAGAAAGTTTACTGAGGGTCAGGAAACAGACCGTGAGGGGTTAACTGAATCCCATCAGCAGAACTTTAAACAAACGTTTATTTCTGCCAATTACTGTGAAAAGTTACATATATAACTTAGATTGCTTGGTCCTCCCTTGCACCTTACTATGTGCAAATATCAACACAAACATCTCACTTTCGTCAGAAGCAAATAAATAAATCATTTTCTTAAAAATTCACAGTCTCACTGAATTCTGCTTTCCAACAAAACGTAAACATTTTGTTTACTATCATTCCTTAAAACTCAAAAGCACTTTGATGTTCCTGTTTATTACTCCCTTTCTCTTTCTCAGTAATGTCAAAATCTCAATAGTCTAAAGTAAACATACCATGAAGGAGAAAAAATGAATTTAAAATTCTGTCTTTACACATAGAAGAAAAGCAATTCCAGAAGAAAATAATTCTATCCAGATACAGGAGAGGATCTAGAGAGATTTAGGATATTTAACTATCACAATCTGGAAACAAAAAGCAGCAACGGAGATAAGCAAGTAGATGATAAACATGAGAGTAACAGTTAAATACAAACTCGTGAATAGAATACAAAAAATGATGATCATTTAATGATTCACCTCTGCCTTCCCAATTCTTCTCCAATCATATATTAAGATCATATATTAAGATAAATACCACCTATTATATATCCTATGTTAACATACCATATATTAAGATAAAATACAAAGACATATTAAGGCTGCTCTGGGCCTTGGACACAGAACAGGTGCTCAGTACAAGCAGTTGATATTCCAACACAGGCTAAAACTAACTTGTCAAAATTATCACTCCTTCAGGGAATCAATTACTGCAGGGATTCTCTATGCATGGCAATCCAGGCCAAAACCTCGTGCTTCCGGCACAATAATACTGATGGTTAAAATGAGTTAAAATGTAGCTCGCTGTGGTGGTGATGGTGGTAGTTGCCAGCTCTCACACATTTTCCTGTACACTGACATCAGCTAGATCTTAAACGAATGTAACCTAGGACAGTTTGATTAAAGAGGTTTAGGCTAAAAGGAGGCTATATAGCAAGTACTTTTTTGGATCACTACTAGAACACAAGAACAACTGGTTTGCACATCATGGTACTACAGTTCTACACATACCTGGGTTTAGCAGCACAGTAAAGGAAAGCATTTTTTTTTTTTTTTTTTTTTTTTGCTGTACGCGGGCCTCTCACTGTTGAGGCCTCTCCCATTGCAGAGCACAGGCTCCGGACGCGCAGGCTCAGCGGCCATGGCTCACGGGCCCAGCCGCTCCGCGGCACGTGGGATCCTCCCGGACCAGGGCACGAACCCGCGTCCCCTGCATCGACAGGTGGACTCTCAACCACTGCGCCATCAGGGAAGCCCAGGAAAGCATTTTTAAGAGTGAGAAGATAAGCACGATCAAAGCAAGAGTTAAAATTGTCAATGCTCTGAAAATCTTTTGGCCCTTTAAAGTTTACGTACACAATAGAGTTCTGTCTCCGGAGCGCTACACGACACCAAGGAGGAACACATTCTTCAGCAGCAGCTACTGGGAATTACCAAATTACATAAAATTAATGGGATGTGGCTCTTTGCAATGAATAAATTTATAACTAAATGATGAATGCTTTACGCTTTTTATTCCACCGGGGAAACTGCTAGAGTAATCAATTCAGTCAGGTCTATTAGAGAGGCCCATTACATGTCTGATGGGCAGCTTTACTTTTTTTCCCCTCCTATTCAGATTTCTGTCTGTGTCGAAGAAAAAATAAGCAGGTTGGTCTTTGAATTTAAATCTGGAATGTTGGGAAGTCAGATATGCAAAAAGGTAAAAAAGTAAAAAGGAAACCAGGATTCGGATAAGCCAAAGACACAAAAGGATAAAGAGAAACAGAAATATTAAAATGTTTTTGAATAAATCAAATAATTTCAATGTATTTTTTAAAATGCAATATTGGTAATATTCAGAAAAATCTTTCTAAAAGTTAAAAAAAAACCCAAAAAACAAAACCCTAGGGCTTCCCTGGTGGCGTAGTGGTTAAGAATCCGCCTGCCAATGCAGGGGAGACGGGTTCGAGCCCTGGTCCGGGAAGATCCCACATGCCGCGGAGCAGCTAAGCCTGTGTGCCACAACTACTGAAGTCCACGCGCCTAGAGCCTGTGCTCTGCAACAAGAGAAGCCACCACAATGAGAAGCCCGCGGCCCGCAACAAAGAGTAACCCCCGCTCACTGCAACTAGAGAAAGCCCGCGTGCAGCAGCGAAGAGCCAATGCAGACAAAAATTAAATAAATGAATAATTTTTTTTAAAAAACCCTAAGGATGGAATTATTGTGGTCCAGTCTTAGAAGAATCCAAACCAACATGGATGCTTGCCGTAGGTCCAAGTGATCCACATATAAACCTGCAGAGGCAACGAACAGTAAGCTCCATGGGAAAGTAAGTAAGCAAGGCTCTTCCTACAACAAGATGATACAGCAGAGGGAGAGGAAACTACCCAGACTGTACCTCCTGTAATGAGGGAAATCTTTGCACCCCTATGAAAAGTTACTTCATCCAGAAACTGGCAATATAACTTTTCAAAAGTATGAGCTACCTCATACTTTTGACAGAAAAGCCACATAAGATAATATGTGGAAGGGCCTTGTAAAGGTAAGAGCATGATACAGATAAAAGGTAGCACTGACTAGAGGCAGTATCACTGTTGCTATCTCCAGCACAAAGCAAATGCTCAACAAATAATTGTTGAATGAAAGAATGAACATTTTAAAATAATTTTTAAAACCCAAGACCAAATCACCAAATGATTCCAATAGGTAACATTATATTTAACATTAGCTTCTGGAATGTTCTAGTTCTCTACAACTAATTGCCAGTATGAATCCAGTGCTTACTATTTGCCAAGCCCTGTTCTAAAGACTTGAGAAATATTAAGTTGACAACAGCTCCATGAGGTAGAATCTACTATTAGAAACTACTTCATCAGGGCTTCCCTGGTGGCGCAGTGGTTGAGAGTCCGCCTGCCGATGCAGGGGACATGGGTTCGTGCCCCGGTCCAGGAAGATCCCACATGCCGCGGAACGGCTGGGCCCGTGAGCCATGGCCGCTGAGCCTGCGCGTCCGGAGCCTGTGCCCCGCAACGAGAGAGGCTGCAACAGTGAGAGGCCCGCGTACCGCAAAAAAAAAAAAAGAAACTACTTCATCTATAAACCTTTATTTACAGATAAAGAAAATGACCTACTTCAAACTACAGGGCTAAATAATTTATCAAAAATCAGAGTCTGTAAGTGGAAGAATTCAAACCTAAAAAAATCTGGCTCTTCTAACCATGCTTTTAAACAAAAATGAATTTATTAACACATATACTCAATGGCAAATCGGTAAGCATATCTGTACAAATATTACAGTACATGACTAAAATAGTATTTTCAGATAAATTCAATTCAGGATCACTGTTAACTGTGCTGTCCAGTCAAAATTCCCTTCTATTCTGGAGCTGACTCAGTGGGGTATCACATCAATTATATGGGTTTCTTTGTTTCACTCTTCTCTCTGCTTCAAACTACCTCTTTCCCCAATCCCCAGATATACTCGTAATGGCATATCTTAAGTAGTTTTGTGTAAATGTGAAAACGCTTCAATGTGTGGAATTCATAAACAGTCATAGTAGAGGGACTTCCCTGGTGGCACAGTGGTTAATTCTCCCTGCTCCCAATGCAGGAGGCCCAGGTTCGATCCCTGGTCAGGGAACTATATCCCACATGCATGCCGCAACTAAAAGTGTGCATGCCACAACTAAGGAGCCAGCAAGCCACAACTAAGACCCAGTGCAACCAAATAAATAATTTTTTTTAAAAAAAGAATCATAGTAGAAACACCTAGAATACATGAATGTTTACAGATAGTCTTTAGTTCATTAATAATTTATTTACTACTGACTGCAATAAGCATTATATTAGCTACTGAATGGGGACAGCCTAGCAATTAAACACATAATCTAAATTAATATTTAAAATCTAATTAAGACACAAAACATATTTATGTAAGATGGCCTGGAAACTACATTAAAAAAAAAAAAAAACTACTTACCTTCAATTGAAAACTGATACATTACTAGTTGAAATAAAAAGTTCTAAAGAGAAACAGAAAGGGTCAAATTTGGGGGACACACGTGCCAGAGAACAGAAATGAAGTTTAATTATAACTACTCCATGTATTTGAGATTGTTCAGTAAGAAAAACGTAAGTTTAATAAAAAAAATAGTAACATTGGACTCTCTACCCATTTCTCACATCGTGGATTTACATGACTTCTAGGCTACCTGTATGTGTCATTATCCGAATTAAATTAAATCCATTCTGATCCCTTGAACAAGATCTCCTGCTGCCATTGACTCTGTACTGTATTATCCACTAATACGGAAGCAGCTCATGCAATGGAATATTACTGGGTTGAAGTGAGCAGACAGGTTGACAGTGGCTCTAAACCAAAACTGGTTCAGAAATTTGGAGAACACTTAAAACAACCATTTTCTCTTATATCCCAACCTTCACAACCTACAAACTAGAAGAATCTTCTGAGTTTTCTTTCTGCTCATTTTCCTAAAACTGCCCAACTCCCACCACTGCCCATCTGTTTCAGGCACTGCCGGCGTGACTCTTACGACACACACACACACACTAATGCACACGCCTGTGCACACACACCCTCCCCGACGCAGCACGTGCTCTTATTCAAACACCGAAGGATATAGAAAATACCACCCATCCTGAACCACCTATATAAGCTCTAGGCTGATAAATAGCACAGTGAGTTGCAGAACAGGGCTGTGGAAAGAAGTGTATGGTTAATAATTCTTGGCCAGGAGCTGGACATCTTGAATCAGATCCCAGTCCTTCCTTTCATGCCTGTGTGGTCTTGGGTGATTATTTAATCTTTCCAACCCTCACTTTTCTCATTCACTGAATCTTGGATGAAGAAATAGCTAATTCACTTTCCAGCTCAAAACTCTTAATTCTTGAGAGCAAAAAAGTGAATTCAGAGGAAGACAACAGTTTTGATTTATAGGATAAGGTTTTGATATCTTTTGGTATAGGATCAAAACTGTTCTGTCACATGATGGTTGGATCATAGTCTCTTACTGAGTAATATGCTGGCTTCCCTATGCCAGAGGCAAGATTACAACACTTACCGAAATATTGGTAACATTTGAAACATTAGAGGAACACATTAGTCACTGTGCCTTCAAACTATCTGATTTTTAGTTCCAACGTGTTATTTTAAAACATGCTTCCTGTACACAAGCTTATTTCTTAAAATACCTTTTGGAGAAAAGTCACACCAGGGCCAACCTCCAATGCTACGCATTTCTTTACTCTCCACCAGACAAAGTCTACTTTCTACCAAAAGTAAGTTAGAGTCTATATACATTTACAGGATCTCCTATTTTTGTTGCTTAATCATTTTTGTAATGTTAATGAGAGAAGATTGAAACAGGGAGGCTGTATAATTAACCTTCCATCTGTAAGTTGAACAACCCAGAAACAGCATACAAAACAGTCAGGACACGAATGTGTAACTGAGAGCACATAACCTGCTGACTTCCATCAAGCCCACGGAATAAGAGGAAGTGAGAGGTCACTTCCTTCCCAAAGTGCTTCTGAGCACAAGGAAAGAGGACACTGTCCCCAGGCAAACAGAGGAAAGCCAACAGCGCACCTACACAGGGACACACTAAAGTCACGCAGGAAAGCAAGAGAAGAGATCCTGTTATTTGATGTGACACACGCTTTCTATATTTTAACAGTTCAAAATATTTCAGTAGCTCTTCCTTGAAGATGTACCACACACGAGCCAGTTTAGTTAAGTATGGAATCGGTTACTATGGATGTTCAAGTCAAACTGGCACCAAGTCAGAACTCTCTATTCTGTACCCTGTACTTGTCGGTAAAATGTTTAGAGATGCCAAATACATGGCTCTGTGAGAAAGAGCTTTAAAGAAAAACTATTTAAAATCATGTCCAGGGACTTCCCTGGCGGTCCAGTAGTTAAGACTCCGTGCTTCCACTGCAGGGGGCACAGGTTTGATCCCTGGTTGGGGAAGTAAAGATCCCACAAGCCATGTACAGGCATGTCCCCCCCCCCCCAAAAAAAACCATTTCCAAGCTAGGTCATAATTTTACACATGATGCTGACAAAAGAGAAAAGGGAGAGAAATTGGCTCTACCTATGAAACTGGACTATCACAGCCTGCATATATTTCAAAGAAATCTCATGAAACTTAATGAGAATGGTGAATACTTTCTCCATATTTGTTTGAATAGATTTTTTGTTTAATGGATTCCCCTCAAGGCTTTTAAAAAGTTTATCTTTTTATAAGAGATGCAGCTCTGATGATACAAAAGAGAAGAGGCTCACAGACCGACAAGGACCATTTACAACCCTGAGCTCCACATTGGCCCAGGTCTCACCACACAACTGCACTTGCTTCCCTGGTGTTTAACTTACCATCTTCTCCCATATAGTTCGAGCCCCTATTCACTGATGGCTCAGTCTTAGTGAGGGTGCCATCATACCTGCAATCCCCTCAAATAGAACATATAGAACTGGTTTCTGATTCTTCACCTTTTTATCACTAATAGTGACAAGAGTTGCATTCAATATCTATATACCATATACTTTTACTACCGCTTTATTTTAATTCAATTCGCTACCACATCCTGCAGGGATTTTGCTTGTTTATTTGTTTGAAAAAGGTCTTGAATTTACCTTTACCCTCCAAAGTCACTGCTGCTACCCTAGACCAGACCTTCTTCAATGCTCCCCTTAAGTATTTCAAGAGCTTTTATCCTTTACCCCTCAACTTACCCAGTTTATATCTAGAAGACTTATCTTCCTAAAACACTATTCAATATGTCCTCTAAAACCTGTACTGGTTGCATCTATGTTCTATTACAATATTTCCCAAATCCTATTTGTCACAAGAAAAATTAAAAAGCACCCGTGACCAACAAGGTTCGAGATATTCTGCATGCTATAGCCCGCTCTTGGAATTTCACCTTGTACAGTAACATATTAAAATCTCTTTAGTCTTTTTCTTTTTAAATTTATTTATTTATTTATTTATTTTTGGCTGCGTTGGTCTTCGTTGCTGCGCGCTGGCTTTCTCTAGCTGTGGCGAGCGGGGGCTACTCTTCTCTGCGGTGCACGGGCTTCTCACTGTTGGTGGCTTCTCTTGTTGCGGAGCACAGGCTCTAGGCGCGCGGACTTCAGTAGTTGTGGCTCACGGGGCTAGTTGCTCTGCTGCATGTGGGATCTTCCCAGGCCAGGGCTCGAACCAGTGTCCCCTGCACTGGCAGGCAGATTCTTAACCACTGCGCCACCAGTTAAGTCCCCAAATCTCTTTAGTCTTGAGGTGCAGAAATCAGTTTACCTTTCTCTAGTCTAGCATATTCCATACTTGTTTTATCAAGGGACCCACCCATTACTGGAGCAAGGTGGGGATTGCTATTATCATGTATCAATTCAAAACACCTCTCCAGTTTTCAATTCCCTTCTCCATCTTTATGAACCCCTAATCACCTGTTTCCCATAACTTTCCTTTGCCTCTGACATGGATAGCCCGGCCTCTTTTAGTATATTATACTCATCTCAAAGCATCTTCTGCCCTTTTTCCAAAAGCACTAATGATGATCTGTTTGTCCAATGGCTATATACTGACAAAACTGTCAAACTTCTAATTAGTGAAATTCTACTTATTTTCTCCTATCTGTCCCTCATTAGCAGCTACTCTTTGTAATTCAAACCGGAACTGAAATATCCTGAACACATCTGTCAGAAATTAAGTGTTAAGCAACACTTAACAGGAAAAAAATTATTGCTCTTACTATATTTTAAAAGAACGCAGATGTTACTACAAAGTTAGATGATTTCAATTTCCTCTTTTATAGACATGTATCCACCTCTGACATAACTTTAAATGCACTGTTAGCAAAAATAAGACAAATAAATTTAGCTTTAAAATTTTACTTTATGTCATATAAAATAACACATATGCTATCATTTCTCCTTATAGTAAACCATTCATTAAAAAGTATGACAAACCCTTTTGGAACAAGATTGCTAGAAATTTTCCATCCACTGCCAGAGGAAAGATGGGTGTTACTTTCTTTATTTTGTTTTTGTTTTACTGCATTTGTTCCTCATTGAACACCAAAGTTAAACACAGAAAAAAAAGAGTAAGCACGGAAGTTGAGCTATTATTTTGTGAGGGCAGTATGTTAACTTTGCAAGTTCTTGATAAACTCACTTCAGTTATCAGAACTAATATAGTTTTTTTGTTTGTTTGTTTTTTGTGGTACGCGGGCCTCTCACTGCTGTGGCCTCTCCCGTTGCGGAGCACAGGCTCCGGACGCACAGGCTCAGCGGCCATGGCTCACGGGCCCAGCCGCTCCGCGGCACGTGGGATCTTCCCGGACCCGGGCACGAACCCGTGTTCCCTGCATCGGCAGGCGGATTATCAACCACTACGCCACCAGGGAAGCCCCAGAACTAATATAGTTTTAAGAACATGGCAAAGAACTTATAGTAGACATTAGCTTTTAATTTCATTTTATACAGGTAGGCTTTTAAAATATTTACATTTATTAAGCTTTATTTTTAATACAGGACAAAGATGACAAGTTATCAACTTTCCCTGTTTACTTGTATGATATATTAGCAAAGACAGCTTAAATATGACAAAGCTAAATTACCACAAAGCAAAATAAGTTTAGTGGTTTATATTACATCACATTTTGAAGAGTCCCCTTAATACATTTACAACATAATACAAAATATAAACCAACCAATTTTCTAGTTAATTCTTCATAAATTATATAGTAAATGACTGTTTCTCTAATTTTTCTCAGTGCTAACATACAACTGAATAGCCTTTTAACATTCGATTTTGGATGAATATAGATTGTGATTCTGAAGTGCTGTGTAAGGTATCAAGGTAATAGTTTATTGAATATATTACGTAATACGTAACCTCTGTAATACTTTATGGTCAAAGTTTTAAAAACAAGGAATAAAACTTAGTTGTCAAAATTTGAGAAGCAATGAGATTTCTGATATAAATAAGTCTAAATCTTCTTTTTATAGATTAAGAAACTGTTCCCTAAATAAATCAAGCCCGGGTGAAGGTCACACAGTTAGTGTGGTACAGTGAGAAGGCCTATAATTTAGAGTCAGACAGACCTGGATACTAAACGAAGCTCACCCCTTGCTGTGCTATGTTATACTTGTTACTTTATCTTTCATGGCCTTAGTTTCTGCATCTGTAAAAAGGACATAATGATAAGCATTTCTTATGTTGCAGTGACAAATTAAATTGAATAGAGTATTATGGTACATAAAAGGTGGTAAACATATGTGAAGTTCTAGCTTTATTAAAGAAGTAGCCAGCCACATACAATCCAATTTCTTACTTTCTGGTCTATAAGTCACCAACATATTTTGCTTAACTTTCTAGTTGCTTAAAATTCAAAATACATATTTTTTCATATAGTTTTAAACTCAACCCAGTTACATGAATCTCATAAATTCAAAACTGCACTTCTGCTATCTATGTATCAAATTAGCATAATTAGTTAATCTGAAGTGACTTAAATAAAGCTTTTCCATTCTATTCATTAGCCTCTGCTCTTTTTCCCTGAGGTTAAGATTTTTCCAACTGCAAAATTTTTAATAGGGTTAATGAGTGAGTGTAATGCTCTTTGTAAATACAATGGACTGCTAACCTTTATACTAAGGGGAAATAAAAAATTTTAAAGTCAAGCAAAATGTCTCAATTGTGATTACCAAGTGGCCTTTATCCTGAACAATTAGCTTAGTACAATGGTTTAAAAAGAAAAAAAAAAAAAGTTGTTCTTTCTTTCAAATAATCTTTACAGCCTATAAGAATGCTTTCAATTTTCTAAGAGAAACGACATTTCCACTTAATCAAAAGAAAATTTTCGTATTACTTACCTTCTTTTTTATGCATTAATATCAACTTATGAGGAAGAACTAGCAATGATGTTCTTAGTTCTCAAAGTATCATAAAATGATGTCTATATGGAGAAAAATGTGGAATAGTGAGAAGAAAATAACAGGGGAGAGCTGGAAAAAGGCCTATATAGTTCCATTTATCAGAAAAAAGAACATATGTAACAATACATAATAAAATATGTACCCATATTTTTTTCAATTTCTCTCTATGTTCTCCCAAAGATAAATAAACTTGTTTCATTATAGTACCATAGTACCTACAAATGAAGGGCCTTAGACATTTTCACTTATGTTTTGCTAACCACAAAACTCAATTCCAGATATTTTTCTACTATGTGAACATGTGACTGACACAGTGTCCCTAGTTGCTAAAAGTAAAAGGAAACATACGCACAAGTTACACAGGACAAAATTAAGCTGGACCGAACAATGACTGTTCCTTTGGAATTCAGTTCACTGACATTTCACCCTCTAGAATCACATATCATTTATTAAATGTCCCATAATTACTAACCATGGGGGTTCTCTAATGCTCTTCCTGAATAATAGGAAACAAAAATGTTGTAGAGATTAAAAGCAACGTGCAAGTCCCAGATGAACTAAAGGTGTACAATAAAGATGACAACTTCAACAAATATACATTCTAATACCACCTTCCTTTCCTTTCCCAAGAGGTTCAAAGATGCAGTATACATCAATAGCCAGCTACAAGAAATGTTTACCGTCCCCCAAAGCAAAAAGCAAAATAGCGTCTCAGCTTCTGTCTATAGGCAGGCATGTATGTAAATACCAAGGGTAGTGTCTGTGGAGATCATGAGAGTCAAAGGATAGTCCTAAGCCAATCTCCCAGATCAAAGGGGTCCCTTCAGAAACTCAGAACCAGATTCTGCAAGAAGAGTCCTGATTTCAGAAAGGTCACACCTTGCTGAAAAGGTGTGTACCCATAAGTCCCCACTTCTCATCCCTGCAACTATGGCTTTAAGACAAGATCGGTTCAGAGGAATAAATATTATTATCCCCAATTTCCAGGTAAGCAAACTGACTGCAAGTCCACTTTTGACGACTCTGCCCACATGTCCAAAGACGATCAGTAATGTGCAACAGAATCTACACCGAAACTCTAGACATGGATTCCTAAGTCCATGTCCTAAGCCAAATTACCATCCCAGTCTCCATATTACCAGTATACTGCCATATTTAATTAGTCTTATTTTTCTACCTTAACCTCAAAGGAGGTAAGGTAAACATAACCTATTTGTTCATTTGTCTGTCATATGACTAAATACAGACTTTGGCAAGGTTATGAATACAGTAGAGGATTACTAAAGGACTATAAACATCCATCAGAATAGAATTATTTCTCACCTTTTCTTTTTTTTAATATATTTTTTACATCTTTATTGTAGTAGAATTGCTTTACAATGTTGTGTGACTTTCTGCTGTATAACAAAGTGAATCAGCTATACGTATACATATATCCCCATATCTCCTCCCTCTTGCGTCTCCCTCCCACCCTCCCTATCCCACCCCTCTAAGTGGTCACAAAGCACCGAGCTGATCTCCCTGTGCTATGCGGCTGCTTCCCACTAGCTATCTATTTTACATTTGGTAGTGTATATATGTCAATGCCACTCTCTCACTTCTTTTTCGGATTTATATGTGATTTTTTTTCTCCCCGGCTGGTGATTAAAATGAAAACTAAGACACACCAGTATGGTACTGGTGAAAAACACTCTATTCATATTTATAACTCCATGGTAATGGTTTTTAACTGTGTGCATCTAAACAAACAAAAAAATGCTGCATGGATGTTTGTAATTCTTAGACCCTCTGAAGATAATATATTGGCTCCATATAGGTCCATGTATAATATAACCCTGCTTTATGGATACTTGAAAGTTGAAGGCAAGTTACAGTTATTATTATTATTAATTTATTCTTTATACATCTGCAGCCTGGCTCAGAGGCTTATTAACTCCTTATGTCTCTTTTCCTCTCCTTTGAGGCACTTCTCAATGATATATCTCTCTTGTTTAACAGATCGTTGTTCTCATATCAGTCTCACTGTACCATCAAGCCCACACTTAACATTGGGATGAGGTGAAGCAGTGAAGGAGTGAGGCTGTTACCTGCAGAATGCCTCTTGCTAAGGCATGTGGCTCCTACACAGAGGGAAAAGGACCCTGGGAAACCCTCTGAAGGACTGGGAAACCCATCCTGACTAAACCAGTAGGGCCCAAGGGTTAATCTAAACTCTCCTTGCCCATCCCCAGGCCATAGGATGGCCTGGGTGTGCTCCTGATCAACTCTGAGATAACTTTGTTCAGAAACCCCTATTGTTCTATTGCATATTATGTGTAAGAATTACATGTTGTTGGGCTTCCCTGGTGGCGCAGTGGTTGAGAGTCCGCCTGCCGATGCAGGAGACACGGGTTCGTGCCCTGGTCTGGGAAGATCCCACATGCCGCGGAGCAACTAAGCCCGTGAGCCATGGCCGCTAGGCCTGCGTGTCCGGAGCCTGTGCTCCGCAACGGGAGAGGCCACAGCAGTGAGAGGCCCGCATACCGCAAAAAAAAAAAAAAAAAAAAAAAAAAAAAGAATTACATGTTGTTTGACCAAAACCCTTCTTTCCTTCCATCCCAGTTTAAATTAAGCCTGGGGGGAAGAAAAGCTTGTTACCAGTTTAGGACAAAGACATTTTTTAATCTGTCGAGGCATTTGGTCAAACTCAACCAAGTGTCAAATATACCTTTCTATGATTTCTGGTCCTACATCAAGTTTTGATCAAAAACAATGAGATTTCATACATGCAGATAACAGACAAAAACCACATACTGAGTTTTATCATGACAAGTTTTTTTGCTTAGGTTTATTTAATGAAGGTATTCATGCTGAAATAGGATTGTCCCAAATGGTACAGTTTCTCTAACCAACAACGAATAAACAGAGGATCCCTGCTGTAGTATTTTGTACCATACAAAATTATATACGTGAGACGCAGATGGTGAATGTCAACTTGGCACCATTCCACCATCTGCTCTTTGTATAGCTCGTCAAGTTCAGAGTGTTACTTAAAGATTAAAGAAAGACAATGATATTGTTGAAGCCAAGAGCAGCCTTATTCTCCTTCCTTAAGCAATCCCAACATTTGCAATACACACACCAAGTACCTCCAAGGGTAACAGCTCATCTATGACCTAGAAAATCTGTTTTAATCTCATTCTATTAAATCAAACCTAAACAAAAGCATTCATTTCTATAGTATCCCACAGATATTTCCTGGACGAGAAAAAAAAGGAGTAACAAATTTCTCAATAGCTAAAAACAGGATACAGAAAAGAGACTGCACATACTATAAGAGGATATATAACAAGAAAAACAACAAAGCATAAATATTCGTGCTGAGTTTGTTTTTTGTTTGCTACTAGAGAGCATAAAGGATGTTAATGAAGGAACATCTGCAACATGCTGGCTTCATATCTAATTGTAGTACAAAAGTGGATATATTTTGCACCATCATATAACTTATCTTACAGATATCTTTACAGCTATTGTACCGAAAAATACAAAAATGAAATCTATAATACTAGACTTCATATACTAAAGACCAATTGGAGGCTACCTGTTATTTTGAAATGATCTATTTCCCTCTAAATGCAATAAATACTACTCATGACAATGTGTACAAGGAAATGATACTAATTCCGTATTTTTATAAAATTACTATGTGATATAAATATATTATAATACATATAATATGAATTAACTAGATGATATGCTAGATATGTGAATATGCCAGATAACAGTCATGACAAGGCCTTCTCTAGTGCCTACTCTATGCCAGGCATCATTCAAGTTGCCTTACCTCTGTTAGTTCTTCAGTCCTCCAGGTTTGGCTATGTAATCCGCAGGGCCCAATGCAAAATGAAAATTCAGGGTCCCTTGTTAAAATTGCAGGATAAAAGCTTCTTCCTGTCTTCCGTGGTCTTTCTCTCGCAACAGATCATGAGATACTTGCAGGGTGAAGGCAGATCTCCCCAGGTGCTCGGGCCCTCTCCTGTCCCTGACACTCAGCACATGCGCCCCTGGCTGACTGGACTTCCCCGGCCCCCACGCCCAGGCCCCACTGGAGGCAGAGGACGCAGGAGAAGGGGCAGCCCAGAACCCCTCCAGGGAAGTGGGGGAGCAGTAGCAGGCGGGATCACACGTGAGCCAAGGCTGCAAGCCCCCAGTGCAGGCAACACTTTCCATCTGACTTCATTACAAAAGAGAAATCCAAAGCAAAAATTGTTGAAGATGTCAAGATGGTGAGCACAGAGCATTAAGCAGCAAGCGCAGGGCCGGATTCTGAGTGCCAGACCATGTGCCTTGTCACCGGCTGAATGCCCATGAAGTTTCCCCCCGAACGGAAAAAGAAACACTAACTCCATTTCACAGATGAGGAAACCGAAGCACAGAGAAGATCATTAACTTCCCCCTAAGTCACCCGCATATAAGTGGCAGAGTCAGGATTCAAACTCAGACAGGATTTAAACGCAATCCTGACTCTAGGGTCTTTCCTTAAAGGCAATTTAAAGTAATATATTTTTAGTGTATAATAATCTGTTTAGTCTATTATTTCTAATCAAGTATTTCTAGTCTATCCAAATCTAAAGGCACATATACAAATACTTATTATAAAATCACATACAAATACATCAGGAAAAAAATGCCAAAACATATTCCTTAGGCAAATAAGACCCAGATACAGAAATTTGATGATTTCATTTCCAGAGAGGGGCAGGGGGCTATGATATATGCATGAGCAGTATATACATGCCTTATATATTGATACCTGAATTTCAAAGGTCTGATAAGTCATATTTAATGTCATATATACATGAATACCTGAGTCCCAAAACAGCATTCTAAGCCTGACTCCAAGATTTTCAGAAACACGAAAATAACCATCAGTACTCGAACCCCAAGCAACTATATGGTATCTCTCTGGCACTCTCACACCTCTTTTCTGTACGCCTTTCCTCCTTCCTGGCCATTATCTCCTACGACCCCAAACACCTGGTATAATCATTCTAATTATAGAGTTTTCTCTTAATTTCCCCATCACTTATACCAATAAAAAACACCAGTGTCCCAATCTGTTCATTTATTTGTTCAATAAATATTTATTGAACAAATCTGATTTGCTCCGCAGACTTTAAATTACAAGTTTGCAGATTATCTGATTAACACATTCATGAATAGTGTATGATAGCATTATGATTGAAATAAGAGCTCTAGCACTTACTCCCCTATGCCACAACCCCAGTATTTCCAATAAATGAATCAGTCTTGTATCATGTCAGTGTGTAGATGTGAAAGGAAGAAGGGAAAAGATAACACCTCTCTTTTAGGATCCACCTTAGAAAAAGAGAAACCAATGCCAGTTTTCTTGGTGGGAATATGGCAAACAACATACTCCAGAAAAGTATTTAAAGTACAGGCAGTCACTTTATTGCTGTTGTCACCCTTTGCCTCCCCCCTGTCCAACTGGTAACCGTTCAACTTAATTTCTACAGTAACTCAGAGTTACAGAGCTGTACCATACTCATGCCAGATAAAATTTAAAAATCATTCTATCTTTCAAGATACGTATCCAAATTGACCTACTCAGTTATGACTCAATCTCCTCCAATTCCCAGTAGAGTTTGCTCTTCCAGTTAAATTTAGCAACTTGTACTAGAAATATTAGTTTATAGATCTGCCTGAATCACTAAAACCGCCTTGCATTTAAAATTTTTAAAAAGCAGGAGTCATTGATTTAGTGATTGCTCTAGAACTTTCTTCAACTCCAAAACGTTAATTATTATAATAGTTAATGTTGGTAATTCTTGGCAAGGTCTCTATGAATAAAGATTAAATGATATAATTTGTATTTAAAAGGAAAAGCACTCCCTTTCACCACTAGAAAACTGGAACAGTGTTCAACGATTCACATAGAAATGATCAGAGAGAACACTGTCTAAATGGACTTTGAAGACAAACTTCCTTTAGTAAATTTAATAAGATAAATCAGTAAGTATTAATTGACCATTCCCTCAGTTAGGCTAAATGTTAAATATTGAGTCTTGCCCTTCACAAGTTTTGCTCCTATAGCTGCTGTGACCTTCATAAAATTTTTCATTTAGTCACTCAAACAACATTTAATGACCTTAGCTTGTTTCTGTCTCTACATTATACCATACTTGAAGACAAACTCTGTGTCCAATTAACCTTTGTATCTTCCATCATGCAAAATACAGAGCCTTATATGTAATTGCAAGAAATGGGCCATATGAGAATGAAGAAATCCCTCTACTCCACAATACCATAGACATAAAAAGCATAAGGAAATTTTTTAAAAAATCATGAGTCCCAGGATCAAGATGTAAAGTTGTACAGGAATATGTTTCTTTCTTTTTCTTTTTTTCTTTGAGGAACCAGAAACCTTCAAATTTTACAAATTTGAAATCACTGAAATGGAAAAGCCTATCCCTTCAGGACTTTCAATTTTGTTTCTCCCTATCCCCCAATTACCCTGACCTAACCCACCGCAAATCTGTCTTCAGAGGCCCATCCTCTAAGATCTCTCTTAAGCCCCTCGAAGATGTCCCCCTTTACATCTCTGATCCAAACCTCCATTTCCACCATATTTAATAACCAATAATCCCAGGTATTTGCGTTAATTCATGTAAATTGTGGAGGCAGGACATCTTGCTCTGTTTAAAAAAAGGGGGTGGGGGGAGAGGGAATGCCAACAATTTAAAGAGATGGCACTTTGGAGAATGAGCACTTCCATTTAATTTCTAATTTGAAATTAGAATTAGAATTAGAATTCTGTCCCTTTCTTCTTTCCTCCCCAACTCAATAAACTGTTTTGATTCCTATTTCACCAGAAAGTAGAAGTTCTCCATTGTCACTGTTATTTTTAAAAAGGCAAAAATATGTTTCCATGTTATGTTGGCTGCTTTAAGTGAAACTATATTTTCCATTTTTCAGTTATTACATTTTTCAGTGTAACGTAAAGAGTTCACCTAGCACTTATACCATGCCAAGCCCTAAACAAGAAAGGCAACAATGAAGACAGAAAACAAATTAAGACAGACCCTCCTCTCCAGTATTTTATCAAATTTATCAAATTTATCATATTTATAATATCAACTTCATTTGAAAATTAATAAGAAAAACAATTCTTACTATCAATTAAAAGTGACTGAATTCTGCAAATATAAAAGCTGTCTATTATTTAAATGTTAATCTTCCTAATGTAAAGGCAAAATTTTTAAAATTTAAATTGAAGGTTTATTTATTCCTGCTCCCCTTTTCATATCTTACACTGCTGTATTGTGCCACGTGTATTTAAATACTTTGTCCAAAAATGCACAGACACATAATAAGTATGTTTAGCTGGACCTTTTGTTTTCTTACTGTAATCACAGTTGATACTATGTTAATGTTACTTTTTCATAAGGAAATCATAAAATAATCTTCAAGTCTACTCTTGTTTACCTTTCTCTTCCTCCCCCCTTTTTTAAAGTAGGATAACAAATCATTTACAATCATTTTCCTTTCTCTTCTGTCTACACTATGGCCATTGAATGGTTAAAATAAATGGTGAATTACCAATATGTCTAACAATTTATACTCCCTTCTGCCCTTGGACCTGGC
Organism: Kogia breviceps; assembly: GCF_026419965.1. Lineage (NCBI taxonomy): Eukaryota > Metazoa > Chordata > Mammalia > Artiodactyla > Physeteridae > Kogia > Kogia breviceps. The sequence continues at coordinate 19,182,763 of NC_081315.1, forward strand.
ACTGATCTTCTATTCGCTACTCTTGCTATATCAAGATTTTTATTGAAAACATGTATTAAGAATTTTTAAAAGTACACATATGGATTCTTAATAGAGATCTGTTTCTAGTCCAACATGGACACTAGATTATTTTGCTATCAAACCAGAGTCAGAATCAAGAGAGTTAACTTTTTAAAAATCATCTCATGTCAGAAGAGTTTCATACCAGCCAGGAAAAAGGATGTTATCTTTCAGGTTACAATTTAAAAGTCAGCAATGCACAACCTTAGCTATTGTTCACTCTGGCAAATCACCACTGACCGGATGATTTACAACAGGTTGGTAATTATATAAAGGCACATAAATATTGCTAAAATTTCAAATGTCCACCTGCTAGAAGTGGAACCACATGTGCTATAAAAGTAGAGCAATCATGATCACTGGCCAACTCCAAAGGCAAATATTTGGCTAGTAAGGCTGCCTGTTCACTAGTGTTAGCATTCACTGATATCAAATAAACCATATCCACAACAGCAATTTCCATTTGTGATTGTTAAGAAGTCTGATGAAGTTAAACTGAGATATGATGATTGCAGAATTTTAATGACGGAAGGAGTCAATAGACCTGTTATGAAACAGCTGTGTATGTTGGCAGTGTTTGCCAGTGGGATTGCCTGGCCCCATGAGTTGCATGGTAATCTTAGGGTTGTGTCCTAGGGTAGCAAATTAAATCACAAAGAGTGAGACAGTGTGGACCAAGAAAAGCTGGCATTTATCACGTGTCTATTATAAAATAAAGCAGTGAACTAGATATTTTCAAGTACTATATTAATTTGCTTAGCATTCTCATTAATGCTGTAAATTTTATCATTGCTATGTTTTTCAACCATGAAGAAACAGAAGTTGTGAAGGATTAATTTTTCCAGGGCCACTCAAGTGGGAGGAGGTTGGATTTGAATCTAAATCCTTGTGATTAGAGAACACATCTGAGCCCTGCTGTGGGCCATTCCACAGGTCACTTAATTTTTCTGAGACTCAGTTGCCACATCTCTACAATGAGTTCCAAAGATACTTCCATGTTATTACTTACTCCTGATTCTGTTAATTTCGTCGTCTTCTTTCTTATGCCTTTATAAATGCATGGTGGAGGGCTGCTTAATAGAGATAAGATGTATTAATGCTACCAAGGGAAAAACCACCATTCAAGAAATGGGTTGGTTAGCTACCTTCACCTCAAGTTAAAGAGTTAGGTCTCCATCTGCAGAGAGAAAACATTTTGTCAGTGCTCTAGGTTTAGTGACTAAATCCAACGAGATTATCAGCCATTTTATTCGACATTTAGAATCTGCTATCAGTTTGTTGTGAAGCCCACAAACACTTATTGCTTGTGGGCTGTGTTACCTCATCTACAGTGTGCAAATCAGGGACTACTGGTTTAACACAGAAACAGTAGTTATTACACAGGGTTGTTCTGATAATTAAATGAATCAATATATGTAAAACACTTAGAACAGTATCTGGTATGCAGCATGATCTATAAAGTACTATTTATTTTTATTATGTTGGATAATGTACCCCTTCATCCATGAAACCTATAGAACATTAAATAATTCCGGGCAGACAATATTAACAATATTAACATACCTTTTATTTATTTATTTTTGGTCTACGAACATGAATTACTGAGTATGCAAAATATATCCAAGAACATTTTTAACTTTTCTTCTCTATCTTCTATCTAGAAAGTTCAGAATGTATTATCATTCTTTCCCAAAAGTGACCAGAAATAATTTTTTAAAGCTATGTGAACAAATAAATCAGTATTCAAAACAAATTTATTAATATCATGTCCTACTTATCAAGAGGCAGAAAAGCATAAAAATTTGCTTACAGGCGATTGGTCTTCAATAAATATTTACTATAAGAACAAGTAAGTATATAAATGAATAATTCTTTAAAAAGAAGACATGATCCCAGTAGTAGTAAAGCATTCAAAACAACACAAAATCAACTAGAAAAGCAAAACCCCAACTTTAATCAAAAACACTAAATCTGAAGCACAAATACTAAATTCTCATAAATACATTGATGGAAAAAAAAACTGTAGAATATATTAGCTAAGAACATTTTCACAAAACTTCACCAAAGAAAGTGGCTACTGTACAGGATACTTAATGAACTATCCAAATGGGTTATCACTGAAGTGAAAGAACTATGGTCCACACCTCCACAGTCAATTTGCCCAAATTTTCTGATGAACCAATGAGCCACTAGCAAGGAAAAGAAGCAGAAAAGTGTGTCAGAGGGCCGCTACATTGCCCACACATAAATCTTCCTCTTGGACGAGAAGGTAATCTGTATGTTCCCTCTGTCAATGTTTTAGACACTAACTTCCCAGGTAGAAATAGCAGATACCATCTAAATTTCTTCGGTCTGATGGGAAAGGTGTGATTTTCAAAACCAGAATCTCCCTGAGGTATTGTTCACTCGTCTGAACTCTGTCTCTTTCTTATTCACCTACTGTTGGGCTAAAACGTTTCTCTGTCACCAGTCGTTTCCAGTTCTCCACTCATCCTTCCCTCTCCCCAAAGAGTCATAGTGAGTCTTCCTTTGATAAAATTCAGAAAGGAGGAAGCTTGACTCTTCTCTTGAGCTTGCCAATGAAGTCTTCAGTTTCCTTTCTTGACAGCAATTAAATCTCTGGGAAATTGAGTCTCTTTGAGAAGAAACTAGACAAGCATACTGTTGATTCTGGAAAGCCAAGAAACCACTCTAAGGTAGGATTTTCACCCAAGTCTTTACAGCGCTGAAGGGAGCGCCCACTTCATGCCCAGAGTCAGAAGACCTGGTTTCTGAGTCGTCAGCTGACTCCACAGGCAGACCAGATTATACCTCTTAATCTCTGCTCTGGGTTTCCCCCTCAGCCAAAAACAGGAACCAGAGGCTTTCTTCAGTTTATATTTAAATATTTTTATTACTCTTAGCACTTCCTCGTCTTTACTCTGGAGAAAATAACACTACAAGTACTTTTTCCCTCTTCTCTATCATCACTCTCCACCACCCCACATGCCAACTGTTTCCTCTCATGTGCCCTTGAGATAAATTCAATTTTGGAAACTAGTCAGAATGGGGGTTATGAACCCAGTTGTAAGAAACCTTACTGCTGAGCATTTTCTTTTCCATTTCATGGTTTCTTGCCTCCTCTCCCAGTTGACAGGTAAGCAATCACAATGAGCCTGGACACCATACTGACCAGGATCACCAGGAAGATCAGTAAATCCCAGTAACTTCAACCCCCCCTCCATTCCCCCAGACCAGTCCCCACAGTGTAGACCAGGCCCTTAGAGCTGAGGGATCGTTATACCAGGTAAGAATTTTCTTTCATGAGAACTAATAATGAGGTATCTGAATACTAGCTTAACAAATGAACTCCTTTGAGTATATCTGACATGATATAAAAGGAACCTGGGTAGAATTATAAAGCACATCGTTATATTGTCAGATGTATTCACAGTGCTACGCTGAAATCACATTCATAACAATGTACAAATTCTGAAACGTCTTTTAGAGCCTTTGGATAAAAAAACAACCACACCATCCTAAATGATGCTGACTTTTTATCAGGGCAGGAGATCACTGGCAAATTCAAGTAAGCGTATGAATCTTCTGTCCTATGCTCCCTTCTCCGAGACTAGAATATGCTGTATGTATATGCTACTGCTCTATTAGCCTCACGTCCTTATGATCTACAACGTAATCCACACAACCCGTTTCCAAAGTATATGCTAATAAAATGCGAAGAGCTGTCGAGGCACAAAGCGTAAGAAATTTCCTGACTAACTTTAATACTAATTATTCTTTCCTTTCAAGGCAGAAACTGCTTTCCTCAGCCTCAGCCAATTTTAGCTAGATGACCAGTTCAGAAAGCGATATTGTAAAAATGCAGTTTTTCACAAGGATGCTACTTTCTCTTCACGCCTCACCTTCAGCTGCACAGGCTCCTGAAGACAGGGCAGATCATACCAACAAGAAAGGTGCAAAGCTGCTATTCTAATAAAGATCTTAGCCTCATGGAGTTTCATGCTGTCTCTAATTTAAAATTTCCCTCAGATAATTCTGAGACAGCAAAGAAATTGTGGTGGGTGTATGTAGTATTACAAATGTAGTAACTTAAAACTTTCTTAATATGCTGGCTTCCTTTCTGGTCTTACAGAGCACTTCATAATCCAAAGGGGGAAGGAAAAAAAAAAAAAAAGGAGAGAGAGAGAATTCAAAGTCTAATACAAAATTTAAATGACCTAATAAACCCATTCCTCAAAACAGCATATCTGGTTTCCCTGGAAGTCTTTTACTTTCCTAGTATTATTCTGGTCCACGTGGGACTACCCAAAATCGTTCTAGAATGATAGATATGTCATCTAAATAATCTTTTATATTAGAACTTTCAAACGGTCTTTTATCAATAAAGACAAGTTCTGTTTCCACCATTAGGTATGACTCTGATCAGCCAAATTATTAACTAAAGAGTGAATGCCAGCAACACACTGTAGCTTTCTGTATCTCTCTAAAATGTAAGTCCAAACTATCTACCTCTTCCTCTGAAACAACCACCTCTGCTCAACTGAAGTAACCATCCTATAAACTGCCCTCTGACAATCTTAAAATCACTTCTCAATTACTGTCATCAGGTAAATTAGCCTCATAAAAGACGTTAATTTCTGTTCCTAATTAACATTATCACCTACTTTCTGATTATTCCTATCTAGAATGAGCTAGAAAGGAAGACCCATTAAAGTAAACCACTTAATTATTTTCACCATCCCAGGGATACATGAGATCTTAAAAGGAAAAAAAAAAAAAAAAATGTCAAAGGCATTACTTTCAAAGAGAAAGCATCAGCCAATAGCAAAGGAACAAATGATTTTTAGCATACAGGAAGGAGAACAACATCATCACTAACTTTTACTGAGTGCTTATTATAGAGCAGTCTCTAGCTAAACACTTTATACATATTGTTTTAATTAATTTTCATAAAATTCTATGAGTTAGGTACCATTAACATCTCCAATTTAGAGGTAAGGAAGCTGAGGTCTGGCAGCTTTGTTACTTAACCAAGATCAAAACAGGTAAAAGTGTCAGAGTCAGGGCTCTCTCTTACAGCAAACTCCAAGAATGATAAAGTCTTATAGTCAGTTTTCAGTCGTAGTGAAAGGATATTGCCAATAATTCTACAAAAGGAGGCAAGAACATAAATATCTAACCTTGAGCACTCCAGAACCATACCCTTAAATCTGAAGCCACAGTATGATTTTCTTTACACTTTAGTATTTATAACAAGATATTCTGTCTATCTTAATGTAACATTATCACTGCACAATTTTTATAACTCTTCCAGACTTTTTAAAGGTATGTCCCAAACAACCGTATTTCTTCCAAAGCATTTGCAAACATCACAAGGTAATTACTTTCAGTACATCAGTCTGAAAAAAAAGCCTGCTCTATCCTGTTATAAATTACTAATGTAGGAAAATTCTTTTCACTTAAAAGAAAAATCAGAATTTTATTTTCTGCAAAGGTGTCAATGATCCCATTGCAAAGCACTGGCTAGAGATTTACATACTGGTTTAGAAATATTCAGTTAACTATCAGCATTGCAAATTCCCAAATTAATTATAGAATCATCATGAATCTTCTCAAACATTCTTCTAAAGAGAACATTTTAAAAATACTTAAAACTATCCACGTGTGTTGTTAACCTCCGCAGAAAAGCTATCAAAAGAAAGAATCAAGCATTAATGTTTGTTCTGCCCCAAATTACTTAATCTACTCTAACTACTTACATATTTCTATAGGATTAAAGTACGAAATATGCAGGGAGATTATTAACCTTGCATATAATAACAACAAAAAGTGATTTTCAAAGACTTTCCTAACAACTATTTGGTGAGTTAAATACTGACCATAAGCCAGGGTAAAAATATAAAGGCTGATTTTTTTTACCATAACCATTCTTATATTAAATTTTCTTTTCCCTTTATTGGAAAAGGAGGAATCCACCGATCACTCCCCACTTGACTAATAATCACTCTACAAATAGGCAAAGGCAATGTTATCTATATTTTATAGAAGCACTTTAAGTGAAGTCAATAATGAGAGTACACACATACACCCATGTCTTTCCCCTCACAGATTATAAAAATTTCTAGACTGGTGTAGTCTTAACACGTAACACTAAGACACCTTCCAATTAAAATACCCCCATATTAAGGGTATGCACGATATTATATAAATTGTTGACGTCCTTAACTTTTATTTTGGCTTTGGTTGTTTTTTTAAGGTTTTATTTTTTGTAGAGCAGGTTTAAGTTCACAGCAAAATGGAGAAGGTACAGTGGTTTCCCATTACTCCTTGGCCTCCACACATGCACAGCCTTCCCCACTACCAAGATCACTCACCACAGTGCTGTATTTAGCTGGATTTTTTTTTTTTTTTTATGATGAGAAAACAGTACTTAGCTACACATGAATGCCTATGTTTTCTTAAACTAATAACAAAAGTAGCATGTTGCATTTTAAAGGCTAGAAGGAACCTTAGTGATCGCCTTATTCAAGCTCCTCATCTTGGAGAAAGGAGGCAAAGGCAGGTAAATAAGTTGCTGCAAGTCACAATGTTAAGGGGCCCCTAAACCTCTGAGACTATGATGCAGGTCTCCTGACTCTCACAGTTTTAAATTCCCGGGACCATGGCATGCCCCATAACTTTCAACCGTACATAATGCCTTCTAAGAGTAATTAGAAAAATGCAAATCAGGCTGATGTGAGCTATAACTACCCTCCTGACCATCTCACTCCTGTAGTTAGCGGGCCAGCTACTTCGCTGAGAAGAAAATTTACATTGAGTTTCACGCCCATGGCTGTCCCAGTGGCCCTGGTATGCTCTCTTAGGCAGTGTGTGCTCAGAGGACCCTGAGGGGAGGCCAGGGTGCTGGAAAACAAGAAACCAAAGAGACACAAGGCTGAGAACACACCACTATAATCCTCAGCACACACAAAGTCAATGCACTTACAATGAGCCACACATGCACCCGGATGTGTTGTGCGTGTGTACCTGGGAAAATACATTTAAGCTGGAGACTTACATGACATATTTGTAGGGATATTTTCAATTTCTTCAGCTCTCAATCTTATCAAGCAAAATCCTGGGGACAAGTATATACCACTAGGCAATAGCTATTGCACAGTATGTGGGAACAGGCAATCTTTGATCCATCTCAAAAAATCTTAGACTTGTAAATGACTTAACCAGTAACCCTTAACCCTGGTTGAACATTCATATTATCTGAGGAGCTTATACAAAGCACTAATGCCTGGACTACATCCCAGATCAATTACATCAAAATTTTTAAGAGCGAGGTCTAGGCATTGGTGCCCTTCTTGTCCCTGTTATGCCAAAATACACGTTACATCTCTTTCAATGATTGAATCAAAAAACATGCTTTTAAATACCTCCTTCACAGAGGTATGATAGGCATCAAGAATAGTAAAAAAAAAAAAAAAAGAGAGATAAGATGTATTTCTTACCTTCAAGTAGGGGAGCTTTCTAGAATTGTTTGTGTTTTTCACTGTCAACTTTACATTTCTACTTTCGTTTTTTGTTTTGTTTCGTTGTTTTTCCCATGATTAATGACAAAATTCCAACACCTCCCCCATCCCACCCTCACAAACATACACAAAGGTCAGAGACCCCCTGCTCACCACAAGAAGCACTTCTCTGGACTGACACTGATCCATTAATTAAATTGTCAGTTCCTTTGTTCAAACAGGGAAAAATCCATTTAACCACATCCTCCTCTAACCCACATTAGCTTTAATGTATAGTGTGCCCATTAAGGTACCATTCAAGGGTTTTATAAAAATGGAGCAGAAATCTAGATATGCTAATGCAAACGATCTTCTTCTGATCACTCTTCTTACTGTACCAAATTATTAAGTGAGGTCAGTTAGGTTGACACAGAAAATAGCGAAGAGAGTTCTTTCATTGATATGACGCAAGAATTGCTGGGTAGAGTCTCCATCCAACGCTATCCTTCCACACAATTATCTTAATGTACTGATTCTCTTACTAATTAGCAATTTTGCCCATAAGTACAGATTTTGAAACAAGCAAACAGGCAGAAAAATGTTATATACCTACACATAAAGTATTTTCTTTTCATTAAATAAATCAAATAAAGCATAAATCTCTTTTCACTTCTTTTTGTCCATATAATGAGTTCCTGCAAGGGAAATACTATTTCTATTTATCTCTCTTTTTTTTTTAATGACCCAATACTTGATTAGTAAATGAGAAATTACTATAGTTCACAATTACATATGAATTTTGGAGTTTTTAATGTCAACAGGAATTCAGTCTTTTTAATATTTAAAACAAAAATTGAAATGACTTCTGAGGGCTATGAAGGAAAGAAAAAATTTCCTCTTAAACTTTCCTCATGAACTACGTTTTCAAAACCAGCAAGCAATTACTATTTAACATACAGAGAAGTGCTCAACATACAAATGCACATAAAATCCAGTTTACTGTGCTAACCTTTGTGCCTCAGTCTCAGAGTTCATCTAAATTCTAAATGCCCAGCTGCACAGGCCAGCAGGCCAATGACCCTCAACTTCTCACAATTCAAATAATCATTAAACAAATATCTCATTTAATCACCCGAGAAAGCCAACTTGAATACCTATAGGAGCCAAGCGGACAAAACAACTGAATGTGTATATATATGGAGGGAAGAGAGGATAGAGGAGGCAAGATGGGGTTCTGGCAATAATGCCCTTACTAAGAGGCAGCCACTAAAAGTCAGCTTTTATGTGAAAACGTCTGAATCCTACATGTTGGAAACTAATGCAAACTATTTATATTTCTTTGTAGGCCAAGTAATTCTCTCAGAGCTGGGAGGCAGCCTTCAGCCTGCTACATCAGCCTGCTGATGTAGATGATAAAAAGAAAGATAATTCAGAAGAGGAATAAAAACTCATATTACTACTGTTTTCCATAAGCCTTCTGTTGAACTTTGTTTTCTTGTAGTCTACATCTGTCAACCCATATGCAGTAATGCTTTAGGGTCTGCTTTCTTCAAGATTTCATCTTGAGTTTTTCTAACTAATTTGGTCTGAACCCCTAAGAATGTTCTGACAGATACACAGCATAGGCAGAAAGAAGACTGATCCTTTCTTTTTCACTTATTTTATTAAAGTATAATTGATTTACAATGTTGTGTTAATTTCTACTGTACAGCAAAGTGATTCAGTTATATATATATATATATCTACATTATTTTTATATGCTTTTCCATTATGGTTTATCCCTGTGCTATACAGTAGGACCTTGTCGTTTACCTCTTCTTTTTTTTTAATGAATGGTGGCGATTCAGAGAATGCATAACTAAACATGAATCACTTGGAAACATGAATAAATATAAACAGTGAGTTGTTGCTCACTCATGCTCTCTGTTTCTGTCACATTTCGGGGGAGAAGCTGAATGAAAAGTAAGGAGAGGCTACGATCACACCAGATCAACAACAGATACACAAACATTGCCTCCAACCCAACATAGCCCACTTCACAAGATTCCAAAAGAATAAAACTCAACTAACTTACAAACTTCAATGGTCAACTGCTCATAAAATAGAGAAGGACTTAATTATGTAATACAGGTGAATAAATCAAGGGAAGAGACACAGATAAATATCTCTACAGTGATACAACTTGCATGTTCTACCTGGAAAAAAACCCCTGTGTTTTTACAAATGTATTTGTGACAGCATACAGGAGGGAATGTAGAATTTACATGTTACCTCTGCCTGTGGATGAATTACCTTTATATACACAAAGAGAAAGTAGAATAATTTTATACTTCAATAAGTCTACTTTTTTTTTTACCAACTGCCTTAGATAAAAATTGACAATTCCACACTGTTTTTAAAGCTTCTTGACTCCTTTCATTTACTATACTTTTCAGCAAAATCCTGTATTTTCTTTCATCAGTCCCCATACTCTTATTTCTCTCCTTAAACTCTGTCAAAATACAAAAAAAATCATTAATAACTAAAAGGAAGAAAATAACAGTAATAGTTACATACATCCCTACACTTTTATGATTTATATGTAATATCAAAAGTATTTTAGGGCTTCCCTGGTGGCGCAGTGGTTGAGAATCCGCCTGCCGATGCAGGGGATACGGGTTCGTGCCCTGGTCCGGGAAGATCCCACATGCTGCGGAGCGGCTGGGCCCGTGAGCCATGGCCGCTGGGCCTGCGCATCCGGAGTCTGTGCCCCGCAACGGGAGAGGCCACAACAGTGAGAGGCCCGCATACCACAAAAAAAAAAAAAGTATTTTAAAAAGTAAATACAATTATAAGGTAAATATACTTTTTCAATAAAGTTATTAAATTCAGATATAGCCCTGGTTATGTGATAGTTACTAATATATTAAAAAAATTAGTTTCACTATTATAAACTGAGTGACTACCTAAGGTCTCTCATTTAAAATCATGTGTTATTAACTCAGTCTATACAAACCACAGCTTAAGGACAAAATTAAAAACCTATCACTGGGCTTCCCTGGTGGCGCAGCGGTTGAGAGTCCGCCTGCCGATGCAGGGGACACGGGTTCGTGCCCCGGTCCGGGAAGATCCCACGTGCCGCGGGGCGGCTGGGCCCATGAGCCATGGCCGCTGAGCCTGTGCGTCCGGAACCTACGCTCCGTGACGGGAGGGGCCACAGCAGTGAGAGCCCCGCGTACCGCAAAAAAAAACCCCCACAAAACCTATCAGTAAGAACTACCTAATGAAATCTCAACGAAAAGTCAGGGTTGGTTGGGAATAACCTAAAGAAAATGGTTTTATAGCAACAGACTCAGAGACATACGATGAGAAATAAGAGTAAGTCCACAACGAAGTCTTCCAATTGAACCTGAGTCTAACCAGTGAAAGGATTTAAATTAGGAGTAATTGGTATCAAACACATTCACAGAAGAAAAGTAAGAGAACATATTCTGAAAGGGGGGAAGAGATAGTAAATGCTCAATAATTGTTGGTTACTGACGTCTTCTCTCATCTATAGGATCTGACCTTTCCTTCAAATAAGCCAAATGCTTTAAGAACACAAGACACCCATGTACCACATCACCGCCCCTGGCTGTCCTTTTCAGACTACTGATCAGGCTACCATGTGAAGTCAGATAAACACCTTCTTACAAATCTGCCTCTGCCCTGGGGTTTCACTGGTTACCTAGGGATGAAATAATATGTATGCATGTAGATTTCCACACCCACATACGGAGTGCAAGGGCTCTAGAAAATGGAACTCAGTTGCCTGTTAGAAAAATCAGTGGATAATTCATGTAATGCACAGAATATACATTAGATATATCAATAGAATAAGTTAATGGCACACTGAACAGCTGAATAAAATTCTACCTCTGTTAAACCAAAAGGTTTTCATAAGTCAATGTAACACATGATATGTATGAATTACCCATAAATGTGAATATTCAATCACTATTTATTCGGGACCTAGGAATTGCCAGGAATTGTGTTACATACTTGGGATAACAATGTCCCTGTGCTTCAGGTGCTCATAATCTAGTGGGAAAGACAAGTAATCAAACAATCACAGTGCAGAGACTGTGCTATGGTGCCTGCTTTGAGGGCCATCAGCACAAGGTTTAATAATGGAAGTACTTGAAGCTCATGCTACACTGAGACTGGAAGAGGAAGGTGTAAGGGTATTTGAGGAAGGGTTTCTTAAGGAGGTGACATCTAATCTAGCAATCTGGCAAAGAAGTGGAGGGAAGTGTGCTCCAGGCAGATGGAAGCCCATGGGGAAGACTCTAAAGCAACAGTGGTCTGTTGGAAAAGCAAAGAGAGACCCAGAAATAGAAGGAACTTGGACTCTACCCTTTAAGAAAAGGGAAACCGCCGAAAGATTTTAAGCAAAGCAATAACCTGCGAGGCTACTTCTAAATGGCATACATCAGCTACTGAACTGCCTCATATTGCCTTTACATTAAATACTGAACTAACAGCTAAATCCACATGACATCTAAAATCAAATTCCAATTAATCATTTAAAGTCTTACCCCCACTTCTAATTAAGTAATTAATTGACCCAATAAATATAAATATTTTCTGAAGGCGGAAGTGTGTTTTGAAGGAAAAAAGAAAAAAATCATTGAGAACTGGGGTGGGAGTGCACAGTCAAGATGAACAAAGGCGCAGAAACAGGGATACGGGAAAGCACAGGGCCTGCTCTGGCAAAGCAAATAACTGAAGCTCCTTCTAACAGCAGGATGATTTCAGTCTCAGAAAAAATTCAGCACAAAAAATGATGAAGTGGAATGGGAGATAAAATGCCTTTAATTTCCTTCAGAAGCTAATGGAGAACAAGTACAGTTTTGTAAACTGAAGAGTGACAAGCTGCACGAGAAAACTGCAGTCAGTGTAGGAGAAACTCGAGTCATACAAGAACATTTTTAAGGGTTTTTTTTTTTTTAACAGTTTCAGGGTAAATAGTCTCCTCTTTTCAGGGATACCTGAAATGGCCTGGATTAAATCGATATGAAGGAGAGAAAAAATCTATAAATTTTCATTAGTTAGTCAATATTCAACTAAAGCAAATGGGAAAGAGACATCACCCCTTTTCTGTAAAAATATCTGCACGGTTAATCATCAGGGGAAGAAATCTTAGAAAAGGAGGCAAGACTGTCACATTTTAGTGATTACTTTCTTCAGGTGGTACATGCTGACTAGTGAGGCTTCAGCAATCGTGGTGGGGGGAGAATTCTGATTTCTCAGTTCTTACTCTGACTCCATAGTGACCACAGGCTGGCATCAACTCCAACACACAAAACCGCCTTCATCTACAGCAGCGCCCTAGATATGCCAACACCACTATAGAGAGTTGCAAGACAGAATCAACAACACACAGATCATCACTGCAATCATCTGACTCTTCCTGAACTAAAGATAATAAAATTTCAAACTTATCTCCCCTCCATACCTAGGCAAACCTAAGGAAGATTCAAATCCCATAATATCCTAATAGCATATCATTTACATTAATGTGCTGAGACAACAGGCTTAATATATGTCACACATATAAGTAACATACCTATGAACCAAAGGTCCGAGACGTGTGTATTTAAGACATCTTCCTTAAACAGCTATGGGATAAAAGCCAAGGGCATTACCATGATTTGATTTCTATGTCATGTTCATGAACCCAATCTTGGCACTTGTTTCATTTAACTGAGTTGACTTATGGGACTTCCTGCTAAATATTAGCTGCCCAAGGTTCATAAACATTATTTGTTCAGCCCAGGAGCAAACTGCTATAAAAACTATAGGAGGGCAGTCACCAAATTCATTTATTATGTCTACTACTACCGAATTAGCATTTTTCATTCTTATTGTTACCTTTTAGCAATGCTAAATCCTGCCTTCAAAAACTCTGCCAAGAAGATGGCGCATCTATGCTGTAAGATTCCATAGTCACCCATCCTCTCCAACTCAAAATCCGTCTACTTCCTCAATTCCCTCTCCACTCCCTTCTCTGAGTTTTAAGCATACTTCCTCTTTGCCAAGGTGAATCTTCTGCCCATTTTCTTGAAAGTGCCTCACTGCCCTCTCTAGCAGTCCATTTTTTAAATCAATTAAGCAGAAGAGTTCTCTTACATTTTCAGATTCTCCCTGTGGACTGGCTCTTTTCTTCTTGCTACAAAAAGTCTCAGGCCACCCCATGCAGGAATGAAGGAAGGAAGGAAGGAAGGAAGGAAGGAAGGAAGGAAGGAAGGAAGGAAAAACCTTTCCTCTGATTCTGTTCCTTTTCAACACAATACCTCCCCCTCCCCTATGAATGTCTTGAAAATGAGACTGCCCCAGCCTGCTAATTCTTCACTTCCCACCCACCACCTCACCCCCAGGTACACTGCTTAAGCCATCTCTACTTCACTTGAAATGCTCTCCTACCTCCTCACTTTCCTATTTTTCCACACACCCACTGCTCTATCTGCTGGCAAGTCAGAAACTTAGGGTCATGCAAGACCTATTCAGTTCTGTCGCCTTATGCCTGCAGTCAGTTACTAAGTTCTTATATTTAGTTGATATTTCTATTATTTGTCTCAAATATACCTCTCAGTGCCAGTACATTGCTTTGGGTGCTTTTAAATTCCACCTAAAATATGGTGAAACCCTCCTAACTAGTCTATCCACCTTGATCAATCCATTGCCTACAGCATGCTATAATAAATTTTTCCAGACACAAACTTGACCACTCCTTACTTACAATTTAGACTACAATTCGCCCCATACCCTAATGGTAGAATAATCTCCCAGAAGCCCAGCAGCAATCATGTGACTGTGCCGCTCTTAACCTTCACTAACTCCACGTTCTCAAGTGAGTTAAGTGCGGTCTGCTTAGTGTGTTATTCAAGGCTTTGCACAGTACAGCCCCAAACTATCTTTTTTAAATCTATTTTTCCCTAACTTATATTCTAGAATTCAAATAAACAGTATTAAATTGTCATTTCCATTGATGAAGGTGATTACAGGATACAATGTTATTCATTCTTCCCTGCCCTTATCCAACACAAAAGTGACATTAAACAGAAAGACTCTTCAATAACAATCATTCGATGCACAACCCACAGAATCAATAACCTAATCAAAAGAAGAAAAAAAAAGTGTAAGTTCCATGCAAACAGGGAATTTGGTATATATTTATTTTTACTGCTTTATTTGTTTTTAGCTGCTATATCCCCGGAACCCAGAAAACACCTTGGTATTAACAGGCACTTATTAAGTTGGATTGTTGGAAATGCAGGCATGCTGTGGTGCTAATCCACTTCGCTCTGCAGCTGGGAAACACAGAAGGTACAAGTAACAAGGTACCATAACACACAAGTATTTGTAAGGTAAGTGTCTAAATACGGCAGTACTCCAGAAATGTGATGTTAGTAGAAGGAGGGCCTTTACTTATTAGCCAGCCTCTATAACTTGGCCACAGTTTTCTCCAAGAACACATTAATATTTCATAAATTTTCATTTTCCCACAGTAATCTCCATGGTATAGAGTTAGCTGCTGAGGATTTCATTAAATGTGAGGAGGAGTGCCTACAAATGGAGCTAAGGGCACATAACATGTGAGATAGGAAGAAAAATACACTTCACGTGGTTCAGGGAACACTACATAGCAATCAAGTTCCTTGAAGAATACTGTGTACAGACAGCAATCTTCAAAACAAAAGGTCAAAGTGAAAAGACAAGGTGCTGAATTTACAGTACTTTTATTACCTAACATCTGTAACTTTTGAAGTGGCTACAGATGCTGCACAATAAGAAGCATTGAGACCTATGAAGAACACAGACCATTCACATAGGTGCATATGCACTTAAACCACCAAATGCACATTTTAAAAGTACAGTTTGTTAGTTGTGATAAGTGTGCATCTCAATCTATTGCTCTATCACAAGGCATAGAGGAATGTCCACTATCAGTTACCAGCAAGGATGTTCAAACTGAGCTTCCTTCAAACTCAGGGATGAATAGGAAAGGCTCACTGCATAATGCCATAAGTTTCTAAAAGTATGTTTACTGATACAAAGCAATTGCCTGCCAATTATTTGAGATGCACTATGTTAAAAGAGGTTCCAAAAGCCCCTTTCAAGTAGACCTTAGTCTATTTAAATGGACAGACTAAGGTATATCTCCTCCTAGAAATAGCACACCTACATACTGGCAAAAAGGACCCATCCAAATTCTTTAATACTCACTTTATTTAACTTAGTTTTTTATTTCTTAATTTACAGGTTGGTTGGTCCAGTCTCCGATTCCCTGCATCAGCTTTAACAAGTGGATAAGATACATTTTTAGTTAGCAGTAGCACTGTCATTTGCATTCAAATAAATCATGGCCTAAAAGTCCTTTTATCAGGTTATACTCCAAAATAGATTAAATATAGTGTGAGTCTATGAACTTTTAAGAATAGTTCCATAAACTACATGTAAAAATCATTCTAATCATTTTTTGTCAGACCCCTTCATTATAAAACTGCCAACTTCCTGGCTTCCAAAACAGGAAAGACCTGTGGTCTTATCAAATTTACTATAAAACTTACTCATTTTACCTATAACAAGCCACCCTTCCCTGTAAAAGTTATTTTATGGCTAAATTTATAAAGTATAATATGCATTCTATTATAAAAATCAGACAAGGGAAACAGAAGTAATTCTGTACTTGAAAGGTACAAAAACAGAGATGATTCTGTCAGCATTAGTGATGGCAGCTGGTTTTAGCCACTGGCAAATCTACCTGCCACCTCATATCCATGTTCCTCAAGGTCCCTCAGAGAATTAACTTCTCATACATGCTATTCTCCAAACACCAGCACTCCCCATACATCTTTTCAAGTCCTCTAGACTTCTCTTTATAAAACTCCATATGTTTTCTAAACCTCAATAATTAAAAAGCAGCTTTAGTCAACAATAAGCTCATGACAAATACTAACAATTCATGCATTTAACTAGACAGTTATATCTAGTATAATTAAAATCCATTCAACAATTCTTTCTTTTATTCAACCAATAAGAATTTACTGGTGCCAACCATGACTGGTAAGTTGTAGTTACCTGTTTTCCCACATTACACCAACTAAAAGTTGAAGTTAATATTTTATGTGTATATATGATATTCCCTGTTTGTTCACCTTCTAATTGGAGAAAGCAACCATAAATTTAAAAGGTAATAAGCATTAAAACAATTTTTTCATGGGTAAGCCAATGGAGCAAGAACTAAACACAAATAAAAATGCCATAAATAAGGACAAAAACCGCAGACTCGTAAGTTACTTATCTATCATATGTACTGCCTTTTAATTCTGGCTTGAAACTGTCCCCTTTTGCGGGTAGGAGGATCTTATCCTCCTCCCCCATCTTCAGACATTATTTGTCTTCCTGTTACTGCATGAGTCAGCACCACTGGAAATGGACAGCTTCCTGCTGTTTATTAAGCGGAAAAGTCTCCCCATGGAATGATACACTGTAGCTAAAGCACAAACAAGAGTAAAAGATGCACCCAAAATGTTGTGGGAAAAATTAAACACACACACAAAACACAAATAACAAAAACGCCGTGGCTAAACAAATGTTTACATTGTTCATTGATACAATTTACCTTTCTAAAAAAGACCCAACATACTATTATCTTAGTCATTCCTAATAATAATATAATAATGTAATAATTATGAACACACTTAATAATTAGGAATGACGGGCTTCCCTAGTGGCGCAGTGGTTGAGAGTCCGCTTGCCGATGCAGGGGACGCGGGTTCGTGCCCCGGTCCGGGAAGATCCCACGTGCCGCGGAGCGGCTGGGCCCATGAGCCACGGCCGCTGAGCCTGCGCGTCCGGAGCCTGTGCTCCGCAACGGGAGAGGCCACAGCAGTGAGAGGCCCGCGTACAGAAAAAAAAAAAAAAAAAAATAGCAATGACATTTTCTTTCTTAGTAGTTAGGCCTAATTTGCTTCAAAAAGACTTCCCTGACACCACACTTTACACACCTGCAAGTTAGGTTAGGTATCTTGACACCTGCCTGTGGATACCTCACTCTCTGTCCTTAGCCAATAATATAATAATATTGAAACTCTATTTTTGGATTGATCTCCTCCACTACAGGGCTTCTAGTTCTATCATTCTAATGATAGCACTTAATAATACTACATACCACTTAGTGAATGCCTTTAATAAACAGCCTGTCACATTCATAATCTCAATGAATACTATAACTACCTTATGAAGTATTATTAGTTCCATTTTACCTTTGAAGACATTTACCTAGAATTATAAGTAATTATAAGAATTATAACTAAGTAGCTTTCAGGATTTAAGCCCAATTCTACTAAGCACCAAAGTCTGAGTACCTTCCAGAGATAGACTGCCTCATCCTATAATATACAAGAAGTATAGGATAATAAAGTAATCATATCAAGATTCATTTATCTTGGGACTTCCCTGGTGCTGCAGTGGTTAAGGCTCCGAGCTCCCAATGCAGGGGGCCTGGGTTTGATCCCTGGTCAGGGAACTAGATCCCACATGCATGCCGCAACTAAGACTTCGCATGCCACAACTAAGGAGCCCACCTGCCACAACTAAGGAGCCCGTGTGCCGTAACTAAGGAGCCGACAAGCCACAACTAAGGAGCCAGCAAGCTGCAACTAAGGAGCCCATGAGCCACAACTTAGGAGCCTGCCTGCCACAACTAAGACCTAGCACAACCAAATGAATATTAAAAAAAAAAAAAAGATTCATTTATCTATTCAGTACAAGCTTATCCAAGAAAAATGTTTTCAACATTATGGAACATTAGCATACCTCTCTTTGGTACTGAGCCTTGTCTTAGGGAGGCAACACAACACAAAGATTATTTAGTCCAACCCAATCTTGGTTCCTATCCCAGTTCCCCCACTTACTTCCCTGTGCCTCAGTTTCCTCATCTGCACAATGTGAACAATAACACTATCTACCTCATAAGACTAAATGTAAAGTACTTTACAAATAAGTATTTGTAAAGTACTTGAAATGGTACCTGGCAGATAAGAAGAGTAAGGTGTTTGTTAAACAAAAACACTCTCCACTGGTAGACTGTATCAAATCTGCTTAACAGCAAACTCTGTTGACAGCACAACATGTACTTTATTTCTAGAGAAACACCTTGTAGCCCCAATACTTTTAAGCACTCCATTAGTGCAAAGGAGCTAGTTTGAAAGGGTGGGCAATGAGCAAACTGTTCCTAGGTAGGAATGAAGAGCTAATAGCTGGGGTGAGAAGGGAGCAGAAGAGAAACTAAAATGATTTCAGATGTTCTCCACAATAGCATTTTCCAGGTTGATTTTACATCATCTAAAGTGGTATCAGATGTTAAGATCAGCCCTAGTTCAAAGTAGGCAGATTTTGTACATATTGTTTATGATCCTCCAATTGATGACTTAATCGATTTAAGCATGGTATTATTAGTTAATATTTTGAAAGTACGAACTGGCAATGTGTTACTTTCTAAATCAAGACTACAGTCTGTAACTTCCCAACACCTGTGTAAGGGTTTCTATTGCTCTTAGTTTAAAGAATTAATGAACACAATTTTTTCACTCAAAGATTCTATTTTTTAATAGAGAAAAGTAATAATTAAAATTACTCACTTGTTTTATTAAGACAACTCACATTTATGAAACTAAATCAAGTATAAGAGATTATAAGATATAATAAGTAGTTTTATTTCCCCTCTTTTCAAAAATAAGCTTCAATTCAAACCTCTAGGGTCAGAATGAATAAAGGAGTAGAATGAAAGAATTCTTTTAGAAAAATGGTTAAGGATGCTACCACCTCTCCAGGAATGACAGTACCTATCAACAATGCAGAGTAAAAGGGGAAAAAATGATGAAATCTGAAAACATTCTGGACCAAGAAGCAATAGAAAGTTGGCTATTATAACCTAAATCTGCTTAAATTTATTTGAGTAAATTAGGCACCTGAAAAAAAATAAAAAGCTTTATGTAATGAAACTGCAGAATAACTCTTTAAATAGCACAGAGTAGATGAAAGGAGAACATTATAGATGAGAAAATGTGTTTAAGTTTCAGACTGTTTTGCAGTCTTTATTCAATTAGTATTGAAGGACATCCCAACTATTATTTTATACTACAACTTCCAAAATCTTCAATTATTTTATTTCAACTAATCAGATCAAAGATCTGTTGAATTATTCAGTAATTTAGGTCATAATTGATTCTGCAGGAATACGGAACCAACATTACTTTCTGACTTCTCAATTTTTCTTTAGAAATAACATTCTTCCAGTGTTTAAATATGCCTTCTTTCCTTTTTCTCTTAATCCCTTCTTCTATCTGCTATATTCTGGCATGAAAGACATGGACTATATAAAAAGAATACTTGATGTATTTTCCATATTAGTGAAATTCTTCAGAGGTTTTTTTTTGCCTTTAAAGAAAGCCTTCCTTCCCACAAATCCAGTCTTCATAATTCATTTAATGTTTCACTTAATAAAACACTTTAATCGAGCTAAAGTGAAGTTTCATTTAGATTATTACAAACCTAACAGGTGGTTTATTATATTTCAAGCCATTCTGAACAATGAGACAATTTATATCCGATAAGATGTATGACAATAGAATTTAAAGCCTTTAAAAATAAATCATTAATATCTCATTTTTATTTCTTAATCACAAGATGCTCAAAAGTTCGAAAATAAAACTGAATGGCCTCAAAGGTTAATTACATAACATGGCTTGCAGGCCTTTCATCTGATCCTATTTCCTCATTAGCTTCATTATTGCCTCTTCACCCTCTAACTTAATGGTATATATTCCAGCCCCAAAGAGCATCTCTACCTGTTCTTCCAACTCTCCTCAGACTCGACTCTAAGCTTCTGCACAGACTATGCCTTTACTTGCACGCCCCTCCTCTCTTGGTACCTCCTCATATAGCTAAATGCCACCTGTCCCTCAGGTCCTGTTCAGTTGTCACTTCTCATAGGACACCTTCCCTGACTCCTCAGGGCTACAGGTAAGCATTCCCCCTCTGCTCCTACAGCATCCGGTTCTCTGTAATAGCTTATAGAAGTTATACCTTCTTTCAGGTCAAATCCTACAGGAACATGGCTGGCCACATGTGACAACCGTTCACCACCCACATTCCTACCAGCGGTCCCCAACCTCTTTGGCACCAGGGACCGGTTTCATGGAAGACAATTTTTCCACGGACTGGGGTGGGGGGAGGGGGGATAGTTTGGGGATGATGCAAGCGCGTTACACTTATTGTGCACTTTATTTCTATTGTTATTACACTGTAATATACAATGAGATAATTATACAACTCACCATGATGTTGACAGGAGGCGGAGCTCAGGTGGTAATGTAAGTGGTGGGAAGCGGCTATAAATACAGATGCAGCTTTTTTGCTCGCTCACCCGCCGCTCACCTCCTGTTGTGTGGCCCGGTTCTTCACAGGCCACGGACCACTACTGGTCCATGGCCCAGCGGTTGGGGACCCCTGCTATAGAACACCGCAAAGAAGATATAAGGCTGGGAAAAATACACTTCTCCCAAAGAGAAATTATTGCAAAGCTATTTCCACCATTATTTCCAAAAACAACAAAAGGCTTATGTAAGAAAAAGAGCACTATACCTTCAACGTATTGTACTTAATACTACTGAAAGTAAAACTAAAAAACCAAGGTCATTCCAAAATTTACCCAGAACTTAACAAAAGAAGTTGTATGTTTTCTTTAGACCAAAGACCCCAAATTATAAAATATTATGCAAATAATAGTCCACCTATCTATTTCTTGTAATTGCCTTTCAACCTTCTTTGCTGGAAGCTTGTTATGTACATTTACATCTTATCAAGGTTGTGTATCAATGTTATGCAAACCTGACCACATTAAACAATGAAGAAAACAAAAAGTACCTCCAAAGAAGGGCCCCCCTCTGAAACTTGTAACCTGAAACCTCTAGAACACAACCAAATGTATAAGCAGTAATTTGATTCATGAGGGTGTCTTTAATTCACACAATCCAGAAGCATAAGTATCAACCTGTACATAAAGGAAACTACACCAATTGTTTTTTCTGAAGACTGACCTCTTTAAAATAGCATGTCTTTAATTCAAATTTAAATTCCTCTTACGCCATCTCAATCTTTTTCACTAAATTTTTTCAGTTACACTTTTTCATTTTTCTTTATTATTTCTTTTTCAGTTCTTTTTCCCCACATTCGTGGAGAAATCTATGGTACTTGCACATACATTATCACCTGTCTTTTTTTTCTTCATTCACCCCATCTTACATTCATGTACCACATATTAATTAGACATCCACTGTGTACTAGGAAATGGGATTCCCCCTTTTTAAAAACATACGACAGACTTTATTTTTTAGAACAATTTTAGATTAAAAAAAAAAAAACAGAATGGAAAGTTACAGACGCCCTCCTGCCCAGACCCCCACAGAATTCCCTACTATTAACATCTTGCATTAGTGTGATACATTTGTTACAATTGAGCCAATATTGATACATTACTATTAACTAAAATCCACAGTTTAGTGTTACTTTTTGTATTGTGTAGTTGTGTGAATTTTCACAAATGCATGTCATGTATCCACCACTACAATAACATACAAAATAGTTTCAAGGCCCTAAAAACCCTCTGTGCTTCACCTATTCTTGCCTCTTGCTCTTCCGTGCTCCCCCTGAGCCTCTGGGAATTACTGATGTTTTTATTCTCTCTATAGTTTTGCCTTTTCCAGAAAATCACACAGCTGGAATCATACAGCATGTAACCTTTTCAGATTAGCCTCTTGCACTCAGCAATAAGCATTTAAAGTTTTCCCACTTTTTTTCATGGTTTGATAGCCCATTTCTTTTTACCTCTGCACCAGTTTCTTTACACCTTCACTTATTGAAGGACAGCTTGTTTGCTTCCATGTTTTGTCAATTATGAATAAAGCTGCTATAAACATTCATGTGCAGGTTTTTACATGGACATAAGTTTCCAACTTATTCTGGTTGAGGTGGTATTTTGATAAATACCAAAAAGCATAGTTTGTCTGTTTGTTTCCTAACAGAACACCTGATTTTTTTTAAACTTCCTAATTCCTGTCGACTCTTTCTTTCACTTGCATTTAATTATGAATATTTTGATAACTAAGTATGTAAGAGTTTCTAATCATTCTTGTCTCTTCAGAGATTCATTCGTTATCCAGGATAAAATGGGGTGCACATTCAATTCACAAATACACACAATTCCTATTAAACAAAAAAATCAGCCACCATTTCTACAGAGTAGATGTACACAGCCTTGCAAAATGCTCAACGAAAATTAAATCAATTGTAAATGTGCACAGGACTTCACCTTTTTCCAATGACAGTCCTCAGTCAAATCCAGTCAATGATATTTCTTAAGTACCTACTACAGGTAAGTCAGTAGTTGGCTACAAACAGGGTCTCTACTTTTTACTGCTCAGTAGTTTGAGTGGTGAGAGTTCTGTCTATATCAATGGCATACAGTGTTCTCCTTAAACAGAAATTTCTATGAAAACTGAAGCAATGAGTCATAACACTAAGACACTGACTATATTTTAGTTTTCTAAGTCCTCTTCCTAATCTCCCTGGGATCCATCTTGACTTACCTTAAAGCCTAAATAAACCAGGTATTTTTTTCCCAAGTCACAGTGTTGAACCTGCCTAATACATAAAAATGCATATTTCTAATATGGAGAGAAACCCACTTCTTAATTTCTACATGGCAGTAAACAAAAAAGAATAAGTAAAAGCCATTACTAAAAAATTAAGAACAGTTAGGACTTTTACTTATTTTTTGAACTTTAAAGTCATGTTTTGGAATAAATCTAATACTGCAATTACTATATTCTTTCTATACAATTGTTTTTTCATTAACGTATAGTTGATTTACAATGTTGTGTTAGTTGCAGGTATACAGCACAGTGATTCAGTTTCATAGATATATTCTTTTCAGATTCTTTCCCCTTATAGGTTATCACAAAATACTGACTATAGTTCCCTGTGCTACACAGTAGGTCCTTGTTAGTAATCTATTTTATATATAGTAGTGTGTATATGCCTACACAATTTAAAAAGAACTATAAGCTTATAACAAGGTCAGCATTTTTAAAATATATTTTATTTAAATATTATTTTGTTTATAATCTCCCTGTCATTATTTTGATTATAATCTCCCTGTCAGCCCTCCACTATTACCGCATTACTCCAAATGTGACCGCTCACTGGCCCTCAGGATTAGGCCCTTTAACTGTCCAGAGAGAAATGTGATGCTCTCTATGGTCGTCACTCCACCATCTCCTGTCTGCTGTGGTTTAGAAATAACACCTGCTCAGAAATGGACCTCTCCATACAGCCCTCGGGGCTCTTCAACTGTGTGCTTCCTGTTCTCTCTTTCTGCTATAAAGTAAATCATGCAAGTGGGCTAATCAGCTTCCTTGTGTCCTGAGAACGTGAAGGCCAACCTTCTATCCATACCTCTGACCTGTGCTAGCAATGTCATAAGTAGGGTTTGCAGAAGGCAGTCCCAGTTTCTGCCCGTGGTACTTTCACCTTCAAAGCATTCTGATTTAGACAATAAATTATGTGGTCACCCTGGTCAAAAGCATCCCCCCCCAGACTGACTGACTTTCCATATTCTCTACTGTTCCTTTAAATAACCACCCCTGCTGACACCCAGCCCCTTCACGCCAGCAGCTGTCAAACTTCCAGAGCTCTGACGACAAGAATTCTGCAACCACTATTTTTCATACACAGTATATTCTATGAAGGAGTGATTTTTAAACGCAACAAATTTGTTTTATGAAAACTGAGTGGTTTCCCCATAAAGCATTTTTCCAACTAAAAAGTGTAATTAAATGACTTGGACTTCCCTGGTGGTCCAGTGGTTAAGACTCCACATTTCCACTGCAAGGGGCACAGGTTCGATCCCTGGTCAGGGAACTAAGATCCCACATGCTGCACAGCGCGGCAAAAAAAAAAAAAAAAAAAAAAAAGTCTTTCATCAGACTTAGGAGCATAACATTCTTCTTGAATAAAAGAATCTCAGGGCTTCCCTGGTGGCGCAGTGGTTGAGAGTCCGCCTGCCAATGCAGGGGACACGGGTTCGGGCCCTGGTCCGGGAGGATCCCACATGCCGCGGGGCGGCCGGGCCCGTGAGCCACAACTGCTGAGCCTGCGGGTCTGGAGCCTGTGCTCCGCAACGGGAGAGGCCGCGACGGTGAGAGGCCCGCGCACCGCGGTGAAGAGTGGCCCCCGCCCGCCGCAACTAGAGAAAGCCCTTGCACAGAAACGAAGACCCAACACAGCCAAAAATAAATAAATAAAAATAAAATTTATTAAAAAAAAAAAAAAAATCTCAAGCCATTCACCTTCTCACTAAGAGAAGTTTGTTCAATGTTCTAAAGTCACAATAGGAATTGTTGTAGGGAATTCAAGATTAATAGTAAAGCTGAGCGCCTGGAATTCAAGTCAATTTTAAAAAAAGAAGAAAGCATGGCCATAAACCACGCAATGCAATTTCATTTTACAGATGGCAAGGCCACAAAAAAAAAAAAAAAAAATGTGATCCAGGGGTAACGCGGGGATGAGTAAGAACAAGGCGGGAAATGAGCTTTGGGGAGTTTAGTTAAGGGTCTGAAGAATGACGTTTAGAGAACAGAATGAAGTAAGGGCAACAAAAATGCTTGAGGAGGTACTGGAGGGGTAGGAGCAGAGAGAGAGCCAGGGAGCAGATGACCAGCAGCCTCAGATACCTGATCATGCTGCATCTGTATGGACAGCCAACAATCATTTAGAATTTCCATTAGTAAGCAGTGAAGAAATGCACTCCTGTGACTTGCGTGTGATAATTGCTAAAGGGCGAGGGCTGTATATAACTTGTTGTTTTGTGTCAGAATCAGCCTGGCCCATCAAAAGATAACTTGCAGAGTCATTCACCGGCTTCAAATATGCTCAGTTTGAAACCTGACTGAAACCAGCTGAGCACATGACATCACCACAGACTTTTTACTATAAAAAGGGCAGACTCTGTGAGGTCAGGTGGCAGAACTAAGCTCAGTGACCAGAAGCCAAGCTGGAAGAAGGAAGAGCCAAGGGAAGTTCGGAGGAGGACAGACTCATTCCAAGAAGAAGCGAGGATGAGCAATTTGCTCAGAGACAGCTGCAGAAGAGAAAATACACAATGGAAATTTTCCTTTAAGGACTGGGGCTTCTGTCTCTCCCAAAGATGTAAATCTAAAGCAAAGCCTCAAAGGAGAAACTGAAGGAAACTCTTCCAGGTTTTCAGTTCCTGGCACTGCATTAAACTGTAGTCTCAGCATGGGAATAGTATTCAGGTAGTCTTCCACTCAACATGTATTAATTGAGCACCTACTATGGATCAGGCAGTGTTACAAGGACTGGAATACATTAGTGAATAAAATGGACAAAAGTCACTAGAATGAAAGACAGTTAATCAACAGGCAATTATACAACATGTCCAAAAAGCATTGCAGAGAAAATTAAGAAGAGGAAGTGGTTGGGTGGAGAGTGGTGATATTTGAGCAAAGACTTAGGGAGGTGGGGAGATGAGCCGTGTGGGTATCTGGGAGAAGAGCAGGGCAGGCAGAGGTAACAGCAAATGCAAAGGCCTTGAGCTGGGAGCATGTTTTCTGTGTTGGAGGAACATCAGGACAGCGAAGGAACAAAGGGAAGCAGGCGTTTGACTGTGGACAAGTTAATTTAATTTAGACATGCAAGGGTTCTGCTAGTAGCTGTATAAGAGCGTGGGCTCGGGAAAGGGTTTGTTATCTCAAGACCAAAAAATTATAGCGTGTTTTTCTGCTAAAGGGAAAGATCCAGTAAGGAGAGAAAACGATGATGCAGAAGACAGAAGAACTTACCAGGGCAATGCCCCCCAGATAGGTAAAAGGGGGTGGGATCTAGTGAAGATGGGCCTGCCCTTCCCTGGTTGTAGTGAAATGGAATGTGTACAGGCTACAGGCTGATTTGGTCTGTTTACATTTTTTTAATGAAATTGTGTTGGCTATGAATGAGGATGGGTCAAAATAACCTGTGGCAACTTTAGGGAATTCTTAAGTTATTTAGGCTATGCACAGCTGGGTTTTAGACGAATCAAATGTAATAACAAGAATGTAGTGAAACATACAACTCAGGTAGGAAAACGAACTCCTGTTCGTATTTAAATTTCTTTTCCTTTTCCCATCTTTCCACAGCTTTGTTTTAATTTTATATAGCAAAATAATAATCTTCTACTCAGTCGGTGAAAATACTTAATACAACAAAGGCAGCCTGCCAGTTATCATGGGTGTTTCTTCCTGTACTAGGTTCCCAAATGACAGACCACGAGGAGGGAAACCAGAGGGGCAGAATTTGCATTCAGCACACACTCAGATCTTACAGAGCCTAGATACATCTTCATGGTCTTTCCATACCTACAAAAATTGACATTTAACTTTGACAGCCCTCCACCCCATACCTTTTCCTTGGAAGAGCTACTCCAAATAACAAGAACATTTTATTATCTTCTCATCGATGACAAGTTTAAAAGTGACTTGGAGTTATTCTCTATGAGTATAGGTAATCCCACTACCAAAATCATTTAAACCTGGCTTAACTGCTAAAACCTATTTTGAATGGGGGTTCTTTTGAGCTCTGATAACCACTTCACATCCTTCTGGTGGCAGCAAAGCCAGAGCTAGGTGGTGACAGAAAAACAACAGTTTCTCTCTCCTATCTGTGAAGATTAGGATGCGAGGGATGTGATGGAGAGACCTCACTGGAATGCAATGGAGGGCTTACATGCCTGAGGTATGTGTCTAGATCTCTTCCCAGATGACTGCTTCAAGTCGGGATAAACACACGGAAACGTGGGCCCCTAATTCCCCGGGGCCTATTCGGAAGGAAGGGAATGCAGCACATTCTCTGTGATCTGATTGACTTCTGGGCTTCTCGAGCTCCTCCCATGTGGAGCTAGTGTCTGACTCACACTTGCTTTGGGTGTTTCTCACTGACTCTCATTTCTTCTCTGACCTGATCATTGATTTTGCACCCCAAATAATTCTCTTGCCAATGGATATCCGTAGACTGCTACTAGGGCAATTTAACACATTAGATGTAAGTGTTTAGCACCTTAGCAAGCTTCCCTTCCTAAGCCTGCTGAGGTGCAGGGAACAAAACAAGGCTCCCACTCCTCACTACGGAAGCATGGCTGGTCCACAGAGAGGACAAAACTGCTCCCAGGGAGGTCCTCAACACGTGGATCGTGGCTCCCGAACAGCTACTCAAACTCTGGCGCTCACAGAATCAGCCGTCATCATAAGCGTCTTTCCTTTTTACCTGTTTTTCATTTACTGGGTCAAGTGTGTTATTCAGTTCAAGTGTATTAAATAAGAAGTGATTTTTATAAGTGCATGCGACACAAATATTACATTCACCATCAGAACTCTTTGTTCATGCTTTCAAAAATTAAATCAAAACCTGCACTACTCAGATTTCACACACATTTTTAGCACTACGATTTTACAAAAACAGAATTTTCAAAAAAGACTTGAATTTCAAAGGGATGGTTTTTAAATACCCGGTTTTAACATTTAGCTGATCAGCAGGATAGGTTCAGATAAAAACAAGCATCTGGCCCTAACAGGGCAACTCATTTGGTGGCTTGAGGTAGCACAACACCTAAGCCTTCGTTTCTCACTAGTAAAAAGAGAGCATTGGCAAATACACTCACCTTGTGGCCTTCCTCAGTTGTAATGTTCAATGACTTCTTTACACACAATGTTTTAAATTATTAGTCTCCCAGCTTAGTAAATGTTATCAACATATACCGCAGCTATTTTAATTTGTAATAAAAAAGTAGTCAGGTACGATATGAGTTAATTAATACAACTGGAGTATTTTAAATGCAGAAAATCACTGCTTGCAGAGAAAAAGATCTAAGTAATGTGGCAGATAATTCTTAAGACTGCTGCCTGGCTCACATTTCCTTTCCCCTGAGCACTGCCATCAGCACACTTATACCTGCACTGTAATTCTTTAACCCAACCTCTAGCTGATTGATTTGAGGGTAGATGCTAGACCCAAGCTAAGACAATCAGATTGTCTCTGCCTGGGAGTTGTCATTTTGATCTGATAAACACAGCCTGGGAGCATCTGAGTCACAGGAACAGCCACTCTAAAGAAGCCACCACTCTTGCTTCTAAAGACCCCAAAGCAGTCCTGAGTCCTTAGGGCCACCCCTGGCTGCTTTCTACCCTTCTTAAGACTGATGGTTTTTATTCCCAGAACCCCTTTAAATACTGAAAATTTTAAATGTAAAGTAATTAAACCTAAATAAAACTTAAAATCCACATCCTTAGCTGAACTGGCCACATTTCAAGTACTCAATAGTCACATATGGCCACATACTGGCTACCTTACTGGACAGCCCAGATTTAGAGAACACTTCCATCATCAAAGAAAGTCCTATGAAATAACACCGCCCCAGACGCTTCCTTCTAATTAATTTCCTTTTTTCTTCAGCTGCTAAGGATCAGAATTTGTTTTGTTTTATGTGCGTGTGTGTTTTCTACACGTATGTGTTTTATGCTTGCACTCATAAAAGTCTGAACGAGAGTCATAATGGTAACGTTATGGAAAACTTGTAAAGGATTTCTGGGTACTCTCAGAGGTTCTAAGTCTTGGAGTTAATGTCACTTCAAATGTAAAGGTTTACTCACCTCATTCCTGGACTTCTGGGTCATGAAATCACTGAATTTAAGAACTTGGGAAAACCTTAGCAAATATCTAATTCGACTTCCTGTTTTTCACACATGAAGAAATGAGGAGCCAGAAAGCTTGTAACTTGCTTTTGTTTCTGAGCAGCACTTAAATTTGGTTTAACAGGTTAAGACAAGATAAATAAGATACCAGCTAAACTGTAATATACAACATAACTCTGCAAATCTCATGATTACACAAGTAACCAGGCATGAAGTTTAAATATTTATTTACTCAGGAAGCTGTTACTACAACAACTCCTTCCCACTCCTTACCCTCATCTCTCTTTTTTTTTCCATTTATTTTGTAAGGTATATGCACCATGGTTACCATTGCTTTCAATGTCATAGTTCCCCATATCTAACTGGCACAGAAAACATTCTGTACTTTCAAATCATGGAGCAGACAAATAATTTTTCACTGTAATTTTTCTTTTTCACTAGAACCTTTATGTTCAAATCTGCCACATGATTAGTCATCTATACAGATTGAAATCTGGATAGCTGGAGATGTTTTTATTCAGTTGCTTTTAAACAAACAGTAACCAAACATCATTTAAAATATGTGGATTGAAATGTCATACCTATGTATCAGTAGATTTAAATTTGCTAAAGCAAGTTCCCTTGGCATGTCCATAAGGCAATGTGTTCTTCCTAGCCAAAAAAAAAAAAAAAAAAAAACCTTCAAATCACAAATCTGAACACTGACAGTAGATAGGATTCTGATGCTCCATCACACCCACTCACTGTCCCACACCTAACTGCAGTGAAATCTGTCATCGTCCACCTGGCAGAGAGAAGTTACAGCTTGTTTTCAGGTAAATATAGAATTCAATAATCAATGCAATGTTAATTTTGCCAGAAGAGACTATTTTTAAACAATTCTTATCCTGTATTTGCTTCCCTGAAGTCAACTGTTGTCAAGTGTTAGAGGCGTTTATGACCTCCCAACCACCCTTTCCATTAAAAATAAATGATTTACATGTTTTCCCACATACAGATTTGCATCTAAAATGACTAGTTGATAAAGAAGTGGAGTAAAATGGTTACAACCCCTACATCTATCAAATCACTACAATCTATATTTCTGTATGTTTTTTCCTTCTTAATGGTAAACAAGCAAATGTTTCCCCCTGCTCACATCACATCACATAAACCACTGTTCTAAATTTTCTGAAACAATGATACACATTTCAAAGAATTAACCAAAGCTATTTCCTTTTCCCTTCCATTTCAAACACCAGTGGTTTGTGAGTACACAAATATAAACATATACAAAATATATATTTACATATATATACACACAAACACATTTGTTTCACAAAGTGTTCTAACATGCAGGGGTGTTGGCCGTTCCTGTCTCCGGAAAACAATTCTCCCAAGATCGTGGAACATGACCCACAAAGTCAACAAGGGGAAGCCCTGAACTCAGTGACTGCTGCTGTGAATCACGTCATTAATCAACGGTGGTGTGAATCATCGAAAAACAATCCAGGGAGCACAGACCAAGAACTTGCAGTCTTTCCACAAAGGTTTTAGCCGATAACTAACACAACAAGAACAAAAAAAAGCAAAACGGCATAAATTCCAACACCTAACTTGCACGGCTAAAGCATACGTTCTGTAGAGAAAATGTATGAAGGCCAATAAGTATATCTTAAGGCAAATGAACACAAACGCCGACCACAATCCTGGCTTTCACTCAAGCACCTGACTCCTTTGAAACATTCCATATACGGTGGAGGGGATCACAAATTAGTCAGGTCATAAAGTTTTGCACCTGGAAATATTTACTACACTAACAAGTTACCAAGAAGGAGGACAAAGCGTGGTGTCTTATGAATGGAAGTTATGGAGTTGATTATTTTAATAAAAGTCAAACCACTGATTAAAAAATAAAAACTGCCTTACACTGTTGAAGGGGTTCTTGAACCAAACTCACAGCATGTGCGGGTCTTCACTTCAAATTGGAACTCTCAACACTATTACAGGCTACTCTATATGCAGAATTTTGCCAAAGGTTTATTTTAACCCTTCCTCCAATACTGATTAGTTACACCAAAGCTACAAAAAATTAAGTATAAGCGATTCGGCTTCAGTAGCCCCGGTTGGTTATAACAAGCCATCAAGGGAGGATCTGGAGACCTGCAAAAGGAACCTGGTCCTTTAACAAGGTCTAGGCAAGTCGCTCAGCTGTCACCTGTGACAGGGTTCAGCCTCTTGAAGTAGAATGCATTAGCTGCAGCAGCCCAGGATCAGTTTTCAACAGCTGGCATTGAACCTTTAGGCTTTTAAGTCATTGGTAATGTTTTTTCAAGTAGAAAACATACATTTTCTCCAGCAAGTTTTAGGGGGAAAAAAGTGTGTGTGTGTGTGTGTGTGTGTGTGTGTATGTGTGTGTGTGTGTTTGTAATATTGATACATCTTTTCTCTTAAAATAAGGGAAAAAAGTACTTCAAGACTATGTTGACTAAACATTTACTGTTTAAATATTAAATAAAAGGTCATTCTCAAATCTGTATCTCATTTCTCAAGCCGAGCAACTGCAGGGGGAAAAAAAAAACCTACTGGCAGAAATACCTAAGTTAATTTATCTTGTTTTAGCAAAGTTTAAAATTTTTGGAATAGCCATCAGCTTTACAGCTTTGATTCCTTTAAAGATATTTAAATATACGGGTGCTTAAGTATTAGAAACACAACTGAAAAGCCACATTCATTTTTCTACACTCCTTTTAATGTACACATTTAGTGCTGAACCACCAAAAGAAATAGAGATAAGAGTCTTTAGAAAGAACTGATGACCTTTTCTACTTGACAGAGATCTTGTTTTGAAAATAGCATGGAAACACAAGGTTCTGATCAAAACAGTGGCAAGGCAGTTGAATTTTCTTAGATATGTGGTCCAGCCCTCCCCGTGGGAGTATGAAGCTCAGATGTCCTGGACAGCCTGTCTTCTGCTCCAATTCAAGTGTACAGAGTCTTCTGCTTAAGGGCCCGTTGTTCTACATCCAAGGCAAGCAAAGGTTCTCCATTTCAATTAGCACAGGCACAGAATTTTTTTTTTTTCTTTTCCAAGATAAATGGATCATGTGGCATAAGAAAAGCAAACATAACAGAGCTAGTTGTCTATTAACTTTTTTTAATTGACGTGGAGAAAATGCCTAAATACGTCTTCGGTAAATCTGTCCAAAGACAAACTTTAAAGTTATCTTGCTAATCAGCGGTTGGCAACTTAAATTCTATGCAATCTCAGAAAATGCAAGTGAAAACAACAGTTCCAACAGCCTAGTTCCTGTCTCCTTATACCTTTTTTTTTCCCCTCCTTGCCTGGACTGTTGAAGTCAGACAGGTTGAAGAGACGGTCACCTTCAAGAAAGCCCTTTGCCCTGCCAGGTGAAAGCCACGCCAGCAACCAAAGCAGAATCTGATATAAAAATAGGAGCCTAAGGAATCCAGGGAAAGCAAAGCACATCGTGCGGCCAGCAGTTCAGATGGCCAAAAACGCAAAAGAGGTGACAGAAGCTTAAGGCTGTACCTGAAGGAGCTATAGAAGTCACCTCTCCTACCACATTAATCAGGTAAATTAATAAAACACTAAAATGGCCAGGTGTTGGGCTGAAAAACCAGTGAGTAGACTATTTGATGTTGCAGAGTTACAGGTAAAGGACATTAATCTTCTACTTTTTTATATGTCTTAGTTTATACATAAAGGCCATTTACTTTACTGAGATAAAAGATTGCAAGGTTGTCCATACAAAGTACTAAATATAAAATTAATACCATTTAATGTCAATACAGGATACTAAATATGATATTAACCACTCTGATGTCATTTCATTTTTAGGCACCCTAGGTCAAACAAATTCACAGATACATTTTTTCAAAAGAAGGAGAAAAAGGTTGATATCAAAATAGTGCCACCAAAAGCAGAAATAAAGTTAAGGGGTTTACAGGAGTCAAAAGCATGCTAGTCACAAAGGCATGATGATGTCTGTGAGGTAGTAAAAATATTATTTGTGTATTTAAAAAAATAAAGGAAGCAGCTGTCTAAACATTTTAGCTTTTTTCCCAAAAAATGTTTATAGGCTGTTCTGAGGATAGAACTAATCCAAGCTGAGGCAATGTTTTAACCCATTAGAACACACACACACACACGCACACAAACAATCAAAATCACACACCCTGGAGCGCCTTGTGTCCCCTCCTCCTTCCCCTTTTTGATTTGAGGCATTTCCTCCTAACTTGGCTGCAAGAAGGAAATCCTGAAAGTGAGGGTCATCGACAAATATCTGTCACTCCCCAACAGTGCGTGATAAGACTAAAAAACTTTAAGTACTTTCTTGCTGGTTTCAATTTTTAAAAAGGAAGATGACATGCTATCTTCTATAAGTTACCATTATAAATTTAATGCCAATCTGATTTTATTAAAAAGATATATCTGCATTAAAATATACTTATAAAGTACAACAAAAATAGCTCCAATCTAGAATACGCATGTTTACTTTCCTATTTCCTTCATCTTTATAAATCAAAATACATATTGGTCACATGGATGTAATCGTGGTTCCCTTATAGTTTTGTATTCTGCATTTTCACTTAACATTTCATTATAATCGTTTCCATATGCCCCACGTATTTGTAGTTATAATTTCATTAAGAATTCCATAATATTCCACAAATTTAGTAAGCTACTAATTTACTTGCTTACTTATTTCTACAATGCCTTCTTACAGACTGGGCTTGATGTGGAATCACTATTTTGGGGGGTAGATGATCATGATTTCCATTATTCTGTTGTTGGACACTTAGACTGGTTCCAATTTTTTTCTCCCATTTGTAGCTAAACCTGCAATGAGCAACTTCATGTAATACAGCTCCCTTTCTCCATTGAATTGTTTCTTCCTAATGAGTCAAAGGTTGTAAACAATTGTTTAGTAACTATAATGCCTCATTGCTTTCCCAAATGTTCATACCCATTTATAATATCAAGAATGACAAAGTAAAACAAATATCCAGTAATTATTTCAGTACTGAGACAGGTCCAAAGTCAATTTTTTAAATGCTCTTAACTTTTTTTCACTTTGTAGAATTAAATAAATAATGCACACTTCTAGATAAACTTCAAATATGAATTTGCCAGAGTCTAAAGTAAAATCAATATTCTCCCAACTCCTGAAACCCATTCTCTGATGTAAGCACTGTTAACAATTTGGAGTATACCTTTTCACACCTTTTCTTTTTTGTACAACAAAAGAAAAGGTGTGAGAGCACGTATGTGTATATGTAGGATTTCTAAACATTTCTTTCATTTTACAATACTAAATCTCTTCCTACCTTCAAATATGAGCTCATTATATGACTCCTATGCCTTCTGTAATATGATTCCATCTCATTCAAATATCACTCAATGCCAGTTATACATTCAGTATAGCAACATCACGAAGTATTATATCAACATTCAGTTAACTGCCACTCCTGAATAACCTAAAACAGAAGATAATCCCCAAACTTTAAACAGTGGGATGTGTGTGTGTGTGTGTTTCAGAATTACCTTCCTGTCTGTGTTTAAGACCACTAATAAAATGACCTTGCATGCCCTAAGGGCACATCACTAGGGCGGTACAGCGAAGTGTTTGGGAAGGAAGCTAGCCTGACATCATAAACGTGTGACCACATGTGGATAAACAAGACTGTATAATACCAACATTGTACCTAGCAAGACAAAAGAGTGACCTACAGTTTTAAAAGAGATGAGTGACACAGAGTTAAAAGTCAACAAACGTTCATGAGACTTGCCAGGAAAAAACTAGCAGAATCTTGGAAATAGTGGTTTCTCTAAAGGGTATAACTTGTATTAATTAATTCCGTAAAGCCATTAAGACCCCCTCTGTGAGGAACATCACTTTTGTCACCTCTATGTCAGTTTGCCTCTTTCCGGTGCAGTCACTGGAATCTGGATCTACACCTCTCCTGTTATTAGCCGTACCATCAAGTGACACCCAAATTAAACCACCCCTCCTGCATTTGTTGTCCCATCACTATGTTTTATTTTGAACAATACTTATA
The DNA here is from genome assembly GCF_026419965.1 of Kogia breviceps. NCBI lineage: Eukaryota > Metazoa > Chordata > Mammalia > Artiodactyla > Physeteridae > Kogia > Kogia breviceps. Next base: position 19,218,212 of record NC_081315.1, read on the forward strand.
ACTAACTGGTGTTTTCTTGTTTACTTATTTAATATATGTCTTCTCCCACATGAAAGTAAGGGCATTGTCTCTTTTTAATTCATGACAATGAATATTTATTGAGCACCTACATATGCTGCACAAGGGGGGCAGAACAGTGAAAACAGGCAAAAATGTGTGCCCTGGGGAAGCTCACATTCCAACAAAAAGAGAAAGACAATCCACTATGAGTGTAAAATCTACAGCGTATTAGAATGTAATGTGTGCTGTGGAGAAAAATACAAGAAGAAAAGAATATAAAGAGCGCCCAGGGTAAGAGGGGAGGCATGCTGATGCAATTTAAATACCATCTCCAGCACCTGAAAGAGAACATGCAGACAGCCGATACATACTGGCTCATGGAATGCGCCAGACTGACAAAAGTCAAACAGCATATCCCAATGGGAGACTCCCCGGAAACAGTGATTGGTTTTGAGATGTGCAGATAACAAGATCAGAGTCATCTGGGCGCAAGAGATAGTGGAGCAGGCAAGCTCCACCGTATTTGGTGGCGTGAATGTGTATGACTTGGAGCTATTGTAGCCACCTGGCAGTCCTAAGAATAAGCCATCAGAGGTAGAAAGGCAGAGCCAAAGAGAGCAAGAGAACCAGTACAGGTTACATCATGATTGTCTGGTTCAACTGACGTCCAAAGATTTGCACCCTGACTGAGCTATGTAGTCGCTTAGGTAAATCAGAGCCTCTAAATCAGCTCAGCTCTTCTATGTGCAGCATATAACGTCCTGCTTTGCTTTCACTCACAGGAGTTCTCTTAGGGGCCATTTCCTCATTTGGAAAAGTTAGAGTCACTATGTTATGATGTTGTTTCATCCACTCTGAGCTGGGTTTCTTATTACTTGCAATCTAATGAGTCTGTACTGCCATGCATTCCAATTTACTATAAAAGTATAACACAAACTGTCTTCAGAGCACACATCATGCTCATCAGTATGACGTTGTTTGAGTCTGGAATATTTCCTCCACCTTCCAGTCCCATCCTCAGCTCTCTACCAGTCCTACCTAGGATATCCATATCCTACTTCCCTACCTCTTTCACAAAGCTTTACTATTAATCCATTCATGAGTCATTCAGTCATTAAATATATGTTTAGCAGGCACTGACAGGCACTGAGAAAAAGAAGACTAATAAGGCACAGTCCTTGTTCTTAAGGACATTTCAAAAAGGAAGGGAAATACTTCAATAATAGCTGAAAAAGCAAATGCAGGCTAATGGCTGCTTGAACAGAATGATGCGTAGGAGACAGTGACAGGGTGAAGAGTGGGGCGAATAAAATACATGTTGCGGGTGGTCCACAACTTCCCTCACCTCCTCTATACCCACTGATGGTATCCATTTATTATCCTACATATATAGCCCCCAACATGGGAGACGTCTCTCCCCTAAAAGGTTCTACGGTCCTAGAGGGCAGGAACTGTGTCCAGTCTTTCTTACAAAAAGATTCTTTTGTAAATCTTTTATTCTTCTTATATATCTTCCCAACTTTCTACCGTATGATACAGAATGTCTCCCATAAATGTTCATTCACTTCAAATATGGGTGTTTTGTTCTCAAACTTTTGAAAAGGACCATAGATGCTATTTCTAGCCCTAGTTAAATTTCATTGCTTTTTGACAGAGTACTAATTTTCTCTTATCTGTTTTGACAGCTGAAAGCTTATCAGAGGTACTCGTCCTAAATGCCATCAGCAAAGGCACCTTTTCCCACGGCATCTCCATGGGGCCTCTACATCAGCCTCTTCTTTGTGGGTCAAAATAACTTCCTGCTTTGCTTTCGCTGACAGAAGTAACGGGAGTACTCTTAGGAACCAAGGAGATAATTACTTGAGAGAATTTCACTTTTGAGCACCATATACCAGAGCCACTATGCTGTGGCAATAAATTAGAGAATGTCTACTGCCAAAACACTCCTTAATCAGGCTGTCCTCAATTTAGATAAAACATTTTAAAAGAATGATGAACTAAGTGGAACTAAGTACAGCGTTTGGTCCTTATGATAGAGCAAACAACAATTAACCAAAAAACAAAGAGGGAGGTGGGTGAAGTACACATAATCCTGTACAAAATTTCTTGAATTCTTAAGACTGATGTGATTCAAAAGGGAAAAAAAATGTTTTTTCTCATATGGTGAACAGTGAATCTAGTTTGTACTGAAGTGCTTTTCCAGATAATAATCTCAGGTATCCGATCATAAAATTTAAATATTTTTAAAAAATCCTTTTCCAAATCTATGTGGTCATTCATAGGCTATCATTTACAAGTTTGATGAATCCATTTTCTAACCATACTGCCCAAATCTCATCCACTATTTCAAAATGTTATATTAAAATTTGGGTACTATAGTGCAGGTAGGCTCCAGGAAGCTGGCCTAGAAACAAAACTCACACTTACGATGTGGCCTGTGGGCAAGTGCATTGTGAAGCTCAGGGCAGGAAAGGGTAGGCAGCATAGAAACTGCCCTTGTCTTCTCTTCATTCTAATCCCACTATGCCTTTAGTGTTCTCCTCGCTTACTTCCTGGTCCCACAGCAAGCAATATTCTAATTCCCATTTTTCACCTTCCCACGATTCCCCTTTTCCATAGGCCAGAGCCCAGTCCAAGGGATGAGACAAGCTCAGGAACTCTTCATCCTTCAGACCTCCGAGGGAGCCCAACCAGCCCGGCCGCGGCTGTGTCCTCTTAAGAAAGGAAGAAATGCTGCTCACTTTCTCTTTGCAGTACCTCCTCCTACTCCGGTACACTCCCTCCTATCTTTCCAGAACGGGAAGATGCTCTTTTGCCAACCTGCCTGTCTGCTAGCATGGAGTAGGCAGTCCAGGCCCTCCTTTCACCTCCACCTGGACATGTAAACAGGTGACTTCGGGCAAGTCTTCAACTCCTTGGGTCTCAGGTGATCCAAGTGATGGCTAGATCTCTTGCAGTTCAATATTTTTGCTCCCAATTGTTAAATATTCCTACAGCTTTGCTTTTATTGCTTTTGCTTATTTGCTCATTCTGTCTCTCTTCTGCTCAGTGAGGGCAGGGATAAGGTCTGGATTCTCAGGGGCTAGCACTGGGCCTGGCAGGCACCTAGGAGGCATTCTACATGTATAGGGAAAATGAACATACATGGAGAGGAAAATCAGCATTTCTTTTTTTTTTTAGTATTTATTTAGCTGCACCAGGTCTTAGTTGTGGCACAGGGGATCTTCATTGTGGCATGTGGGATTTTTTTTTTTTTTTTCATTTGCAGCATGCAGGCTCTTAGTTGTGGCATGTGGGATCTAGTTCTCTGACCAGGGATCGAACCGGGGCCCCCTGCAATGGGAGTGCAGAGTCTTAGCCCCTGGACCACCAGGGAAGCCCCAATATTTCCTCATCTTAAAAGCAAGACTATTAAAGCAATAGGGAAAGAACAATGATCTGGTTTTTTAGTTCAGCAGTCACTGAACTACAACTGTGTTACCTGTGGGATGCCAGCATCTTTGACCCTTCATGTAATAGGGGGTAGAAGAGAGCAGTGGCTCTCAAAGAGGAAGGAGAGTGGGGATAGGATTGAGGTCACCACAGCCACTTACAAAAAGTGAGCGAGCTTATAAAAAGCACTGTATTAGAGTGGGACTCTAAGCATTCTTTTTTTGAGGAAGGCATTTCCTCAAGTAATTCCGACACACAACCTCAATTAGGAACCACCAAATTAGATGATCATTTAGGCCCATCCAGCTTCAGCAATGTATAATTCTAGGACACATACTAAATTTTATCAAATCTTTATTTATTATTTTTTCCAGGAATACTTTAATACTCCTAAATACTAAGCATATGTCAACTAGATGCTAAAGTTTTATGTCCTATACACAGCTAATTTAATGGTTTATTTCAATAAGGCATAAATTTTAGTCTCTATATTCTATATATTCTACTACTATATTCTAAATATTCTACTACTATATTCTAAGAGTATATTTTGTGACTGTTAATGATGAAAAAATAAATACTGATGAAAAAAATTATATATGGCAAGGACAGGAGACAGAGACATTTCCTTCCGTCTAAGCTAAGATTTCTTAACCTTGGCGCTATTGAAATTTGGGGCTGGACAATTCCTCACTGTGGGGTTGTCCTCTGCATCGCAGAATGTTTAGCAGCATGCCTGGCCTTTTACATTAGAACTAGGGCCTGACCCCTACCCCTAGTTATGACAACAAAAAAATGTCTCCAGACATCGCCACCCCCCCCCACCCAATCCCCACCACATTGGGAACCACTAGGGGAATAACATTAAAATAATTGAACTAATTATCTAGGTCTCAGAGTACAAAATATCCACTATACACAAGGTAGGGTTATGGTACCAACAGGCAATTACTTAAGGGAAAGAACTACTTATCTTAAAGAATATTCACTCATTTGTTAGAGGCTTAAACCCTTTTATGAATAATCAGACAAATGCGTATTATCAAAATAGGCATCAATTTCTAATTTGTACATAAAGCATACACAGGTAGAAAACCCCAAACATGAGCATACGCACAGTCTAAGACTATCAAAAAATTCTAAATAACATTTCCTAAACATTTCTGGAAATTTCCTTTTGGAAAACTGGACACCCTCTTTCAAAATCTCATTGTAGAGCTCATGATTTAAGACCACATCTAGACAGAACAAAACAAAAAGGAAACTTGGCGATTCTTTTGATACAATTAGTTCACTTCAAACTTTTCTCTTTGGGGTCTACATTATAGCTTTTTGCTGTCAACACTAATAAATTTAACCAGATAATTAGCAAGTTAATACAAATAACTTTTGCTATGTAGAAACTACCAACTGTAATGATTTAAAGATGTTTCCATCTTTTTCCATGAGACCTCTTAACTGGTTCTGAATCCCAGAGGAAAGAGTAAAAAGAAAATCTCTCAAATTCTCTAAGTTGAACACTAGTGACTGGGATCTTTTCACTATGATGAACCAGACCCAACATTTTATGAACTTTAGACAAACTTTTTTGCAATGACAAGACCTCAAGAATGGTTCCCTCTCACTGAGTTTTCCTTTGTAACTGATTTGAAAACGAAGTTGGGTGTTTTTCTTTTTAATTTCTTAAGGAATATTGTATTTCAAGCAAAATGTGTCAAGAGGAGAGACACATTGACCGTTTAACCTTAAAAAAATAAAAGTATGCATTTAAAGATATTTTTACACCGTAGCTTGAGAGAAATTTCCAAACTTTGTGAAGAATTACCAACCTTGTTAAAGTAGTTTTCTCAAATAAAATTTAATTAATGTCAATTAACCTTTAAGTCATTTTAAATTCTATTTGTGCCTCATTCACAGTGGAAGATAGGAGCTAACCATTACCTATCACCTAGTATGTGTGTTTCTACAATTAAATATACACATTACATAGGTATGCAAATTTTTAAGTTTATTATTCATCTAGAGTCTAACTTGGACCACATGACTCCTAATGCCTTACTCTTTGTTCATTTCACTATTCCTTAGCTATACGAGAAAGCTAAGGAAGAATAAAAAGAAGATGAATGAACTAGTTTCACTACACTCCAGGTTTTGATAAACCAGTTCAGCTTTTTCTTTTTTTTTTTTTGCTTTAAGTTAACCTCCTCAAAAATAATCAGGAGGTAATTAGGAGAATACGTATATGTTTAAAGATGGAACCCCACATGTCCCTATTATTCCTATGGATTCTGGTGACTACGTCATTTTATTTAAGGGTTTCAGTCACAGGCTTATTTTCCTGATGGTTTCCACGACATTGCTATGCTTCTGTTTCCCAATAACTTTTTTTTAAAATAAAGGATGGCTTTTCTGAAGTTTATATACTATTGCAGACATATGCAAAACTTTACATTTATGCAAAGGTGGGTACCACAGATAAAGTAAACAATCATATACCTAAAAGTTAGGAGACATAAAACTGTAGCTAAATTAGTCAATGACTCATAGTAAAACACTGCTAAGTCATCGGATGTGTCCTTCTTAACAGTCCCTTCTACAACACAAGTCTGCAGTCAAGCCACTGTAGAAATTTTGAAGTTAAATAAGAATCTGTGAAACAGCAATATACTTAAATGCTGAGAGCTTCTTCAGAAAAGTTTTAATATTTGCACAATTGGACACAATGTCATTCCAGGAACTCATAAAGTTCCTACGAAAATATCACTGGTTTAGAGATAGTAGCAAATGAAATAATGCATAATGACAAAACAGGAAATATTTATACATTCCTGTTTTCTTCAGCTTCTCTTATGATCTGTTCTTTGTAATAAAGTGTGGTTGCCTTCTGTCAATGATACTGGCAAGTGATAAGTTCCTGAGCCTCCCTAATTTTCTATAATCTACTTCTTTTAGAGTTGCAGTGAGATTTACTCTAGATAATACTTACCATCTATTTTAGCACAATGCCTACCACATAGAAGTTCAAGAGTAACTACAAGCTTCCATTTCAAAATGACCAGCCTAAAGCATGGAGAAAAAAATATCATTATCACACTCATCTACCACGTCCTAAGCGATTACTGTGAGGACACCACCAACTGGCTTTGTAATACAGGTCACCGCTTAACCAGGATAACATCAGCAGATCGATATAAGGTGACTGAAGCTGGCCCAAGGTCTTTTAAGAACTCTGTAACTTGAATGTAGAGGGTATATTGGCCAATTGCCTGGGTTGCCAGGAAGGAGAACGCACTGGGTGACCAGCCCTGGGATGGGGTCAACCCATCTAACACACATAACCAGCTGTTAGCAGACAACTCTGAATGTAATGTACTGGGACAGAAGCTTCCACAAGCTTTTTCCCCTGTTGTTCTGTGCAGAAATACTGGTCTGGGCAATGAGGATCCCCTGCCCTAAATCTCAAGATACCGAAGGTCTGCTGCATACTGTTTTAGTCATTTTTAAGTAAAACCATGAAGGTAATTTTTTTGGATTGGTTTTTCATGCCTTATCATAATGTTTTGATTATAGCTATTTTTGTTTGAATTGTTCAGCTGTTCTTACTTTTATCTCCACCACTTTCAGGAGCCAGAGCACACTGCTGATACAAAGCAATAGGACCAGGAACAAGAGGACCAGCTCTTAAAGGAACAGGCTCTGCTCAGGGTGAACCGTGCCAATCCCCGCCAGGCTTTCTCAGCAGTGACGGGCCAATTCCAGTGAATGGCTCCAGAGGTTCCTCTCAGGTCCAAAGAGTTAGGGATCTAGTGTTTCCCTTGTAGGTCTTAGAATCAGCACAAGCCAGTAGGTCTCACAGCTCCTTCTACACCAGCATTACAGAAAGGTGCTCCCGCAGACAGATTCAAGTGTCCCCAAGGTACACCCCAAAGTCATTCAGGACCACAGTCTCATACTCCCTTTTAAACTGGACTGAGGCAAAGAACGTTCATTCAAGGTCACCTAATAACTGGCTGTAAATACCTACACCTAGCAGGAATCTTTTTTTTTTTTTTTTTAACATCTTTGAGTATAACTGTTTTACAATAGTATGTTAGTTTCTCCTTTACAACAAAGTGAATCAGTTATACATATACATATGTTCCCATAACAGGAATCTTTTTTTTTTAATAAACATTATATATCAGAATTTTATAGTTTTGTCCTCATGTCTCTGAAATGCTGGAGGACAGAAACTTCATAACAAACATGCAGTAAGCATCAATAAGTGATACTGAGTAAATGATCTGTAATTTCTATTATGAAATATCTAACTTATTTTCATCAGGTCAGAAGCATTAGTAGGTAAAGACACATTTATACTACTATCTCCCTTTATCATCAAGGACTGGTACCCTGCACATTCCTATAGCTACTTTAAAAGGCATGCTCTCTGCCGCGGAGCGGCTGGGCCTGCGCGTCCGGAGCCTGTGCTCCGCAGCGGGAGAGGCCACAGCAGTGAGAGGCCCGCATACCGCAAAAAAAAAAAAAGGCATGCTCTCGACACACTTTTATTCAATATCTATATGAGCCCCAGCTCCGTGCTTAGGTTTGTGAAGTTAATGGTCTGTGCCCTCCAGGAACATAGTCTACTAAGGAAGAGGGGAAAAAGTAAAGTAAAAAGGCAAATAACAGACTAACATGCTGACTGCTATTTCAGAGACACAAATAATTTGGATCACAAGAAGATATAAGCTAAAATATCACCAACTTTATTTAACAAAGTAATAAGGTTAGTACACATACATATTAAACATCCCAAGCTTTCAAGTCAAACTACCCATATAAATACTTTGTATCCAGAAGATGTGAATCATAGTAATATTATAAAACATGTTCAGTCAGAAAACCTGTTTGGATCAAAGACTGTCAAAGTCACACATCTTGGCTTAGGTTTTCCTGACACATAAAGGACAAAGCTCACATCAAAACATAAACTGTGATGACAATCTACCAGGGAAAAGGTATTAGTGTTACCATAGTGATAAAACAATTTTTGTCATTGCTTTTTTTTTTGAAGAATAGTTGATTTACAATTTTTGTCATTACTTTTAACCTAATATTTTAAATCACTTTATGTCACATAACACAGCATTTCATGTAGAGGTCTTAGATGTTATTCAAGACTATACTGTAGATTCCCCAAAATAATGTATTTCTGAATAATGCTGAGTTCTCTCCATACTAAGAATATTATTATTTCAATCACTATTCATGGATAATTTGGTAGTAAAGGGAGAAAAAAAGGGGTGAGGTAGTATTAAACTAAAAGTACTCAATCTTGGGAAATAATTTCAAAAGTCCTTAACAGAAGTCACCATCATTCATCACAAATAGAATCATCTCAAATACCAACAGAGTAATCATATTTATACATGTCCTTATCTACAAATGTACATATATACATAAATCTACATATAAAATGTTTCATTTATATAACTATATGTACACACAAACTCTGATGACATACATTCATACAAAGCAAGCATTCATGCCTTCAAATGTCCAAAACTTACTGAGACTACAAAGCTCAATTTATTTAATATCAAAAACAACATAATATTCCACTGCTCATTACATATCAGGCCCTCCTTACTCAAATATTTCCAATGAAATTAGTGTATGAGTCACCCAGTTCTCTTGTCATTCTTTACCCAAGTAATGCAACAACCATGCTCACTTCTAAGAAAAATAATCCTGCTTAGGTTTTAAAGGGTGGTTTACATATTTTAAAAATTACCTTGTACCTTTTTATATACTTAATGATATGGTGGTTACTCCAAATAACAAATTACTACTTTAAAAAAATTATATATATATATATATATATATATATATACATACCCCCCCAACACACACATATTTTTTTAATCACATGAGCTCAAAGGAAACCACCAGATAGTTAAAATTAAATATGTAAGTAAGTAAATATTACATATATATGTTTTCTAAAACTGGTCCATTTAATATAGTTTGTAGAGTATCCTAAAGAAATTTCAGTTTGAAAGAAAAAATGTAAAAGCTACCCAGCTTCTACACGGGTCCACCTTTTCTTTGAGATAGTAATCTCACTGGTAGAGATTACCTAAGCTTCTGAATAATATCTATTCCATGCATGAAAATAAGGAAATGTTAAGTAAAATGTATAAATGCTCTAGATTGAGAGTAAAGAGATGAATTTATTAATTCATTTATGGCAGAAATACTTCTCAGCATGTTGCTTGAATGAAGTCCCAGCTCTGTCATTTACCAGCTATGTAAGCATGGACATGGAATTCACCTCAGCTTGATCTTTAAAATGTATCTGCAGCCTCATCTTCACCATCCCTTCTGGCTCTAACACTATGAGAAGATCTGCTGAAATGGACAAACTTTTCTAAATTAGTATACTACCACAAAGCAATAAATAACTCTTGATCTGTAATGACAATTGGTTATAGCATCCATTAATAAAAAGATAATTAACACAACAAGCCATGTCTAAGTCTGTCCTTACCATACACCTTTCTACAGAGCTCCAAATAATCTAAAAGTACTCACTAGTTAATTCTCAATATTATCATTCCCCTTTGACAAAAGGAGAAATTGAGTCTCAGAGCCAGGAGGGTCATTTGGCCAAATATTAGCAAGACAGAGCCCAGCATGACAAATCAAAAGTTCCTGGCTCTCAGCTACTGTCTTTTAGGAGTATGCAGTAAGTGCCTTCTGAATCACTCTAAGGCAGAGTTATAAAGTAAGTGCAAAGTTTAGGGCCAAATTTATGTCTCACTTAAAACTTGGCAACTAAGCCCGTGAGCCACAACTACTCAGACTGCGCTCTAGAGCCCACAAGCCACAACTACTGAGCCCATGTGTCACAACTACTGAAGCCGGCTCGCCTAGAGCCCGTGCTCCGCAACAAGAGAAGCCACCGCAATGAGAAGCTCACGCACTGCATCAAAGAGTAGCCTCCACTCGCTCACCGCAACTAGGAAAAGCCCACGCGCAACCAAAAATAAATAAATAAATAAATTTATTTTTTAAAAAAAGAAACGCCAGAAAGATGTTTCATAATCAAGAAGGGCTTCAATCTCCCCTGTGACTATATCAAAGTGAGACGAAAACATAATGGCAGAATTGACAGTCCTGTATACGTGTGTCTAAACTCAGTAATAATTTGTTCATGAAATGTGTAATTCTGACTTGTTTCAAATTAACATGTTTCCTTAAAGTTAAATGGTGCAAATTTTTATTTAAAAGTCTGGTTGGTACTGTGAAAATTACAAATGTAATGGATATACTTGTATTTCTTTTACCTCTACCTCTGCAACAATCACATTAACTCACCCCAAGGGAAATGTCCATATTTTCACTACGTGTACACAAAAATATGCAAATGTATGCATTTCTTGGGATAATTGTTTTTTATTAACAAAAATAATATAAAATACAAACTCATATATCTATATGTACATAAGTATCTGAAATTTATTTTGTTCTCTTAAAAAATATCATGTACATTTTCCCAAGGGTATAGGTATCTACAAATTATTTTTAATATTGCTGCACAATATTCCATAGTGTGAATGTACCATATTTGGCTCAAAAAGTTTGATAAAAATACATTTTAACAATTAACTTATATTAACAACATACAGGTTATTAACAATAGAAACCTTGTTCTCTATCCTTATGTATTGGTATTTTCTGTACGATCGATTCTTAGAAGAAGGACAGGATCACTGAGACAGAGTGAAGCCCTTTATATAATAATTATATTTTTCTGCAAATATTTTTCTGCCTTTGTCTATGATGTCTTTTGCAAATGAGAATTTTTACTTTTTGTGTAACCAAATCTGTCAATGTTTGCTTTATGGATCAAAGTTTCATAGCAAACTTTGAAAGACTACTTTCATCAGGATATTTTACTAACATTCTCCTATGTTTTCTCCTACTATGTTTATTTAGATTGTTTTTAGTCTTATTTATATTGTTAATATATTTGGAATTTATTTTTATATATGATACTAAATAAGCCTAAAAAGCTATGCTATATGATTTTTTTGAATAATCCGTGCTTTTTCTATTTAATTGAAATGTCATTTTATCATTTAAGTAAGTTTCACTATGTACTAGAACCTGTTTCTGAATTTTGCCTAATGATGCCCATTTCTGTGCCAATATTGCCCTGTGGTTTGTAAGTTTTAATTCTTGGTATAAAACTTATACCAGGAAACATTCTGCTGTAGTTTCAATTTTAGTTTCATTTCCACAGTTGAAAAAGTTTTAATTTATGATTTTTAAAGTTGATGCAATAAAAATCTAGACATAGAATGTGTAGAGTGTTAAAAGTTAGCTCATCTAGATACGGAAGCCATTGATCAATCTTCCAAATTCCTCGTGTTAAGATTTTAAACAGTATTATATTCAAAAATGAATAAAAATATGTTTTTACATATGCAATAGGTTTTAATTATTTACTTTTATTGAAATATAGTTGATTTACAATGTTGTTAATTTTTGCTGTATCCAATAGTTTTTAACATAAAATCTTACAACTTTTGTAGGTTCTAAACTCGATACCCATTTACGTAATTTACCAATACAAACAAGTAAAGAACATGAAAGAAAAATTTCTCTTTGACCTTACATTTTTTTTTTAAATAACAAAACAAATTCAAAAATCTCTAATAAACATTCATTATTTTGATATGCTACAGTTTATATGAGACTGTCTAAACAGGCCCATCAGCAAGTATGGCCCAATTTAAGGAACAACATTGAGGCCTTTGAAAATTAACTGAAATGTCAACCCACTTTAGAAGAACGCTATTAGTAAAACAAGGGTGAAGTTACAAGCACTTGTGAAAAGCACAATAAATAAACAATGAGACTCATTCAAAGACACTGAGGAGACATTCAGGCTTTGCAGAGTCAGGACAAGAGACTGCAGAACCAGTTCCCACATGGGCAAGAGTTTGTTTATTTTATTTTGCTTATCGGAAGTCAGAGCAAATGATCCCAGTGGTTTGGAATGGATTGAAAATGTTTCTTAGCATCCAGGCGAGAAAAGCTGCTTGGTTTTCAAGAAGCTTAACTGCTTTGTTAGTAACCTTTTTGCTCATGCAAACTATAAAGCTTATGTTTGAGAACTGAACTATTTGAGACCAAGAAAGGTATATTCTTTCTTTCTGTCATCCAATACTACGTTTTAGTCACATTTTTAAGAGATGGTCAAAAGAAATAAAGAATACTTTCTACATAACTTGGGAAGTACTACAGTCTGCACTCATGACTTTACCGTTTATGGAAATGAATTTACAGAATCAGTGTGCTTCACACCTCAGAAAAAGATGGGAAATGAAATTAAATGGTTACTTTTAATCAGAATTGATGTCTTCTAGAAAACCAACAGATATTTAAAATGTGAATCATAATGATCTGTTTCCCATGATTTAATTTGGGGTCAAGCTAATTGATGAGAAAACCTAGAACATACTTCTTTTAGAGTACAAGTATGAAGGAAAAATGATAACATCATCCTTTTTTTAATATAAAAAGTAAAAGGTAACTATATTCTTTGAATAGGATAAAATAAGATTCGTAATATCAAAACTTTCTATTTGAGTGCAATTTCAGAATGAAATCATTTATCGCAATCTTCCTACTTCAAAAGCAGTAAACAGTTTATCAAAGGTTTTTTGGGGAGGGAGGGAGTTTACTAAAAAATTGATGATAAAGTTTTTTACCTTTATACATATCATCTTCTACCATCTAACAGTATAAAAAATATTTTAAGAACATATACTGAATTATCACTAAAATATATCTAGCCTAACAACCAAGTAGTTTGCTAATTATTTTTCATGGTTCACAAAAATGATCACATATTCAGTGAATCTGAAATGATGGAAATACATCCATCTCCAGTACCTGAGAACTTTGTTACCAATTAAACTAGTTCATTTCAAAGGTTCACACAATGCTTTGAGAGCATAGGATTTACTGGAAAGGTAGGTTTAAGTAATAGATTTTTTGCCCCCACTAAGGAGACAGCTTCAGAAGGAAAAAGTTTTAACTCTGCCTCCCAAAAAGGAGAATGCACTGTACCATCATAAGGTGATGAGGCAGTCCACCACAAATACAAGAGGTAAAACTACAAATTCTTTAATGCAGGAAAATTAGCTCTTTGTCATGTCCTTGGAAGATCTTTTCTTTGGTTAGCTTACTCTGGAAGAGCTTTCTAAATTGGTTGGCTGTCATTAATCTAATTGCATACTGGGGTAGCTAATTAGAGAGGGCACTTTTCCTTTAAAAAATACTGCCTCAGGTGAGGCTGGAATAGGAGCCAACTCCCTCCTCCATCTCCCCAAAACCCAACTCACTCCAGAATCAGTGCTCTGTTTGGAACACCTACCACTCACTCCAAGTTTGGAATGCGGCCTCCCTCCTCCACCTGACCACGGAGGTTCCCTCTCCGGAAAGCCACAAATTATAGTGCTAGGTTTCAGCCAAGAGAAGGCATTTGGAGGTAAAGCCAAAATGAGGGTGAAAGAAAAATTTCCACTCAGAAACCAACAGTAATAAATGATGTATGAGCTACACAAAAAGTAAGCGAATAGGGCCGTATACCCACTACCATCCTCGTTTCTCAGAGAAATAAATGAAGAGAACACAAAAAGGCTCGAATTCTGACCCAAAAGGAAACACTATTCAGTAGTAGCAACTCAAAAAGCAAACACGCTGAGCTACAGATTTCATTCTTTGTTCTACTGTAATTCTGAAACTGACATCTCAAGCATTACAGAATTACTGATGTAAGAACCAAACCCAACTCCCTTGAAAATGTACTCTCATTTCTTTCCTGTTTTGTTTAGTTACTGTCATCTCCTTTAAGATGTAAAAATTATGGTACAGATAGAAAGACAAAAACAGGGAGTGCAAGATCTCTGAGCTAGACCAGAAACATGAGTCAAAGATTGAGCTCTTTCCCTTCCAGGTAGACCTCTGATCCACAAGCATCTGCTAATTGCCTCCATGGATGCATCACCTCTTCTCTCCTCCTCCGAGGTAGACAACGTAGGTATTACAGCTCTAACAAAACACAATGTTCCCCAGCAAAACACACTAAACTTAGATCGTGGTGTACACTCAAAGAATCTAAATTGGTATTAAAAGATAGCACCGCCCTTTCATTTGAAATCGAAGAAAACCAGACTTGGTTGGCATACTGTACTCAAACAAATGACCCCACATTACGTGGAAAACAAGAATGTCCTAAAAAAACAACAAAAAAGAACGTCCTAGGGTAGAACTCTGATTCGTAAACTTTTGCCCCAATCAATGCTGTGATTACAGCTTCACTTCTCTTGGTCCCAGGGAACTTGAACACAGAGTACATTGAAATGAGAATGAATAACTGCCATATTTCTAGTGTTTTGGGGCTTTTACTTCTGCAAAACAATTCTGAGAATGTAGTTTGCCAGCACAAACCTAGGAAACCAGATAGGTCACCATGGTTAGCTGACTTATCAGCTGAAAATGAACCTTCCTTAGTGGAATTCTAATGTCTGCAGATGGAGAAATTTACTCCCTAAAAAAGTTTTCTCCTAACAAACGACTTGTCTCAATTATGTGACAAATGGTTGCTATCTTGACTATAAAATGCAGTTGTAACTGGCTCAGTGTTAAAAAAGGTTAAAACATGGTCAACTACGTGACATTTTTTGGTTGGAATTTTCTCTTACGTTTCTAAATCTGCCAGATGTGCCTTGCGGCCAACACTTGGGCACTAGGTGCCTGGTATGTGAAGCCTTCCTTCAGAGAAAATACTATGCTCAGTGTTTTTTCACAAACCAAAGTAATCATGAGGTTATAACTGAAGTATTCACTGCTTTTCTAAAGGCTACACTTCTCTTCTTTAAAAATCTTATATATACTCTCATTCTTTGGTAAGTTTTTTGTCAGCCAAGGACACAAACTGCCATTTCACAATATGAATTCTTAGTATAAATCTACTGAATCTGTTATCTCAAAATAATTAATGATAAAGTAAGCACAATGGTAACTGAGTAATCAAGGGAGAATTTCCTAATTACATCTTATACATTTTTTAGGCTTTTCATCTACTGGGTGTGCCCCAAACAACTTAACAATACATATTGTAATGACTCATGTCTACATATTACAAGGACTCTTATTTGTGCTCTTAAAGATTCATACAATCTAAAAGCTAGCCTGGAATGTGAAATTAAAAGCAATTTATCAAGATTTTTATGTATTTTTCACATTCAAAATCCTTCATGCTATGCAAATGGAATTTTTTAAATTATTTTCTTCCAAGATGACTATACCAGAGCCAAAGTAATCCTAGATTTTAAAACTAGAAGGGAAAAACTGCTCTACAGAAGCCTAATAGTTTGAGTTATTATCACAGCACAGTATATACAGTATATTTATAGTTTTGTTATTATGATACCTGGCATATACGTTTCAGACTTATTTTTAATAAAAAATTTAATAGCCAAAAATTATATTCACAAAACACTTGATTATTCAATTAAAGTATACTTTCTGAAATGTGAAATTGTACACATGAGATTAAAAGTTTTTTATTGGGCTTCCCTGGTGGCGCAGTGGTTGAGAGTCCGCCTGCCGATGCAGGGGACGCGGGTTCGTGCCCCGGTCCGGGAAGATCCCACATGCCGCGGAGCGGCTGGGCCCGTGAGCCATGGCCGCTGAGCCTGCGCATCCGGAGCCTGTGCTCCACAACGGGAGAGGCCACAGCAGTGAGAGGCCCGCGTACCAAAAAAAAAAAATTTTATTAGTGAGAGTAAGTTAACTTCCCAGAAAAAGGAATCCGGGGTTTTATATAAAGAGCTCTCCCAGGCCAACCCCATCTTCCTCTGCCTTTCCCTTTCTGCACTTTGAGAGCAAGGCTTTTGTCATCTATAATTTATAAAAAGAAGGGATCAGAAAGAAAAAAAAAAGATACTGCACATCAGGTGTTATCTTGGTACTTCCTGTGTCTTTCCACTGTAAAGGTCTTTATTCCTGGGGATAATATAAAATGACAAAGCTTTCTACTTGACAATAATCCACAAATAATAGAATATAAGAAACAATCCTTCTGAAGTGAGGGCAGCCAGGCTCTGAAGCAGTTATGTTGTGATGTAGCTTTTATATCAACACTTGAAACCCAAAAGGCAAAATATGTGTGTGTGTGTATGTGTGTGTGTGTGTGTGTATGTGTATGTGTACCATGCATGGGGGGATGGGGCAGACACACTTCACAGTCCCATAAAGTTCATCTTGTTCTAGGGCTCAGGGAAAACTTTCTTAAATATGGCAAACTGAAACACTAATTACAAAGAAAGAAATGAGGCCCCGACGAAAAATAAAATACAGCAGCTAAAAGAAAAAGTACTATTATCTACCATGCAGGGCCCTGGGAAAATTCCAATTGTGTATCTTTTAAAAAGAAACCCAGACGTACCACATAAAAACAGACTTTATTCTGTTGTTCTCTTTGTAGTCTACACAAGGATGGTTAGCAGTCAGAATCAACCAAAAGAGATCCTGTTTTCTAGTATGTAATACAATTGAGTGTTGCTATAAAATATTCTTACAAATCAAACAGATTTGTAATCAAACAGATCAAAACAGAAAAAATACTTCTAAAAAATGGTACATATTACTCTATTTTAAAAAGAAAGCATGTATTTATCAACTTACCCTCATGATTCAACAAACCCAAACACTTTAATTCTATATCTCACGCTCTATATGAAAAGATTAATATGTAAAGATTTGCTTAGCTAAGTACAATTACAAAAACTTAACAAATTTTGAAGTTACCTAACATCTAACAAAGGCTAGCTAAAGTATGCCAGTTATACTTTCTTCAACTGAAGTATTGCTGATAATTGTATTTGTATAAGTGTAAAGACAAGCTTTTCATGACTGACTTCTTGTTTTTCCACATACTAGTTTGTTTTTCACTGCTAATGTTTTTTAAATCTCTCACAATTAATATAATGCTACAAAACTTAAAATAAGGCTTAAATTTAAAAAAAACATGAATTCTCAGTAGCCAATAATAATGATTATTAAGCTCTATTTTAACTTGGCTCACAGGAATAATGTAATCACACAAGCCCTCAAACTTTTTCAAAATGAGTGATACTTGTCCTACAAGAATAATAATGCAGGTAAACTACAGAAACTCCATTTCAAAAGAAAGAAGGAATTTATGTTTGATTTTATAAATTAATATTATTTACTTCAATCCAAAAATAAATACTACAGAATAATACATGAAATCCATGACAAAATTCAGTGGAAAGCATGCATAAGAGCTTGAGCCTAGGATCTTGTTCAAATTAAATAGAAATTATAGATTTACTTGGCAAGATACAATTTATATTAATATATTTGAGATAGAAGAGCAGATTACTTGAAATTCATCATCCTAAAGACATGAGGAGAAAATGTAGTTAATAGTAAATGGAATAGTGAAAAATACCAAAATCTCTCTATTTAAGCAAAGAATAAAATCACACAAAAATTAAGCTTTATGAAAAGGGACTAATTTAAAGATCAAGAATTAAGAGTCAATTCTCACTCACATTAAATAAATCACAGCAATGAAATAGATAATCCATCATTTCAGGATTTCTTATTTGCCAGTGAACCCAAGTATAGCTAAAATTCTAAGAGATCAGTGTACATTTTTTAAAAAATTATGAAAACACAGTGCCACATGTTCACTTTTGCTCTTCTATTATATTCCCACCATGATTTTTGCTGTTGGGTTGGATGAATGACCATTCACTTTGTTAATGTACAAAGATTGTGCGTAAAATAAAAAAGTTAAAATAGCTCCTCCTTTAGTAAAACGTTGTTTGTAAACAGCTGTATGATCATTATCTGAAGAAATTTCAAGTAATCTTTTATTACAATTTTAGAAAAGAAAGTGTATAGATTAGTGCTATAGAGACAAATAGCAAAGAACAAAATTTATAAAAGACAATCAAAACACAAGTGAGCGTAAAAAAGCACTTTAGAAATATAAACCAAAATATAAGGCAAGAAGAGCATTCTAATGCCCTTTCAAAAGTTTATTTCTTCTTTTCTTCTCTTCTTACTATCTAACCAAATCCCTCACCTTTGACCTCTCAAATTCTTGCATTTTCCTGAAGCGCCATCATTCGTTATGACAAAATATTTCATGTATAAGAATGCATTTTTTTTCTGTTAAACATCTCTCTTTTAGTTTTTGATACCAGGAAATTCTGTCCTGTGAGGATCCTATATGTGGAATTAATCTCTAAGACATACCATTGGAGGTTCTGACTTAAAACAAATAGAGTCATCTTCTTTTCCAAGATGTGTTATTCTAAAACGAAGGGTCATTTTCTTAAAGGTTCAGATTAGTGTTCCTATTTGTCTAGCTGACACCTCCAAAAACGGTAGGCATGAGGATTTTCTACAGTTTTCTCTTAGTTTTAGTTAATGTTCTGTTTTGAGTTGCAAGAAAACATCCCAGCCCTACCTTTCTGAACCACCCTCTTTAGCGGTATGTGTAGAGATCAGCACTCCATGTTGGTAGTACCTTCCATCAAAAATGTTTTCAGAGTCTAAGGCAATTCAGGCAGCACAGCTGTCTACTCAGGAGGCTCATTAAACGTACTTTAAAAATTCCTAGAAGAAGGCATGATTTATTATAAGCAAATGGCTACCCTGGATTTTTTGGTAACAGAATTTTAAATTAAAATAAAATTATATAAGATATACCTTGTTTGGATTATTTAAAACTCTATTAGGGACTTCCCTGGTGGTGCAATGGTCAAGAATCCACCTGCCAATGGAGGGGACACAGGTTCGAGCCCTTTTCTGGGAAGATCCCACATGTCGCGGAGCAACTAAGCCTGTGAGCCACAACTACTGAGCCCATGTGCCACAACTACTGCAGCCCGCTCGCCTAGAGCTCGAGCTCTGCAACAAGAGAAGCCACCACAATGAGAAGTCCGTGAACTGCAACAAAGAGTAGCCCCTACTCACCGCAACTAGAGAAAGCCCGCGTGCAGCAACAAAGACCCAACACAGTCAAAAATAAATAAATAAATAAATTTTTAAAAATGAAATAAAATAAAACGCTATTAAGCTTAACTTTTAAATGGCTGTGCATTTGAGGGTTGGAATAATCAAATGTCAACCCCAACTGATTAACAAAAACATGAAAAATGGAGGAAATGATCCCCAAAGCTCTTTTATTCTAAGGAGCGCTTCACTTGACGGACAAATACTAGGAGGATACAGTCATTACTGTACAACAGGAAACACTAGGCACAGGCTATCAAGTAATTGTGACGGAAAATAGAATGCATTTGCAATTTTTAAGTACATTTAATGCCCAGTGATTTCATCACCTACCCTACATTTAAAACTGGGAAACAATCCAGAAACCGAAGGAAATCAGATATTTGCAAAAATATGTTTGCACTACACTATCCAACACTTGTACTGGCAACATTACTGTAGATATTGCAATATATGTTGACTTTAAAAAATAAGTTTTGGAGTTAGGCTTCTAATTTATCACATTTTAATTAAGGAGCGATTACTAGCCAATTTACCAAAACACTTAATTTTCAGAACAGCAACTCTTTTTAATTTTTTTATTTTAATTTATTTTATTTATTTATTTATTTATTTTGGGCTGTGTTGGGTCTTCATTGCTGCGCATGGGCTTTCTCTAGTTGCAGCAAGTGGGGGCTACTCTTTGTTGCGGTGCACCGGCTTTTCATTGAGGTGGCTTCTCTTGTTGCAGAGCATGGGCTCTAGGAGCACAGCCTTCAGAAGTTGTGGCACGTGGGCTCAGTAGTTTTGGCTCGTGGGCTCTAGAGCGCAGGCTCAGTAGTTGTGGCGCATGGGCATGTGGGATCTTCCCAAGCCAGGGTGCCAACCTGTGTTTCTTGCGTTGGTAGGAAGATTCTTAACCTCTGCCATTTGTCATCTTGAATAATTTAATGAAAAATAGCTAACTCGATATATTTTTAAGAGAATAAAAGTAATCCCTGTGAGATACTTTCTACATTTTTTACTTGAATCATAGAGAAACTAAAACAAAATACAAGAAGTCCTCCAATCTGTTTCTTCAAGTTATCTGAATGGTCATCATTCTTCATTATAAGAATCAACGCTTATTCTCTTCTTTTATAAAAGTTGCTCTGCAGCAGGATGATGTATTTTATTAGCATTTTTTCAAAACATAATTAGAAACAAATAGCTCTTGATTTGATTTCTCACTTAAGCTTCACAGTCCAACTTACAGAAATTTTAACTTACAGCACTAAATGTCTGTTCTCTGTGTATAAAGCCCTGAAACTAGCCTTAAAACATAAATATTAGGTCGTAAAATCCCAATTTTCATTTCAGATTGCACCGAATTCTTATAACCACTCTTTGTCTGTAGCCTTCTATAACTGTTGCTTGATGAAGGTCCTCCTATCTGCATAAGTTTCTTGACTTTTTTTTTCCTGCCAACACCTTTAACACATTCCATTTTCTGGCTTCTTTATTTCCTCTCTGCCATTAGAGGAAAATGCCATTTGACAGGACCTCAGATTCCTTAATATAAAAGGAAAACAGGAAGTCACAAATGTAAATTCTGAGCCCACTATGTGCTACACTTTGAGTCAAGCATTTACATTTTATTCAGAAAGAACCTTTGGACAACACTACAACCCTAGCTTTACAGAAAAGGAAACGGAGACTCAATATGGTTAAATAACTTACACGTAATCAGTAGAATTCGAAGTCAAGTTCATGCTCTTTTTCCTGTATGTACTTTGCTGCTTCCCATTATTCACTGACATTTATACGTGGGAATCAGAGTTTCTCATTCAGGATACAGAAATATGCCCATGAGAATAAAGTCAATAAAGCATCCAAGAAAGATCCTATTCACTGGCCTTTTTATACTGGAAGGGAATTATATCTGCTAGAATTAGATTCAGCTGCATACAACAAACCCAAAATAACACTGACTTAAATAAGATAGGAGTTTAATTCTCTCTCATGGAAAATAAGTCAAGGTGGGTAATCCAGATTTAGTACGGCAATTCCACAAAGTCATCAAGGACTCATACTCTTTTTAGCTGACTACTCCATAGTCTCTACAGTATGATTTTTATCCTCACAATCCAAAATGGCTGTCAGAGCTGCAGCTATCACATCTGTGTGTTCCAGGAAGCAGGATGAAGGAATCAGAAAAAGAAATGTATTATCCTTCCTTTTTAAGGACATGTCTCAAAGTAACACTCAGTACTTCAACTTTTTCCCAATGAATAGAACTTGTCACAGGCACTCACCTGGCTATAAAGAAAACTGGGAAATGTAGGCTTTCTGACTGGGTAGGAAGGTGCTGAGCTAAAAAGCAGAGTTTTATTATTTCTAAAATGGAAGGTTAGAATGGATATTTGGAGGCACCTAGATGAAACTGCCAGAGAAATTTGCATATAATCTCTGATTTACTCATAATATTATTAAACTTTTCAAGCAGATCAGAGATAACTGAGACTGACATACCCAGTGTTATTTCCTAGGTAGAACACATTACCCTACTGGATTCATCTCATTATAGGCAATCAAATGAATAAATGTGATTCTACATTTTTGCAACTTATTTTCAACATTTACATTATAAAGAATCACTAAGTCTATCAGACAAAATCAAGTGAGATTCCTTTTATAAATGGTGATCTTTTTCCAGGGTTAGAATATAGGGCACTGGACTAAGTGACAAATCCTACTTAATTTGGGGGTGCCACACACTTTAAATGGCCCCTATCTTCTAAAACTTCTAATATCCAGAGGTCATGAACAAATAACTGAATGGAGAACACAGGAGAAAATGCAAATGTTGATAAGGAATCAAGTCTGAAAGGTGCTTCAATAATTAACCTAGGCGCAAGTATTTCCTCATATATGCTATACTTATATCAGTATTTAAAAACTTATAACTTGAATGGAAGTAGGCTTTCTTGGTCCCTGATGTCACCTACATGACACAGTCTTTTCTACTAGAAGTCAGTCTTTGATGATGAGGCATTTGAGAAAGACACAATCACCCCAAAAAAACAAGAACCAAGAAAAGGTGATTTTTTTCCAAAAGTGTTCTGGGAAGATAGAGGAGGGAGTCATTTCACACACAACAAAGCAAATATCCTCGAAATTCTCTTTAAATATTTTCCCCCAATGTTCCAACCCTCATGGCATTTCCCCTACCCTCTGCTATCATCTCCTCTTTCTCAAACACATTCCCAACTTCCCACAATCATTTTCCATAACCCATCTGACTGCACTCAGCTAGACAAAGCTAGACAAATAGTCCTCAGCAAAATAAAATCAAGTAATGTGTCATTCCTTAAACATGGTCTTGGGGCTCTGTCATCTCAGCACTCCCAACATGTACAGGCATATGCACATGTGCACACACACTGATGAAACCCTTCAATTTCTCCCCTGGTAACATGATGTAATTTCCACTAATTCAATCCATAATCAAGATAGTAGAATTTCTCCTTCAATTTCATCTATTTGTGAAATCCATATGATCTCTCTCAAAAGATTCTGATGGGATCATAAGCCCACTCTTGGATCAGTCATTGTGTCCAGGTCTGATAGGCCAACCAATTTACAAATTAATGATAGTTTAATTACCAATTAGAATATTGCTTGTTGAACTCTAAAATGAGGGAATAGCTGTGTTTGTGTCATGTTTTGGTCAAACTCTTGTAGCCTGAAACGTTTTCCTTTTTCTATTAGAAGTACGCATCTTTTAAGGAACACATTGAATTAAAAAAAAATATTCCACTGAAGCTATTCTGTGGCTGTGCTGATCTGTTTCTAAAATATTGTCTTCCTTCAGCACCTCTACTATTTTAATAGCAATATAACATGTAAGTGAACAATTTAGTTTTAATTGATTACATTTTAGGGTAGCTTATACGGAGTGTCTCCTTAATGTTAATATCTAATTTCAAATGTAAACTTTTTTTTTTTTTTTTTTTTTTGCGGTACGCGGGCCTCTCACTGTTGTGGCCTCTCCCGTTGCGGAGCACAGGCTCAGGATGCGCAGGCTCAGCGGCCAAGGCTCACGGGCCCAGCCGCTCTGCGGCATGTGGGATCTTTCCGGACCGGGGCACGAACCCGTGTCCCCTGCATTAGCAGGCGGACTCTCAACCACTGCGCCACCAGGGAAGCCCAAATGTAAACTATTTTAATCACAATTTGGGATAGGTTACTTCCGGATTTAAAATTATATATATATACTAGAAGCGGTGTGTGTATAACTCTTAGGAGTTTCTGTAAGACAGAGTACTATTTTCCTGATCTTGCTCTTAGATTTAATGATTCTTGGTAATTTTTTTGGCCTGCTGTCCCTCTAACTCACTGACTCCTATGGATTGAGTGGAGGAAATGTAAGATACACACAGTAACTTACATATTCTTCACCATTATTCTAGGTAAGTAGATGTCTCCATTTGAGAAGAGAAAATTGATATAAAGAGGCTAAATGTACCCAACTCAGTCTGCTTAATATATATGATATTATAAAAACAATTGTACTTAAGAGCTTTTGCTGGATCTGCTTTGCCACACTTAGTAGGATATTTATTTTGTATTAACATAGGCTTATTACTAGCCCTTGGATGTTTAAACACATTCAGTAATTGATACCATTATACTTTTGTCTGAAACCCCCTCTAAATAACTCTGAATGAATTCTTAATTCAAATTTTTCAACTAATCTGAGAATATTTTTCTCGTTTAACCCTTTCCTAGATGAAAGAAACTGCTAGTACAAAACTACTGTCAATTTTGTATTATCATCTAATCTACTACTGCCCATTCAAAATTGATGATTTAATATTTTAAAGGAGTATAATTTGTCTCAATTAAGTAACGTGGCTTGTGTGAAATTTTCGTGTACTCTTGAGTAAGACTCATACAATTTGTAGCTGGTTTAGAAATTTATTGAAACTTAATGAACACTAAACAGATGTTTATGGGAGTGAGTGAACGTTTATGGGTGTAAGTGGCATCTCCACTCATTTGTAGCTTTTCCTTGGAGATATGCCAAACAGCTGAAAATCAATAGTCAGACCATAATCTTAATCATTTCAAAAACAGCATATCAAACTAGCTTTTAAAAGTGATCATGCAATTTGTTACTCATTCTTTTGGGGGGCCACATATTATTGAAGGAAGGTCAGATAACTTTCTCATCTGTTCTTCCGTTTGTAAGCCAGGCAGCTTTTTTCAATCTGATAAAAACTCTCTGAGAGAGAATTCTTTGCTTTCAGAACCTCAGTAGCTCATAAGAAACTCTCTCCAATGAGTGTGTGCTTTTAAAATAATTTTTTCCACTTCATTATATTCTCATTTGCTGCCAATTTGATTTTTTTTTTCGTTTTTTTTTTTTTTTACTTTTTGGTTGAGAAGTTTCTTGTTCAGCAGAAAGGAACCTAGTCTACCTTAAGGGGAATGGAAAGCCTGCATGATTATAAAGCCAACTAAGTGGGAAGCATCACAGAGGGAAGAACCACACCTCTTTACATGTGTGTTTAAAGCCAAATCTATTCCTTGGATTTCCAGTTGTAAGAAGAGCTATTTTTGAAGGGTTTTATGTATTTGCTATCAAATGACTCTTATCCAATACAGTAGACATAATTTGTGCTTCTATGTTCACCAGTGAGCTGTGTGATCCAAAACTGTGACTCAGTTTTCTCACCTATATGTTACCAATGATAATGCTTATAAACAAGCTCCAGGACATCAGCTCTACAGACACAAGCATGTCCAGACATGTTTATATTTTATGCATTTTGACAGAAAAAAGTAGAAACACAAGTCCTTTGATACAACTGACTCAGTCACATTTTTAAAAAAAAATAGACATAGTCCAGAAACCATATACATTTATTTGAAAAAACAAACACAACAGCATTTCATAGGTAAATAAGTACAGGCCGTTACTCGGCATACACTATTATGTCACTAAGGCAAGGAAAAGCAATCCTTATCCTAAAGGCTTAAAAATGTCAACAGGCACCAAAAAGCCCATCAGTGAGCACAACTGTCATTTCCATCTTCAGTGCTGAGAGTACTTTTTTTTTTTTTTTAGTTTTCTTTCTCTAAATTTTCCTCCCCCAAAAGCTTACTATAAAAGAACAAAGGAACAGGATTCATTCGTTGTCATCTGGCAAGAAATGTGGGAACCCTTCCAAGGATGCTGAGTACCAGTGAACAAGCCCCCAAGATGGGAGTAACAAAACGAAAACAAAGACAAGCAGCTTGGTACCAAGACTGCACAAAGTTGCCAAGATAAGAGCAAGAAATTTTAATTGCATGCAGGAAACAAGAGAAAGTTGAAGAGTCAAATGGCAGAGTTCAAGTGCCAATAGAAAGGTGTTTTTAGCAGCAATACTGTGAAAAAGGGGAAAAAACAGGTCGACCAGAAAGGCAGCTGTTGCAACAGAGTGTCTTAACTGCGAGGACCATTTATGGTCATTTCCCTTGCAGAAGGTTGGCACTTTCCCCCAAGCCTGACTAAGAATAAGAAATCCTTATTTCATTTGTCCTTTAATACTTCTGACCCAGAACCCTTGTCAAATGAGCTCTTTTGAACACATTTTTAACATTTTCAGGTTAAATGTTAAATAAATAATAGTCACTCTCTTCACCTAGTGATTTTTTCTGTGCCAACAAAAACATGCCTAAACTTGCCCATAAAAAATAGATACCATATTTATTCCAAATGCATGCAATCACTGTGATAAAGAAGTAATATATTTTGTTGCTATCACAACTTTGAAGAGATATAAAAATGGACACACACTTTCCTACTGTATTATAGAAAAGTATTCAGTGTTGCTATTACATTATTTCTGCCACACTTGACACATATATGTATTTATGTGCATAAAATGTATTGAATTAATGAGAAAAGTATAAAAATAAGTAAAAATAAAATGTGCATTCTCACTAGAGCATTAAAACCTTCACATTTCAGCCACAATTTTGTCATCTGTAAAATAAAGGCACTGGGCTAAACTGTAATCTTCAGGTTCCTTGAAGTATCCATATTTGATGGTCCTAATACTCCAATAACTCAGGCCTGCCATGAGAGCCTCCTAATCTGTCTGTCACATTTCCTCTGTGTCTAAAGCCATTCCTCAAATAAAACCAAACTATAAAATGCCACTAATCTAGCGAATGGCTTTAAAATTATTCAAATGTGCTACCACAGGGCTTTTGGGAAAGCAATTATTTTAAAGACTAAAATTTGAATTTCTTCAAGGCCTCTTATTCAGGAATATAAAGTACTTCAACAAACTAAAGTTAATTGTATCCATGTGATAAGTGTTACCCACCCCCCACTTCAGTCAAGCTTGGATTGATTAACCCACTTACCCAATGTATCAAGGAACAAATGGAGTCAGAATTCGTAAATGTCTGAACATATTGTGTCCCTGCTCTAATCAGGGACCTAATTTCCCCAAACAAAAATCCTGTTTTAGCCTGAAGAATCTCTCCCATGTTAAAAGCATTAGGGTAAGGGTCTATACTTTCATATATAAGCCACCTTTTCTCTTCTAGGTATGGAAAATTTAATAATAGTAATACTATCAGCAAATACATAGCACTTACTATGTGCTAGGCACTCTTCTAAGTGCTTTATACATATATTAATTCATCTAATCACCACAACAATTCTACAGGTAGATGCCATTATTACCCTGTTTTACAGATTAAAACAAAAACATAAACAAAAAAACTGAGGCACATAATTAACTTGCCCCTGGTCACACGGCAAATAAGCAGCAGAGCTAGGATTCCATGCAGGTAGTTTGGCTCCAGAGTCCAGGCTCTAAACCACTCCACCACCTGCAACTCAGGGTAAGGAGCACGTAAATACTGGACTTCTCTGCATTGTTCAGTTCCCTTGAACTACTTTGTTCGTTTGGCTGCATTTTCTAAGCTCCCAATAACTGCAGATGAACGACAGAATACAGAAGTCATTGACTTAAAGAAAAGCAAATATCTATGTACACACAGGAAACAAAATTTAAGACCAAAATTAAAATAGACTCCTATCCAGTATAATCTCATGAATTTATTTAATGACTCAGCCCAGTTTTCATCCATTTGGTATTTCACAACTCCCTGCCTCCCTCTAATTCTTCACCTGAAGGAAAGAAAAAGGGGGGGGGAAAAAAAAGACAATATATTTTGGCAGCATTTTCATTCCCTAGTGCCAAGGAAGAATAAGAACAGTGAGGAAGTTCAGTCCTGCATAAAAGGGAATTACTTTCTACAGAATTATCAATGAATTAACATCACCAAAAAGATTCAGATTCAGTGTAAGCCAAAAATTTCTTTCATCTTCAATTCTCATATTGACAGCATCATTTTCAATATATGATTTACAAGATGAAATGTTTTGTTTAGAGTTAAGTAGCTGAAACAGAATGGAAAGATACTCTAGTCCTATTAAACCAGTGCACTTTAAAGCCTGGCCAAACTTAAGTATCACCAGGAGACTTAAAAAAAAACAAAACAAAAACAAAACAAATGCTGGGGCCTCACCTAGAGAGTCTAATTTAATTGGTCAGGGGGAGGCTGCACTGGTAGGTTTCAAAGTTTTCCAGGTGATTGAATGTGCAGCCATGCTTGGGAGGCACTTGTTTAAATGCTATCCAGGGCTTTTCAAACTTTAATATGCATATAGAAGTCTTAAAGATCTTATTCAAAATGCAAATTGATGCAAAAAGCCTAGGTTATGGCCTGAGATTGTATTTCTAATGTGCTCCCAGGCAACGCTGATCCTTCTGGTCTATGGACCACACTTCTGAGCAGCAACCTTCTATCCCTCCATCAATATATTACTATAATCAGTATTAAAAGTGAGAAGTGGAAAAGATATTACAGTTGAAGGTGATGTACAATATTTCACTTTTATATATATAAAGACATACTTATTTTTAAAAAGCAATTTGACCCACAAGAAATGATTATATAACAGGAGGTTATTGTGAACTAAATGAGCTAATACTCATGAAGCATGAGGGGCTGTTCCTAGCCCAGAATCAGTATTCACTAATTTTTAGCTCTTTCATCACTATTTTATTAACAAATGAGTAGCAATGATGACTACCCATATCAAGAAAACGGAATGCAGATATATAACTCATTTTCTAGAAAAATATGGCTTCCATTTGTTCAGTGTTCACGTTATGACATTCTCTCCTATACTTAGACCATTTGGTAGAGAGATAAAATGTTTGCCCCAGAGTCAAAATTTGACATTTGATAACATGATGTCTGAGATCTGCTTTAACATACTTCACCAAAGAAGAAGAAAAAAGGAATATATAAAGCAAATATAGTGAAATCAGAATATCTCCATGATTAACTGTGAGTTAAGTACATGGGGGTTAATGGTCCTCTTCTCTCAATTTCTATGTATACCTGAAATTTTTCAGAATAATTTTTAAGTGTTCTACTTTTTAATCTCAGCTTCACCACTGATTAGCTCTGTGACCGTGAACAAATTATTTAACTTCTCTTATCCTCAGAAGACTCTTCAGTAGGTTTTCACATTAGCCACCTGATAAGCTTTACCACAGGGATTAAAGGAAACAGCATTTTAAAAAAATAACTGACACTAAGCAGGTCACATCATAGAGACAAATTTAATTTTAATCCAAATGGTCAAATTTAAAGAGAAGCAAAAAGAATGGTAAAGTGTTTCTAAAATAGAAACAGGTGGGTCTACGAAGACTGAAGATGGTTTGCCATCACCCTGCCATTTCATCCTATTATCCCTTTCTTAACAGTCTAGACCAGATTCCATCATAAATAGCAACAAGTAACATATAATGAATTCTCCAGAATGCCATATCCTGAGATAAATGCATAAAAAGGTTTCTTGCATGACAACACAAGGGTCAATGCATGTCAATCAACTAAGGGTGACCTACAGACAAACATCACATCTAGCTGCTACATTATTGCCCTGACTACAAGTAACATGGCTTCTTCTCACACTCACTACTTTCATTTATGAAAATCTCTGGATAGCAGCTGGGGACAGCAGTTCAGGAGGAAAGTAATATCTTGAATACATGCCAAATAATCAAAAGCAAACTATCACTTCTGGTTCCATCTCTTCACAGGACAGAAGTTCAAATAAGAA
Organism: Kogia breviceps; assembly: GCF_026419965.1. Taxonomy (NCBI): domain Eukaryota; kingdom Metazoa; phylum Chordata; class Mammalia; order Artiodactyla; family Physeteridae; genus Kogia; species Kogia breviceps. Next base: position 19,247,925 of record NC_081315.1, read on the forward strand.
CAGATGGTACCTTTATTATCTATAACATAATTACATAATCATTTAAAAATATACATTACTGGAGACAATTCCATCATTCCAGAAATAAATCCAATCATTCACAAAACCTCACAGTTGGAAACCTTACACAGAGGGAAAGTGCATAACTTCACAATACACAGTTTAGCATAAGAGTGACAGGGAAAAATTATTTTAGATAGTGGATATATAGTAAGCAATTTATGCACATTTCCATTTTTTAAAGAATATGTAGAAATAATGACACATCAAGTCTCACTTATGTCCATTCCAACTGAATTCTAATCCAATGTCACTAAATGGGACTCCAAGGGGCATGATTCTCTTCCATAAGAACAAATTCTAAAGCCTGGAATGTACTGCAAATATGCTGGCCTCCCCCTTTAGTTAAAGAAAGAATAGTAAAATGAGTTCAGAAGTCGTACTTTCTAGGGGAGCTCTGGAAAGAAGCACTCTATGTTAATCTTCTACTCTACAATTTCACTCTTAAGATACAAGTTAAAGCCACATTTTTTTAAAAAAGTAACCAAGCATGTTTCTTACATATTTTTCATACTGTTCTTATATGGAATGAATGGAACGCTTAGTCACTGGTTATTTTACTTAGATATTCCTATATTCCTATCTGAATACAGACTTACCTGATATTTTTCTTGTACTAATAACATTCAAATTATCTATGCGTGCAATAATAAACACTAAGCGTAATCATACCATGGTATCAATTTCCTTAAAAGGTAAAGCTTATTTCAGGCAAGGTCTGGCTCAAGGATTAAAATAAACACACAGCAGGAAAGTTGTAACATATATTCTGTTTCTTCAAGCCATGAAATATATATTTATTTATACATATATACTTATAAATAAAAAACAAGAACTGTCAATGAAATACCCTAGTTGTACTGCACTCTAAGAATTAAGGTTATTCAAATTTTTTCTTCTATGTGTTAATAAACACCTTTAAACAACCACCACCAAAAAAAAAAAAGAAAATCATATTTGAAATCCAAGGTTCACAAAAATGTCACGGGGAAAAAAGGAGAGGAAAAGAAAATATGAACTGAAGATGATTCCAGCAGGGAAGAAACTTTCCCACATACAAAGGTATTAGCCATGAAGCAAGGGAAAGCCAGAGGCCTCAGTATGAAATTGGAGCTCCCTGAATTTACACTCAGGGCATCAAGGCAGGGTGCTCCATCTTTCGTTCCAGCTGAGCTTGTGACCTACAGGTATTTTACCTGCAAGACTTCTCACAGTCAGTCCAACCAGCTTTAGCTAGATCAGAAATGTGTTTAGCAATCATATGAACAAAGAAATAAATTTCTCTAATCACCTGCCTCAGAGAAGCATTAAAATTCTCAATCTGAATCATCACCCTTTTAACTAATTACAACATTGGTTTAAAAGTGCAACTAGGCTAGTCCTCAGCATTTGCCATAGTACAGAATGGTTCCAAGTGGTAAACGAAAAACTCTGATCTCAGAACGATTTGCATTTGCATCTAAAATGCTACGACGAAACCACATAACTCCCTCCTCAAAATGTTTCATGTGACGTCTCCTTGAAGTGGCTTTCACTTTAGCTATGTGTGGCTTCCTTTATTTGCTTTAGTGACAAAAATATGAAAATGAATATAAAAGAAGCAAAGACTCTAAAACAAAGGCCAACAGTAGATCCCATAGCCAGCACTAGATTTTTTTTTCATGGTTTTAACCTAGAGGAAAAACTCAAGGTCCAATAAAAATACCTTCTTTATGTAACTCACAGTTAGCACTCTTTTTATGTTTTAGATTAGTTTGTCTTACAACACCATGATAAGGTCAGCAGTGCCAAGTAAAGCCCGGTTAACAGTCCCACTGTTGGTGAACCTCAGCTACATATTTCTAAAAAGGAAGCCCATATACCTGCCCCATTAGAAAGCTACATTTTTCTCCCACAGGAAAGGCTGATGATGTTCCCCTAAAGTGATTTCCGGCAGTAACAATATTTTACATAAAAACAAATCCCTAATAAACTCTATTTTCTATCAATTCATTGATACCAACTAATAAATTTGGCCTTGACTACACTTGAGCTTAGTGTCATGGCGGTAAAAGACCAGGATCTGGAGTCCAAATACCTGCTCCACCACTTACTCGCTGCATGACCTTGGAAGGGTACTGAATCTCCCCTAGCCTCAGTGTGATTAGAAGGATAGAGCTAGGTAATGCATGTGCAGGGCATATACATTAATGTTATTAACATTTTTAGAGTAGAAAGCTTGTGTGTGTGTGTGTGTGTGTGTGTGTGTGTGTGTGTGTGTGTGTGTGTGTGTGTATTCACTTTATTATTTATTTAGTTACTTTGCGCGAGATCCTATGGAGAAACAAAGTAGCTGACAGGTTAACAAAGTGTTCTCTTCAAATATAATCAGGTGAAATAACATATTACAAGACATATGCCATTAATAAACACACCAACTCTCTAACCATTATCGATGGAAAATTCATTCCTTCCACTCCCTGAAATGACAAAAGATTAAAGTAAGTCTCAGGGCAGGCAAAGGCATTGGAAAATTTCTTTTAATTTATCATTCTAAAGTACAGCTATAGAAAAACACATCAATTAGGTAAGGAAAAGGTCAAGGACAACGATTACTCAAGCACCTCTCCTTTTTTTTTTTTTTTTTTTTTTTAACAGAAGCCAAAAGTTTTTTATTAACACAGGTGGGATTTTTTCCCATGTTATATATGCAGAACCTAAAATAAAGATTTGTGAACTCACTCATCCAAACTGACTGGCTCCAAAAATTCATTTGGTTGCCAGGCTTAAATAAAGGCCTAGGCAAATCTACTAAGGACATAAATTGGGGCAAATAACTAGAAAGAAGAGGTAAAAGAATCCACATGTTTAAATAAAAGATCTAAAAAGGCTAGAAGCTTATATTATATTATTAGCCCAAGCTAATGCTTGTGCTTAGAAGTGTATAAAACAATTACAAAATCCAGAGTAAAGGAGACCTGGCTTATATGTTTACATGAAAATGCCTGGGGAGATGGATAAGGAAGTCAGGGATTCCGTAAGTCAAGCGTACTAGAAAAAGTAATCCAACTTGGGCTACATTAATTAAAAGTATGATATTGGAGGAGAAAAAAAGGAAGTACTGATATCACTACGTTTTAGTGATGATCAGGTATAGCTTTTCCAGTCAATTCGTTTGCTGGAGGGAAAAAAATAAAAGATTAATTATGTGCCAGTCATCATACTAAGCCTGGGGAGATGAAGTGAATAGAGGCTCGTCCTTAAAGATTTCACAGTTAAAGAGAAAGTTGTGCTGCAAATGTTTGTGATACCCTGTGTGTACCAAGTACAAGAGGAAGCACAGACAGCTATGCCTGAGGGGATCAGAAAAGTAAGTTTTACACAGAAAAAGGACACAGTAATGAGCAAGAGTGTTCCATGCAGAGGTACAACAAACAGAAAACCATAGACGGTATCACTGAGATTTTAAAGTTGTTCAGTTTAGTTCCATCAACTTTATACAGACCAAATAGCCCCATGCATGCAGAAGACACATGTGAATAAAAAATATGCTCCCAAGAACTTATATTGTAATAAACTGAAGACACTTAAAGTAAGTTCAGCACAATGTGACATATGCTATATATATTGTAAATATTCAGGCAATAAGGGTCAAATCCTGTAATATAAAGAATTCCTAAAATTCAGTCAGAAAAAGATCACCAAAAATGGGATTAGCTGAATCAGATGTTCATTGTTAAATGATCACTCTAATGATAATGAATGTTAGAGAGGGGACAAGTTTGAAAACAAAGAGACTAATGTTGGGAGGCTACTGCTTCCCTGGCTGAAGTATTTAAAAGATCTGAACTGAAGGACAGATTTAATTAACTGGACAGATGGTGGTCACAATGCACCCAGGATAGAAAACACAGGAGAACAAATACCCCCACTTTACTTTCACCATATCCATCCACAGCAACTGCTGCATATACGGTTTGAGAGAAAGATCCGGACAAAAGACTAGGTAGCAAATACAGATGTGTTCATCATCAGCCTATAAGCAGTAGTAAATCCTGTGCGTATAAAGGAGGTGAAACTGCCTGGAAGAACTTGTAAAGGGATAAAAGAACATGTAGGATTCAATCAAGACGAGCTGCCGAGCCAGAGAAAGAGGGAATCCATGAAAGACAATGAGGACAATGTTTCAGGAAGAAAGAGGTGGCCCGCCACGTCAAGTGTCACAGAGACCAGCAACTGGACAGTCAGTGGTGGCCTCTGCCGTGTACCGTTTCAGAGGAATGGTAGAGGCCCCCAAACTACAATGGATTTGACAGTGGGGACAAAGGATATGCTTTAATGCAGGTGACTTCTAGAAGAAGAACGCTGCGCTTTCAAGGGAGCTGTCCAACAATAAAATAACAATACCTAACAGCTACCGAGGGCTCTTTTTTGAGCAGGCAGTAGGGAAGGCATTTCACATACAATTCCTCTCCTGGCTACCACCACCTCCAAAATCAGTATTACTGTTTCCACTTTTCAGTTAAGAAAAAAAATGGGTTCGGGATGATTACATAACTTCCCCATGAACACACAGCTGGCTCACCGAGAAAGGAGGATTGAAATGCAGGTTCTGTCAAACCATAAACCAGTACTCTTTGCACACTCTGATGCTGCCTCCCGATCACTGGAAATTAGGGGGGGTAGGGAGTTACTAACCATTTTACAGGAAGGTCTATTTTTTTTTTGGAAGATAGCTAACTAGTTGACTTTAAAAGTCACTTCCACCTTCAACAGCCCATGATTCTCTCATATACTTTGCTCACAGGTAGCTGTAATGGCTACAGAATTTCAGATCTAAATGCTCATCACTCCTTTTGCAGCACTTTTTATGCCATCTTCACTTTAAAATAAGCCCACATCTTAACAATGTGCCTGTCATGCAACACACAGAGAAAATTAATATCGGTTCCATTTATTTTTGCCAAAAAAAAGAAAGTATAGTCTCTGAAGACAGTCACTTCCGTTTCCGCACTCCACAGCATGCTGCATCTTCTGCTATTACAGTAATTATAACTTATATTGTGATTTGCTTTCACAGCCCACACTGGACAGTAACCTTCAGAGACTGTCTTCTTTATTGTAAGCTCCGAGAACATAGCACAGAGCCAGGAAGCGGGGGGCACTGAAACTCTAATGCGTGTGTGCGTGGACAGAATGGATGGAGAGATGGATGGTGTGGCAAGTGAAGGAAGTAATATTTTTTAACAGTTATTTTACACTTGATAATGGATTATTTAATCTATTTACCAACTGGGGGATATTACAATGACATACTTAAAGGAAGCAGTATGGAAAATTGAGTGACAAGAGGCATGGGATATGGATTTAAAGAGAAATGAACGTTCACTCACAAAAAGGCTCCTAAAACACACGATTTTTCCTGGATTCAATACCACCCAAAGGCAAAAGAAAAAAAAAAAACAACTAGTCAATTCACTAAATTATTTTTTAAAGATCAGTTACTTTCAAAACCTCTATCAAGAAGGCCAATCTTACCCTAAATAAGTAATTTATAATGGAATTTCAGGTGTGACCTCTAGGAGATGTTCGAGGAGAGAAAGCTTCGTAAGGCACTTTGAAATCACCCCAGAAGTGCCTACCTATATGTTTCAAGATCTATTCAATCTACAGATCTGGCTAGCAAAGGTCTGTTCTCTACTCTCAAGTCTCAGACTTTTTTTTCTATCAAGATGCATATGACATGACATTCACTTGCACAGAACACTGGCATGAGTGAATCCAGGTTCTAATAAACTATCCTCAAAAATGCTCACGGAAATGAAGGCAAACACTGCCACAGCTTACAAGAATGTCTGATTTCCACTGTGATTAAAGGCATATCGGTAAGATCAAGAAGACTGCAAGCTATGCAAATACCCACCGTGACAGCTGCAGCTCGCATCCCTTCCTCTCCCGCATGAGGAAACACATCAGGATGAAGTGAAAGTAACATTTTAAGGCTGAACTTGAATCCACCCTAGTTTATATATAGATATTTTAAAATAAGTCATTTGCAAACTTCTCTACGTTGTTATCAGTAGCTGTTAATACCTCACAGCTGACTGTAACACAGAAATGTGTTGTGACACTGCAGTTGGAAGCCACTGGCCTCTTTTAGGCCTCGGTGAAACTTAAACTAGTTATCAAATTACAATCGGACTCACTGGGTTAGCCAATTTCAATGGCCTTAGGAGCTGTTTATCAACAACTATGAAAGACAGAGTGTGCCAGAAGTTAGAGCAGGCAGAAGAGACAGGTTTGGGCTCTGGTCAAGTGGGATGCTGAGGTGCCTTCATGGTGTGATTTGAAAAGTAAACAAGGAACTTGGCCTGTCCTCAAATTACCCCACTAAACCACCGTGGTGTCAGGCTATCACGCTGTCTTTAGTACTCGCCTGTATTACAAACAAAAGCAAGCAAAATACAAACAATGCCTACAGAAGTCACTGGTAACATGCATCTGCTAGCCAGGTTTTCTGGAAAGCTCCTGGTTACAGAGCAGATTAGGTATTCGATACCTTAAAGCTGCAGATGCAGAGGCACTGGGAAAAGATACAACTGAAGGAAAATTCAGTAGGAAAGGCATGAGAAGAGCAAGCATCCTGACGCTGGAGGTCCTCGCCCAGACAAGGGACATCACGGGATGGATGCTAGACTGGCCCCCCAAGTGAAGGACTTGAGTTCCAGGAAGCTTAAAGGTTAGCACAAGGGCGCAGAAGGGCAAGAACAGTGAAGCAAACAAGCCCATGGTGCTGGAGGTACCACAGAAGGAAGTAAGCCAAGATGAACCTTTGCCCACTTCCCCAGTTTCAAGAGACCCTGACAACCTGATGTGGTTTTACAACAAGGCTACTGGGATGGGGAAAAGCCCAGAAACCATGACATGTGGGGAAAAGCTAGAAGAGGTAAGAACAGGAAAGCTGTTTTTAGTATCAAATAAGCTCTCTTGTAAAAGACAGAAAAGGTTCATTTCATCGAATTCTGTAGGGCAATGCAAGGAACTACAAACATGTATGTCAGAGCATCTGACTGAGGTCAAACATAAGGAAACATCCTGACAGGCAGAAGTGGCCAGGATAGAGCAGGAGATCTTAAGAAGTCGGGAGCTCCTTCTCACTACATATGTTCACAAGGCAGTGGAAAACTATCCCTCAGAGAGTCTGGAAAGGGGTTCCACGCTGGGGATAGCCTGAGCTAGATTTCTGGGGCACTGTCCCATTCTAGGAGTCTGATTTGTTCACTGTGGTTAGGGTCAGACTTGAGCAAGTGTAAGAGATAAAAGGTTTCCCACATAAACTCTGAACCCTCTCCCCAGTTCACAATCAGAGGACTAGCTCCAGGCTGGACAGGAGTTAGATTGGCAAGGTTTCCCCTAGCTTCAAATTTTCATAATTTTAGTCTTAGATCTCATTTACACCCAAATAAATGAGGATCATGTATTTCTCTCTATTCAGAAGATCCCCACAATGCGTTCTAGGGTTAAATGTCCTTGACTGGTTATAAAAATAAAAAATAAAAAATCACCTAAATCCCTAATGCTTCGGAACAGTGTTTTCTCTTATCCACTTGATAGTGGTGATGGATAACATCTGAGTGTGATCTGCTGTAGAAAGAGACTTTTTAAAATATGTTAAATCTACAGTTAAATCACCACTCAACCTTTTCTTTTCAAGACTTAAGAATCTCTCAGTTCCTGTCACAATTTAAAATCCTTTAGTCACTCGGAGGGGACCTCTTTTTCTCCCCCCACCCCCAACATATTCCAAATTTTCTACATCTGTTTCTGGAAGTGCATGTGCAGTGAGACAGAGCTCTCATGTAGAATTCTGAGAGGTGAACACAAGAGCAGCACCCCCGCCGGCTGCTAAACGCAGATCGGCGAAGGTTGACAATGATGAGATTTTTATGTAGGAATATAGTTTCACTGGTCTTCAGCTCCTTGAAGGAAAAGTATTTCTGTGCTAGGGAGACATTAAATCCTGGCTCATAAACCAGAACTGGGAAAGCCCCGGCTGGCCTGCTTTAACGGGGAGCCATATGACCAAGTCTGGGCTCGTTGCAGACCCATCTGTGGTCCTCTGTGACAGCCAGCAGAGCAGGCAGCTCACCACGCTGCCTCCCCGCTGATGTGGATCCCAGGGCTGTGCTTTCCTCAAAGCATTCACCCTGCAGATATGCCATCAGGAGAGCTGACTCACCAGCAGCCGGTACTCCCAGCCTTAAGACTTTCTGGTATCATTACACAGACATCTCCTATTTGGGCCTGCGGTATGTTTTACATCTCTGTTTTGATTCCTACACGTATTGACCTTTATTCATTTGGATTTGTGCGTTTCTCGAGATAAGCAGTATGATTGTGAACCCTGGGCCTCCCAGATGCCTGTCGCGATAGCTCACCCCACAGCCTGGGATCATCTCCAATCTTCCTGAGGAAAAACAACATCACCTCACTTTGAGTAAATCGACCTATACACCCTTCGACACTGACTCACGGAAAACGAAGCACTCCCTGGGTAAGCCACTATTGCCAATTATGCTGCAGGCTGGCTATTAGGCAAAAAACATACAAGCCCAATTATAAGACAGAGTATTTCAAAACTCACGTGAAAAGCACCTTCTACAGGATGGGCGCTTACAAGTCAAGAAACTCCTCACGTTTGTGAGCCACCCGTGATTTAAGATCCACGAATTTTCAAAACAGAAAAGAGCCCTATAATTTAAAATTTTAAATCGCTCTTATCCTTTATCTATTATTTCATTTATTTAACAATCATGCATCAAATGCCTGTTCTAGGGTAGGCCCCGTGCTAGGGCTAAAGATACAAAGATAGGTGGAAGCAACCCCCAGTCTTCTGGGCTCTCCACTTCTGGGGAGGAGAGGCAGTCAGGTAAACAAATCATCACAGCAACACGCTCTATTCAAGGTGTCCGCTGTGAGACCGAAGAGACTGAGTCCCTTCACTCCAATGAGTGAAGGTATCAGGAGATGTGGGTCCCAGAGGAGGTGACATTTGAACTAAAGCTGTAATAATGCGAATTAAATGATGAGAACTGTTATCATGCCAATAATCAGACCCACACAGAGAGGGTATGCATGTAACTTTAATTTATTAACATTAAATATACACAGCAGACCAACAATGCCAGGTTTAATAATAAAAAGAAATGTAATTCCTTTGTAAAAAGCAAAAAAATTATAGCACAAACTTGAAGCCCTGACTCAGGTTCTGTCATTTTAGGAGAATATATTGTGCTTTTAATTTAATTTGATAAAATGGCATAGCTCACAGATGTTTAAAACCAAATGTCAATGGATGGCTTAAAGCCCATTTAGAATATAAGGAGTCAGCAGAGTTGGTGCCACCTTTTTTAATGGCCCCTGTATCTTCCCACTAGATAGCATCCAGTGCCACTGGGTGGGCAGAGAAGGGCAGGAGCTTATGCTGGAGAAGGCTGCATTTGTGGATTACAACAGCTTTACAGAATATGATGAATTGAGATGTAAACAAAGGAAGAGAATTTTGCTTTGTTTTGGTTTCGATTTTTCGTGTTTTGTTTTTTGTCATGAGATTTGTCAGGTCATTGTTCTCTTCAAGTACAAGTCTGGACAACAATTAAAACATAGAAATCACCCAATAAGTCAAACACTGAATGATTAACATATCTTTTCTCACTCGTCAAAAATTGATCGGCCTAAGGAGAAATACAACAGAAACTGAAAGAAAGCTTTCAGGTTCAAGCTAACATGCTAAATTGAAAAGGATTTAGCCTCCTTTTAAACTCAGCTGGCATAAAGCCAGTCCAAATGACCAAACAACAAAACTGCCCTCAATCGAACTGTGTCACCTTCGTAATGCCTCCTTCTCATACCCCATTCCCTGATGTCACTGGAGAAGGCAGCATCCCAATTACCCAGGCAGTCATCATATAGAGCCATCTACAGAGAATCAAAATTTATATAACACACTCAAAATAAACATATAATGTGTCTCCATTTATGGCTTCAGGAGACACGTGATAATTTTGCATTGCCCAAATCATTCAACAAGAATTTATTCAGGGCTTCCCTGGTGGCGCAGTGGTTGAGAGTCCGCCTGCCGATGCAGGGGACACGGGTTCGTGCCCCGGTCCAGGAAGATCCCACATGCTGCAGAGCAGCTAGGCCCGTGAGCCATGGCCACTGAGCCTGTGCGTCCGGAGCCTGTGCTCCACAACAGGAGAGGCCACAACAGTGAGAGGCCCGCATACCGCAAAAAAAAAAAAAAAGAATTTATTCAGTGCCCAAAGTGCAAGGCATTGAGCTAGGCACTATTAGCTAGGCACTGTATTTCCCAAACTAAAAGTGTGAATACACATTTTAACAAATCATTTTATGTAACATCCAAGTAAATGCAGCAACCTTGGGAGATACAGTTTAGACACTGACATACTAAAATTTCCAAAACATTCCAATACTACATAGAGACAACTGAACATTTTAAATCAGAAGTAGTTGCTCCTCCCAAAAAGAAAAACTGGAGCGATACAGTCACTGTACAAAGAGACTCTTTAACTCTTAGAATCCTGGAGCTGATGGGAAATTTTTTTTAAATTTAGATCCATATGAATAAAATATTCTCTCTAAACATCAACCATCATTCTTCGGGTTTCACAACTATAGAAAGTATCTGAAATCGACAAATATTGAAAGGTGGTATGTCATAATCTCAAGGCAGCTGTTAACTTAAAACTTTGGTAATGTACTTGTTTGTTTTGCTCTTTTGCAGAGACATGTAGAATTTCCAGCTGTAAGGGACAGAAGTTCAAAGAAAGTCAGAGAGACCACCTTTTAAAATAGAGCTGAATATATTTTGCTGTGAGGCAAAAAGCACAGACTAGGGAAATAAAAAGAAAAACACAAAGTTCTATTCCTCTCTATCATGGTCTCAAAAGGAATCCATCCAATTCCAAAAACACAGCATTTTAATAACTGATAACTGCTTCCTCAGAGTTTGTATTTTTTTTAAATACCTGCATGTGCACTTGTGAAATGGATTTGAGATTCCAGCAATAGGAATAGTCCACCTGCTTTAAGCCATTATTCAGAACCCCCACCCGTGGAGGAATATGAAATTTTTAATTTGATTTCTTATATGAAATATAATGGATGGCTTATCAATGAATACAGCCTGTATGAATACAGGAGATGGAAATATTATAAAGTAAAATGGGTTAAAAATGCCCAAATGCAAAGAATATTAAAGACAGTTTACAAACTGAAACCCTGTTTCAGTCTACATCATTCCTACCTGATGACTGTACTTTAAAAAAGGAGTAGATCGCCTAAGAAACACTGGCTCCTATTTTCTAGAGCTTTCCCTAGAAGTTAACAAAATCCTCAAACCTACTAGTAACAATATGGGCCATTATCTGTAGTTCAGACAAACAGTCTTACAATAACACCTTTCAAAATAAAAGTGAATAAAACTCCTTACCAGGAGAGTACGCTATTTCTATTTCTGCGTATATATTGACATGAATAGAAAACACTGTTTAACAGTTTTCCTTTAGTAAACTTCATGCTAAGATCAAACCAGATTACAACATTTATCATCAGAATTTAAATTTCTGCTAAATATAAAGATATAAAAGCTTCTCCTAATAAAACTATTTTATAGGGCTTCCCTGGTGGCGCAGTGGTTGAGAGTCTGCCTGCCGATGCAGGGGACATGGGTTCGTGCCCCGGTCCGGGAAGATCCCACTTGCCGCGGAGCGGCTGGGCCCGTGAGCCATGGCCGCTGAGCCTGCGCGTCCGGAGCCTGTGCTCCACAACGGGAGAGGCCACAACAGTGAGAGGCCCGCGTACGGCAAAAAAAAAAAAAAACAAAAAAACCTATTTTATATAGCCAGTAATTCAATAAGGAAAATTTCAAAACAAAATGTGATATCCTAAATATTACTAAAAGAAGTGACAGTTTCAAACAGATGCTCAAGAGAGAAGAGCATCTTTGCCAAAAGAAAGAATTTGCTTACACTCACACCTCCATTCTAGTCCCACCTGTGACCAACCATTCTATCTATTCTGGCTCCATTTCTTCAACCATAAAATAAATGTTACATGAGCTACCACTGTAGACCCAAGGCATTCATGAATTTCAATATTAATAGTTCTGACTATTCTTGAGTGACCCTGAAAATACATTAACACACTGTCATTTGTAATTCTGTGTCAGCAGTGACTGAATTGCCATCCCCAGGTGAGTGGACCAAGGGTAACCTTCCAAGCTCTCAACTCCCATTTGATGATCTTCTGGTTCTCACAAGTGAGTGGTGAGTACAACTGCTGCCTATTTACATATAGGAAAAGTAGCCTGTTATGTTATTAACACGTAACAGTGGAATTATAGGAAGCTGGAACTCAAAATCTCACTATTATTCCTCTTGAACATCAGGAGAATGCTACACTAGAAAGCTGTTGAAAAAATTAACAAAATGATTTTTTAGTTTTTATCAAAGTTCCATATCATTTAACTGGATTTGCTAAAAGGAGACTATGTCTAGAAAAATGCTGTTTTCCAATGAGGTCACTCTAAATGGATTCTTTATTTGGTTTCATAATTAGTTTCAACTTTACACATGGCTGACACAAAAAAGATAAGGAAAAGCAGAAGAGGCCAATTATAAAAGCTATAAACGCACACTAGTCAGTCATATTTCATATCTCTAAAATTACAAATAAAAGCACATCATAAAGAAACAGATCTTAAAAGGCATATTTTTAAACTAATCTAAACAAATATCAGAGTAAACCTCTAACTAGAGTCTAAGGTGTTACTTTTTTCACATTTTAACTGGATGTCTTATATTGTTCTTTAAAGCAGAGGTTCTTCCCACAGTTCCCAAAAAACTATTATTTTTTAAATGTTAATTCTTCTAACTGAGGGCACTGGAATTTCCCTGAATCCCAGTTGCAACTGTTGCTTAAGCCTTAAGTTTACAGAATGTTTTGAAAACAATGCACTTGTGTTATATTTACTTTATAGTAGAAATTCTGAAAGGATTAAGGAATAGACCAATCTAATTTGTAATTAACAGCATTAATTTGCATGGTGTTCACTAAGTCCTGAAAAGAATTTGTTCTCTTTTGAAGGATATTCACCATGCCCAAATCGTGTTGCTTATAGTATTAATTAGATTAGCAGTCCCCTTTCTTCACATCCAGTGCTGATGTAAACTTCAGCCACCAAACAATGACATTTAGTCAGTTTCAATTAATGACACTGAATTAATGCAGTTTTACTATACTCAAATGGAAAACCAGATACATGGAAAAGCTCAACTGATGGTAACAAACATCAGTAAAATAAATTCACAATGAGCTCTTGACACACTGCAAAGAAATGGCGTTATTTAATATTCCATTTCAAGATCTAAACATGACAGTTATCACTGATGTACCATATTTTTGTTTCCTTTAATTAAGTAGTATCACCAGCCTCATTCAGCTAGAAACACTAGTGGCTGGAATCCTTATTTACTTAACATTTTACTTAGCTACAATCGTCTTGCTTATAAGATCCTAGATAGCTTTCCAGAATTTTTCTATATGTACTTTGTCTACACAAATACTATATAAGCTGACAATACACAGAAGGACAGCTCCTTTTTTTGCATTCCCAAGAGTTAAAAGCAATCTGACATAAAGCACAAGAGTCCCCTAACTAGAGTTTTTGAGAAATTCCCCAAAACACTTCCCAGGAATTGACCCCTCAACAACCTACCATGGTATCTGGAATTTCTACCATTAAAGTCAGTTTGGGTTAAGGTAAAAGGTCCATTACAAAATACCTGGAGATGGGAAGAGAGGAAAGGGCAAGAGACATAACAAAGCAGCAGACTTGTCACATACAGTTCGATTTCCTTCAAGTGTTTAACTGTCATATAAGCAAAGTTCTAAAGCCCAGCCCCTAGGGAATGTTAGGGCCACATGAAGAAGAGTTAAAGACAGGAACAGGCAGGGAGACATGAATGGAAGCCAGAGTGTGGAACAAGGCCTGTGGAGCACCACTGAAGAGAAAAAACCCGACTATGGGTTGTATTAAGGGAGGAGAGGGGGAAATAGTTATTCTTCTATTTATTGCCTTCTGTCTATTGCCTTCTCTCTTTCGCCTTATAATTATACAATGTTTCTTTTTAAAAATATAAAACAGTAAATGGATCAAACTATTCTGCTTTCCAACAAATGGCACTACCAAGATGTTCTGTCTGAATTGTTTTACTTTCCATTGTTTTTATGCAAGAACAGACAAAATGAAACAGCCCAAGCTTTGCTAGATGAAGTAACTTTCTTTCTGACGTTATCTAAACGAATGCTTTTCCTCTCTAATGCTGCCATGGCCTTCCATTTTTAAGGTTTAAAAACTGACCAGGGTCTGTGAACACACTCAAGAAGATGCTGAAAATCTGAAAAATTACAGTCAGTCGAGACTAAAACTCAACCTACCTACCTTTCTAAAGTTGCATTCTGGAAATACAAATCAAGAAAGCCGTCACATCATCGCATTACTACAAACAAAACCACATGTACAGCTTTATTTGTACACAGCAGTTTGTTATACAACAAAAGCCAGATCACACTAATGAAGATAACCGCAAACAAACGCCATGGCCTGCCTCAGTAATAATGATCTGAATTCTTCTTACTTCTACTTGTGAGTCAATGTTATCTGTACTTGATAAAGTGAAAGAATACTTAAGGAGCACAAAAATTTCATTTGCCTACTTTAAAAACATGAGTCAATCTCAGATCACTGAGATAAAAGTTCTAACAAAATTTAGAGTAAAGTCATGGCTTCATGGCTTCATGAACTGTGTCCTATTGAATTTTTGTAAATGTGAAAAATCATTTGGTAACCTGTATTCCATTCTGCAAACATGTATCTCCTACTCATTAAGCATATACATATGTTTTCACGTGGAAATACTATGTCATAGAAGACTGATAAAAATAGATTATCATCTCAAATGATGATAAAAATCATACGTATGACAAAATGTCAAATCCAACTTTCAATAATGCCTTTTAAGCCAACCATAAAAAGTCTATAAGAAAGCATAAGAAGAATAGCAGTAGTATATCCACCTTAACATCAGGATTCATCATAAAACCTTTTCTATAAACAAAATTTCACATCAAGATTTAAAATTTCACATCAAGATCCCTATCAAAATATATGCAAAATTAACTTTTCCTATTTTGAATCTATTACATCCAACTGCATTTCAGTTCTGCAAAAATAGGTAAACCAAATTTTTTTGAATTATGGTGGTCATGTGTATGTATAATGAAAAGCCGTTTACAATAGTACGTATATAATACAGTACTGTAAAAAGGCAAGACAAAATAGCCATGGAATGGTTCAATGGGCTCTTTCACATCAACTGGTAAAGACATCAAGCCAGAATGTATGAACAATTATTTTCACATTCTTCACTTGATGATAACTTTACATTTACATTAAGAAGCCACACTTTGCGATTTAAAACAGAGAACTGATCTTATATGTACACATATGAGTGTTTTCTAATTGCTGACACATTTACTGCTATCATTTTAATTGTAAGCTTTACATCAAGTGTTTTGAAAAAAGGTAATCTCAACATACAGATTGGCGTTACACCTAAACTTCACACCTTAGGGAGATATTTGTTATTCTCTGGTATTTCAGCAAAAGGTCTTAATTTTTGAAAATGTCAACAGAGGCCCTTAACACAAAACATAGTTCTTTTGAATGAATGTGAATTGACTGTTTACATGAGAATCCATGCCTGCAGAAAGAATAGCTGTGCATCAGTAGACCTATTTCAAGTCATTTTTGTAGCGATATTACCTCCTTATTTTGATGGGTCTGTGAATACTGCACTGAAGCAGGAATGATTCTAATAGAACCCAAACGAGAGAAGAGAGAAGACACACATACACACACTCACACGCACATTACTTTAAAAAAAACAACTGAGCAAACCCGAGTGAAGCAATGAATAGTTCCGAAGCCCCACAAGGACTTATGCATCATGCATGGTCTTTAGACTGCTGGGTTACTTCACCTAAGTGCTCACGGCGCATAATGACTTCATTGCCTTGCACTCTACCTGCATGCTCAGGCCACATTAGATACTATCTCTGTTCTGCACACAACACACAGGCATATAAACACACACACTTTCTCTCTACACCGTCCAGCGCCGTTTCCAATTTCAGAGGCCCGCTCTGCGCGGAGCCCGTGCCCATCCCTACTCTGCTCCGCGTCCTGCCTCCAGGAACGTAGGGCTACTACATTAAGTAGAGATACTACTTAATCCTGGTGTATCTGCTCTGTGGCCTCATCCTTCCAGGATTCACAGGATGGTTCCTCCCCCACTCCACCACGGAATACAACGGAGACGGCGGATTCCCCGGTGCGAAGGAGGAGACCGTTACCTGTCCCCTTCCCCACCCCACGCATCCCGGCTTCTCTTCGCCAGAAACCCCAGGGCCCTCGTCGCCAGGAGTCTGTGATCCCGGGGCGGGGGGGGGGGCGGTGTGGAAAAGCCAATGACAGGAATCAAATAGCCCGTTAACAAGCGGGTGCCAGGGGCACGGAAGAAGTGAGCGGGGTGAGGTTACCACCGGCGAGGTGTGCTCCAGCAGGGCACCCTTCAAGAGCAATGACAGCTCGGCGGGGGCAGGCTGGGGGCGGCGAAGGAGACTGGGGAACCGCTTTCCGTGTCTCTCTCAGGGCCTGCGGGGGAATCCCGGGGCGGCAGCGGCGGGGCTCTCGGGTCGTTCCCCGCCTCCCACGCCCCCTGCGCGTCCCCTCCGCCAGCCCCCCCTGCGGCCGCCCCCGCCCCGCGCGGAAGGAAGCGCCGGGCTCCCCCCACGCTCTCCCGCTCTCTCGCGAGTCCTGTGCGGGCCCTTTCAGGGGCAAGGGAAGAGGGAGGGGGCACGCAGGGAACTGCTGCAATGGAGCGCCGAGAGAACCCTGCCCGAGCGAGGCAGGCGGTGGAAAGCCACGGCCACATAAAAATGCCATATGAATTTTTGAAAAGCCATAAATCACCCCTCCCTCTGCAAAAGAAAACCATAAACCCGATCCCATGCAAGACTGCGAGCAGCCACCCACTTCCTATTTCTGTCACAGCAGCTACACCCTGCCAGCAACCACCCCCCGGCGCCCCCTCCCGCTACCGCCACCGCCAACCCCGCCACCGCCTCCCCTCGGCTCAGCCATTTGCCAACTGACGCCCCCGTTATATAAAAATGCCCCAAGTGGGGCCGGGTGGGAAGCCTGGGGGAAGGGCGCGCGACGGAGGGGGGTTCGAGGGTTGCACAATATCCTAGAAGGTCCGTGGCTGGAGCCGGGAGAGAACCCGGGGAGGGGGGAGGGGAGGTGAGCCGCCCGTCGCCTGCGGCACACGGTGCACCCGGGCGACCGCGGCGCGCCGCTTACCTTTCACCACCCTGTCGGTCGTCGACAACTTGGGATCAATTGCCTTGGGCTCGGACATCTCCGGCCGCCGGGGGACAGCGACGCGCTGCTCGTCCGTCCTACTGCACACCCCGATCGGACCGGCGGGCCAGACACTCAACGCCGCCGCCGCGCTGCAAACCGCTTGGCTGGAGGTCTGGGCTCTGAGCTGGCTTGAAAGTTACTGCCTTCTCCGCGCGTCCCTCCTCCTCCTTCGCCGCCGCCGCCTTCACTCCTCCTCCGCCGCCGCCGCCAGCCCCGCCGACTCTGCTCCGGGCTGCGCGTGTGTGGTGGTTATTTATTTATTTTCTAAGCACGCCTCTCGGTTCTTCTTTTATTCTTGGGGGAAGGGGGATGGGGAGGGGAAGCGCACACACGAGCACCCACCCCGGCACGGAGATCGGGCACCGCGGAATGGAACCCCACGCGCGCACACTGCCGGGATTAAGACCGATCACATGGGGAGGGCCGGGGGCGAGGGAGGAGAGGCAGGGCCGCCGATGTCAGTGCCACCAGCCGCGCCTCGGCGTCCCCGGCGGCGGAGAGGCGGCCGCCGCTGCTGCTGCTGTTGCTGCTGCTGCCGCCGCTGCCGCTGCCGCCGCTGCCGCTGCTTCCCCACACAGAGCACCGCCGCTGCTCCGCGGCCGCCGGAGACGTCCCGCCGCCGCTCTCGGCCGCGCTCGCCTCTTGCCTCTCCGCGCTGCTCCTTCACTCACACAGGCTCAGCCGCGGAGCTCGGCAGACACAGTCCCTGGCGCAACCTACCCTCCGCCACCGCCGCCACCGCCGCCGCCGCCACCGCTCCCGCCTCCGCCTCCTCCCCTTCCTCCTCACGGCCCCCACCTCTAGCTCCCCAGCAGCCTCCTCCTCCCCGAGGAGCCCGCCCCCTACTCCCCCGACGTTGGAGCTGCGGACGCTCATTGGCTAACTTGCGCGTCACTCACTGCCAGCGGCGCTCCCCTCTGGTGCAGCCTCCCGCTCCTCCTCCTCGTCTCCGCCCCCCGTTCTGTTTTCTCGCGGCTGCCAGTCGAGCGGGTCTACTGCCTACACCGCCCAGTCTCCGCTCAGGTGTCACTGTTGCTGGCAGCCCGGGATTAGGGAAGGAGAATGGGCAGGGGGTCGCGGCTGGGAGGAGAGAGGCTCTACCATGCCTCCCCCAGCCCCATTTGGCCTCCTCCCCTGGACCCCGCACACACACCCCGCGCCGCTCTGGCAACCGTGCCTGGTCGGCTGGGTTAAGCCGCAGTGTGAGTAGCCAAGTGCGGAGGGTGTCTCCGGGTGTGTGCGTGGCCCGCGAGAGGGCAAGAAGGGAGGAGGCGGAGGGAGGAGGGAAGGGGGTGGGGGTGAGAGGCGACCGAGAGAGGGCGGAGGAAGGAAGAGCGCGAGGAGCTCCGGGGCCCGCCGCACAGCTGCTGTCGCTGCCTCAGCTGTCCAGAGAGAAGCGCCAAAACGGCGACGAATAAACAGCTTACCTTGGAGAGACGAGCTCCGCCTGTGATGGGTGTACGGTTTTCCTGTTGGGGCTTTTGTGGGGCGTGGTGTAGTGGTTATTAATGTTTCCCACCCGTGCATCCACACTTACCGAGGAACAGCCGCTCCCGAGCGTCTCCGGCCAGGGACGTGGCGGAGAGTGTGGGACGCTATAAGACGGGGAACTGGGCTGTCCACTGAGGATGGGGACAGGAGTCCAAGCGACCCTGGGCAACTCTGAGTTACCTGGGGCAGCCCTGCTGGTCTCCAGGGAGAAATGGGGATGCGAGGGCGGGAGAAACACCGGAGAGGGTCGCCTTTTCTCTGTTGGCACTGCACACCCCGCGACTGGTCGTAACTGGTGACCCCACATCTCCCTTCCCAGCACCCGATACCCACCTGGTGCTCCTCGTACCTGCAGGGCGCTGAAGCCCAAAGTGGGTCCCCATTCTGGCATCCTCCCGTTGGAAGGAGTGTGGAGGATGGAATGGGAGGTGTGGAAAAGTGGCAGTGGCCCAAATGCTCCCTTCTGACCTGCCTGCTGCACCACAGAATGAGGAGCAGGTCTCCCTGTGCAAGAAAGTCACCTCTCCACAGCCCCTGTCCCCAGCCGACCTCAGCACCAAGGACCAGAAGAAGTTGGGGACAGGGATTAGATTAAAGTTTAAACTTGAAAAGAAGTTCTAGGAATTGGCTGATGACAATGGAGTGTGGCTTCAGCGGTGTGGCCTGCAAGGAATAGGAGCTCACACTAGGAGGCAGGTGAGCCTCTATGAAGGCCTTTTTAGCAAAAGGAGACCATGCAGATAAGTATGTCCCTGACTTAGGGAGACTGCCATTGACTCCAAATTCTGCTGCCCAATTCACAACCCTAGGATTGTTTTGCAGTAATTAGGCAGACAGTACATTCAGTAAATATGTATCCTTCTCTTTTTATATGCCAGACACTGTGATAGGTAATTTGTGGGGTGGGGAATTGAAAAGGGCCCTTGCCAGTAATAAAGCCTAGTCCCGTAGAACTGTCATAAAAAGATGAGCTCTGAGAGGCCAGTGTATTGCCTCAGGAAGGGACTGTTAAAAACAGCCTCCTGAGCACAGGCAGAGCTAGTTGCTAAGGCGGATTTGGGAAGTTGGTACCTGGCCAGATGGCACACAGCAAGGCAGGGATGCCAAGACCTGTGGGTGAAGAAGAGGGCCTGCTTGAGGCAAGAACAGGAAACCATGTCCAGGTATGCTCACTTCCAATGCCGCAATGTTCTTTCCCACATATTGCAAACAGAGATACAGTTCCCACCATTATTTGGCTCACTTTTCAGGTATTTAAAAAAAAAAAAAGAAAAGAAAAAAATACCTTTGAACCAAGTTCAGAGACTTAAAAAGTCAGCACCATAGAAAAGTTTTATGAAACAGATAGGAAATTAAGGCACACTTTTCAGGCACACCCTTCAGTCTGCTACAAGTCTAGGACACCACCAAGCTGAGGTATGTGTGGTAAAAAGAAAATTATGAATCGTAATCACTTTATAACACATCTTATTATCATCATGTGCCTTTAATGCATGTGTTTGGTTCCACACTGTTGCAACACAGACACATCTTCTGAATCAAAATTAAACCCTGCTCTAAGGAAAACTAGACAGCAGCATATTAACTAGAGACTAGTTATGTCCATGTAGCTGGCCTACTGATAGAGCCAAATCATCTTTTTTATTTAGATATTTTTCAGGTGTCCTACTATCTGCTACTGACAATCTTTTTTTATCCTGTTAGATTGCCCAAGCAGTCCTTAATTATATTACCTTTTGCATCAGATCACCTTAGACATGGAATTTACATTTTCAAAAAGTTACTGCAATTCCTGGATGCTGACTTTGACAATGTCCTCTGTTTATGAAGAAAAAAAAAAAAAAAAAACCTTGGCAAAAAACAACTTACTGTCTACCAAAAGTTGTATTTCCCCTTCTTTAGTATACTTCTCTCTGCAAAGCATCTGGCTAGGTAGGGACTCCATTTCCTGGCCGGCACCTGTTTGCATCTGAGCGGGTCCATGAGACTAGTTTTGGTCAACGGGCTATGGGCCAAAGTGTTTCATCACTTTCCAGCAAAGGCCGTTAAGCAGCAGACATGCATTCTCTAGCCCATGGGCTCCATCCTATAGCTGGATTCAGAGGCTTCTAGGGTCCTGGGGAAGGTGTAACCGCAAATGGAAAGAGCTCAATGCCTAAACTACCACATAGAGAAATGCTGCCCACCTACTAGAAATCTGCATTGGACTTTACATGAAGAAAAAATAAACTCTTAGTGTTGCTACATTGAAATGTGGGGATACGTCTGTTAGGGGAGCTAGTATCACCAAATTAGCACACAAAAGTTGTTTATGTTAGTTCAAAAAGTAAAATCCAGAATTATTGTGTATCTGTTATATAACTACAAGAAGACTAAAAATATTCTTATTTTTTTAAACACATGAGCATCAAACTTTGTTTTTTTGTAAAGAACTATTGATTTGCCTGTTGTATTTCGAACACCTGTTCTGTGCAAGGTACTGTGCTGCTAGATAATGCATAAATGTATAAAGGAGTCAAGATTTAGTCCTTTCATTCAAGGATCTCAAAGTCTTGTTATACAAGAGTTGTACGTATTTTATCTCTGCAAACATTTAGGTTTAAGGTGCTACTTCATCAAAACAAATTATGAACATAAATATGTATGAGAAAAGAAAATACTGAGGATTTGGAGTCATCTATGCATTCAAATGCTCCAAGTCACAGCTTACCTCCATTGGTACAAATTATCGTAAATGAATAATGTTTCAGTTTGCTATTAAGTGGTCTGCTAGATCTAGAAGCTTTTTTTTTAAGAAAAAAAGTAAAGATATTTCATTTGATATCCTGTTTTGAGAATAACCAGCTTTTGAAATTTTCGACTTTCTTTTGGTTCTTGGATGAATTACTATCATTTTGACTTTAAGAGCTGAATAGTAACTTCCGGTTTCGACTCTTCTGAGACAAGCGCTTCATTCTGAGTAGTTGATGGCAGATAGCAGCATGTCTGACCTATTCTTACCTGAGGTGAGGGAGCATCGTGCTGAAGGACCTTGTAGACAGCCAATCCTGGCAGAGCCATGAATGTGTATGAGAATTCGATTTATTGTCTTTAAGCTAATTCCTCGGACATGCACTTTTAATATGTTCTACCCTATTTACTATAGAGGCTCTATGAAATATATATTCAACATGGATTTTATTTGAGGTTTAAACTAAAAGGGCTTCTTATTGTTTATCTTTTGGATTGCTCTTGAAATTTTATTGAGCCTTGTTTTTTTCCAGAAGATAGTTTTACGCATTTAGGAAAATTTTTTTCAAAGAACATAAAAGATTGTTATACCAAATGTATTCAGGAATAAATTTGTTATTTTATCTCTGTCAGGGACCAATCTATAATTTATGGAATTGTATGCTAAGTTTAATATGGAGAGGATATAGTTTATGTAAAATATGGCAAGACTGTGGGCAATCATTATTAATTTGGATTTAATAAACATTTTTATATTTGTTTTATTTGTATTTATACCTTCATCTCATATCCCAGTTCTGGGCATGCAGTAAATGCTCAACAAATTTTGTTGAGTAAATTTTTAAAGTCTATTGTCATCCAGTATATGAGGCACTAGGGTAAGTACCACAGCCCCTACTCTCAGAGATATTTTAATATTACTAATATATATATATTTTTTATATCTATATATTATATCTACATCTATATCTATATATACATACACACACACTGGAGAGAAATCTTATAGCCCTTTCTCCTAGATAGTTTGAATTCTAATTTTATTATTAATTTAAAACTTATGAATGGATTAATGGTGTCAAGTCATAAATGTTCACATTTAAAATAACGATATACGTTGTATTATATTGATAATCTAAGAGTGAAACTTTATGTATTCTGGCTTTTCTAAACTCAGAATTTCAGAATAGTTGACCTGAAATGAGCTGAAGTTTACACTTGAAGTGCTTTGAGAACAACTTCAAGACCAACATCAAATGACTTAGCAATCAAACTAAAGATACCATGTTGTGGAAGTCCTGATAAAGCAGTTTAGGACAAACTTTCTCCAGCCCTCTAAAAGCACATTTGCATATACAAAATCAATATAGTAATTAGAAATGAGTTTCACTCTTTAAAGCTAGCAGAAATTTAACCTTACCCCAAGGAAGTGTTGCCCATTATTGATTGGAAATTCATGAATTTGCAAGTAAACATTCTATTAAAAAAGAATCTTGCACTCAGTCTAGCCATCTTCCCATTTACTTTTAATTAGTGGGGTTTTATTTTGCTAGTATTCACGGTTATTGGAAATCCTATATTCAGTAGGCATTTATTGAATACCTCTGCATATCAGACACTGGGAATACAGTAGGAAAATATCAAAGTCTTTGCATTCATAAACCTTACATTCCAGTGAGGAGAGACAGATGATTAAAAGTAACAATTAAAAGCAATTACATATACAGATGAACAAAGCGGTAAAAATCACGTACAGTGGTAACACTGGAAGGAGTGGTTGGCAAAGTGGTGTTACTCACTGTTGTGGACAGATTGTTTAGGGAAGACCTCTCTGAGAAGGTAATATTTCAAGAGATTCAAACGAAGTAAGGATAGTATCTATGCAGCTATCTGGAAAAGGAGTGTTCCAGGTTGAAGAAACCACATGTGCAAAGGCCCTGATATAAGAGTCTGACATTTTTAAAGAACTGTCAGAGGAGGTCAGTGTAGCTGGTGCACAATGAACTAGAGAGAGTGGTACAAGATGAGGTCAGAGAGGTGATGTAGGGTCAGATCATATAGGGCCTCGTAGAACATAGAAAACTTCTAAACATTATTCTGGTGAAATAAGTGGTATTTTATTAGGAAAGGGATATGATATCATTTAAACTTAAAGAATATCCTCACCCTTTTGTAAGAACTGACCCTAGATGCAGTGTCTGGAAGGGAGCAGGGGTGGAAATGGGAACCAAGTAAGAGACTGTTGTCACAACCCAGGCTAGAAATAAGGTACTTGGGATGATCGAGTTTAGAAGGATAGACTTTGTGGGAAAATAAAAAAGAGGAGTCGAGAACTCTAAGGTTTGGGGTCTGAGCAAAAAAAAAAAAAAAAGATGGCATGACCATTTCCTGAGAGAGGTAACATTGGAAATGAAGAGCATATTTTGTGGAGAAGATCTAAAGCTAGTTTTAGATATGTTAACTTTGAGATGCATATTCTACGTGGACGTGGAGATGGCATATAGGGAATTGTATATATGACTCTGGACTTGAGAGGGAAGAGCCAGACTGGTGAGTAGTCGTGGCATTTTAGTAGCTCTTTATTTTAGTTAGGTGGTAGGGGGAAGAGGAGGGACCAGCACATCTGGCAGAAAGGAGTAGCTTCTGGGGGAGAAATGTGGTATCTCTGAGGTCAAGCAAATGAAGTGTCAACAATCTGAAGATTTGAGTAAAATGACAACTGAGAATTGAGTACTGGTTTTGACAAAAGGTGAGTTCACTGGTGATTTTAACAAAGCAGTCTTTATACCTATCGAAAATAGCACCTTGAATCTCCATGGTTAACAGCTGTTTATGGAAAGAATGGGCCTACAGTGCTAACCCAGGTTAGTTTTTCTTATTTTCTCAGCAGTTGAAATAAGCATTTCAAGGGGGATGGGGGTAGGAGGATTAAGTGAATGTGGTCAAAAGGTACCGATGTCCAGAAATAAGATATAAATAACATCTGCGGATGTGATGTAAAACATGGTGACTATAGTTAGTAACACTATCATATATTTGAAAGTTGCTAAGAGAGTAGATCTTAAAGGTTCTCATCACAAGGGAAAAAATTGTAACTATGTGAGGTGATGGACGTTAACTAATCTTAATGATGGTAATCATTTTGCATTTGTAGAGAAAAATAGAAATTCATGTTTAGATTTTTTTTTAATTACAAAAATCAACTTTAATAGAGTAAAAAGAATTGACTCAGACCTCCAAGATGAGAAATGGCATGGGAATTCAGGAGTTCAGTTTTCGTGTGAGGTGTGTCTCTCACATGTCCCCATTGTAAGAATAATTACGTGTGTAAATCCAGGGGAGGGCACAGTATTACTCATAGCTCCTCTTTCTTCAAATACACAAAGAGTTCTATTGTTTGAAACATTTGAATTATTCCTAGTGATAAATTAGGCCAGACATTAGCAATTTTCAGGGAGGAAGTGGGTAGAATTTGGGTGATGGTTGTTTAGAAGCAGACCCTCAAAAGAGATTCCTTCTCTCTTTCAGGGTGTCCCTGATGTCCAGCCCACAGAAGTGCAAACAGTCAGGGAAATTGTGTTAGATAGGCTTTCAGGTGCCTGTCCTGCCCACTCCCATCTTAGATAAAATGCCCCAGCCGCGGCACCTGCTGGGTAATCATCAATTCACAGGTTCAACTGCTGTCATCACAGAGGATTGGACCAGGGTGGGTGAATATCTAACTAGAGAACATCTAAGGACCAGTGACCTTAACTTCCCCAAACTAATTTGCAAAGTAAGCTAGGCTAAACAGGTACTCTCTTGGAAGAACATGACTTGAAAATTCAGAGGAAAGTTGGAGGTGGTTGTTTGAATGAAAGGTCTTGCAGACTGGAACTGAGATGGCCACTAGCAAATGATTCACGTGCAAGGTGGGTAAACAGATGAAGCCATTCGGGCCAGAGGGACCATGGTTCAGGTTGAGCAGGAGTGAAGGGAGGAGAGAGAGACAGAGACGAAGAGATTCCTAAATCTGTTTTCCTTTCTGTTCTAAGGCCTGGTTGTTTACATTTTTTCTGGGTTTATGAGACCCCTCAATATCCTGACAACAAATCCTGTTTTCTAGAGCTGGTTTGAGATTTGTGTTCCTTACAAACCCCCAAACGCCTCACTGAATCATACGAAGGGTAGAAAAGAGCAGCTAAGATTGTGGCTTCGTGCCCTCTGTGGGTTTTCAAAAGTCGACACCTTCTAATTGTGATGGTTCCTTTTCTTCATTCAAAAAGTGACTATAAGATGCTCCCATCCTGGCCCATCCCAGTTGTTTCTATAGCACACTCAATGCCCCCCCGCCCCCCAAAAAAAGAGTGAAAAAAGTATATGCGGGGGAGGGGTGGATAAGGGCCGGGGAGAGAGAGACAGAGAGGCAGAGACTGACTCTGCCTGAAGAGTCTTGGTAAGTTCGAAGCTATTTAATGGAATATGCTCTATGCCTGTTTCCATGTCACATTCAGGCAGGTTATAAGCTGTGCTGCAGTAAACATGTAAAGATCTCAGTCATTTAACACAGTTTCACGTTCTCTGCAGGCTTGGGCCACCCTCCAGGGCAGTCATCCTCTGTGTGCTGGCTCAGCATTCCAGCCTGCTTCAATCAATCAGAAGCACCCCTATCAGCATTTCACAGTCACCCGGCAGGAGAGGAGAGCCCTGGAGTTCCAGCAATCAAATGCTTCTGCCCGGAAGTGGCACTCACAAATGACTACGCTCACAGTTCATTGACTGGAACTCCTCATTCGGCCACACCTTATTTCAAGGGGGTACAGGTATGTGATCCTCCCACATGTTCAAAATCAGAGGGAGGCCAAATGTTTATAAAGGGTAATAATGCCAGGCAGCAGTTCTAAGTAATCTAACCCACGTGGGACTTGCATGCTACCGACTGATAGCTAGTGACTAGGACAAACATCTTAGTTCTTTTTTACATGCCTAGATACTCCTGCGTGCCTGTGGCTACTGATCTGCTTCTTGTATTGAACCTTTCCTATTCTGCCACATGGCCTCCACTGGACTGAATCGGTTATACTCCACTTGGCTCGATTTTGATCTTACTATATCTTCCCTAGGGCCTGCGGTCCTACGCCCAATCCTGGTATCACTACCACTTCTTGTAATCTTGCCAGCTCCCTCTTAGGCCAAGGCTTGGTTTCTCCCTCACTGTCAATACTCTAGTGCCTTTGTAGATGGGTATTGCTGGGCCGTCACTGACAGTTGTTAATATTATACAAACCGGGCTGGAAAAAAAATGCCCTCTTAATGTGTCTTAGCTACAAATAGAAGCATTAACTCCTTTTCTAATTTTCAAAGATGGGAGCAGATTATTTTAAAATATGAATGTGTCTATAGATAGATACACAGTATACAGAGAGTTGATTTTTTTGAGTCACTGACTTTTATAAGAAGTTAATATCACCAGTTTAACAATATGCAAACTTATACTGCTTAAATGCTGAGTGGTTTCTGAGAATGCCACATTTTGGTACTATTTTGACACAACAAAGCAAATGTTTTTTCTTCTTACTTTATTAGTCCTGCAATATGATGAGAAGCCTTTTGTGTCAACCTGACTAGACTACGATACCCAGTTATTTAACCAAACACTAGTCCAGGTCCCGCTGTGAAGGTATTTTGTAGATGTGGTAACATCTACAATCAATTGACTTTGAGGGCATTACCCTTGGTAACGTGGGTGGGCCTCGTCCAATCAGTTGAAGGCCTTAAGAGCAAAAGCTGAGGTTTCCTGGAGAAGAAAGAATTCTACTTCATGACTGTAGGGTCACTTCCTGCCTGTTTCAAGCCAAGCCAGTCTGCCCTACTGATTTCAGACTCATCAGCTTGCAACCTGTGTGAGCCAGTTCTTTATACAAATTTCTTAATGTATACATACACACATAAAGATACATATATATGTATCTCCTTCTGGTTCTCTTTCAAACCGTGACTAATACCTACAATATATATACTTTTTCTAATTCAAGGTCAGTAGTTATTCTAAATATCATGAAAGAATGTCTCTTTCTGTATCTATATCTCTCAGTCTCTCTGTCAATCTGTCTCTTTCTCACACATGTGGATGCACACACACGTCACATAGGACCAAATTATATATTTATTAAAAGGTAAAGTTTCTGATTTAATTCTGTAGAGTAAAAATTCATTTTGTTTCTCTCACTCATGGCCTAAGTGAAGAATTTCTATTAGCAACTTCCCAGGTAATTCTAACGGATAGTCAGTATCTAAGGTTGGAGTGCCTAGCTGTAGAGCCTGAGAGGAAGATTCATATAAAAGTAATTTATTAAAGAATGTTCCAAGGAAAAACCGCAGAAAAGTATGTCAAGTGACAGGGAAGGGAAGGAAGCCAGGCAAGAGACTGGTGTCAAGCAAAGACCCAGTGGTGGTAACTGGGTTCAGTCCTGCAGGGGACCTCTGAAGACTTATAAGTCACACCTCCAAGCTGTCCCCATCAGGGACCAGAGAGCTGAGTATTTTACCCAGAAGTCACTGGTGGCAACGCAAATTCCTAGGCCCCTTCGGCTCTCTCTGTACTGAGGCAAAGGTGAGGGAAGTCTGAGAACATCACTCCAACGGAGATGCAGGGGAAAACATGCAGGTAGCTGTTGTGCATGAAAATGGAAAAGGTTTGGAGAAGATACGGGTGGGCACTGAGAACATCTGCTACTCAGGATTGAAAGCCACCAGGATAGAGGCATGGTGCGAGGAAAACAACCACACCTCATTGAGGGTATGCAGATTTAACAATTATATCTTTTCTCATATCACTTCAAATTAGTCTCCCCTCCACAATGGACTTACCATCTTAGAAGTAAGTATGATGTGATTTCCTGGGCAGATGATCTCACTCCTTTCCCATTTGCAATCCCCAAATAACACCCCTTCTATTGTATGACGTTCTTAAGTCTCAGAATATAGCATTTAGTCCCTTTATGGATAGACTAATGTGAAAATATTCCTAAGACAGGAAATACATTGGCTCAACTTAGAACTGAAAATTGTCCTAAGTGTTTGTGGCTAGGTTCTCTGTCCAACCTAGGAAGGAATTGGGGTATGCTGAATGTTTTACCTGTTCAGAAGCCTCATCTCAAACCTGATTCAACCCTATGATTTTACATGAATCATGGGGGCATAGTTCCATGGATCAAGATTGGGTGCATGATACCCTCTTCCCCTATAAGATTCCTTTCTTTGGAGAATTAGATTCAGTCTTTCTCTGGAACATAGATGAAATT
Organism: Kogia breviceps; assembly: GCF_026419965.1. Lineage (NCBI taxonomy): Eukaryota > Metazoa > Chordata > Mammalia > Artiodactyla > Physeteridae > Kogia > Kogia breviceps. The sequence goes on from NC_081315.1 coordinate 19,277,040, forward strand.
TATACTAAGGCATTTTCAGCAGCCATATTACTCTACCTTATAGATAAGAAAAGCAGAGAGAGGGTTTAGAGAAAGAATTATGAATCAAACATGCAGAGAAGAGCAGAGATGAAAGACAGAAGACTGCTAGTATTCAACTTCCTGATTCCACTATGTTCCTGAGGCCCGGCTGCATGATGGCTCTTGGGCACCATGAGACCCCATGCATTCTTTTTTTTTTCTTTCCCAAGTAGTTATTTATTTATTTTTAACTTTTTATTTTATATTGGTATATAGCCGATTAACAATGTTGATAGTTTCAAATGCACAGCAAAGCCACTCACATATACAGGTCCCCAATGCATTCTTATCATTTTTTCCTGTTTTGCACTGAAGTTGTGCTGAAGTTCAGTTACATGCAACTAAAGAGTAATAAATAACAAGGGGAAACAAAGAGTCACACATTTTCTCAGCTATGAACTCTGCCTGGGAGAAATCCAGGGTAGAGTTCGGGGAGGTCCCTTATCTGTAGGCATCTGGCTGCATGTGGGGTAACCTAGAGGCTAAGGTGGTGAAATGCATAGCCCTGGAGACATAAGAAGGCTTTCCAGAGGTTACCCAGGTAGGAACATTTTCAGAGGTCCATTTTCCAGATCCTCAAAGTTCATACTTAGTCTTTCTTAAAACGAATCTGTTAGAGTGTCTCCTGGGACCTACCACTTCTTTTCCATATCTCTCTTCGCAGACCCTTCTGTCTGCCCCTCACTCATCTGAAATCAGTATGGTGTGTTATCCCAAGGCGTTTCTGGGGTGCCAAACAAAGAAAATTTGAGAAGTGACACTGGGAGAATCACAAGATGGTAAAGCTAGAAAAGCATCAACAAAAACATTGGAGAGAAAAGTGCCCTTTCTTATCTAGGGGAAAGTCTGATGGCTAGGATCCTGCAACTTTATCTATCTCCCCCAAACCAGGTATTACTTATATATCTTAGAATTCAGAAGCGAAGTGATAGTGGGAACGCATATTTATATGTTTATTGTAATTGAAAAAAATCAGGGTTTTTTTTTCCCCCTCACAGAAAAGCTTAATTTAGATTATTGGTTTCACAATTAAGAACTGGCTTTGCCAGTTAATTCTTTGGCAGATATTTTTCCTCTAAATTAAATAAGCTTAATTTGCTGCTCTAATGTTTTGATGAAAAATATTTAACACACAAATGCAATATACAATTTTCTAGAACTTATAATCATGTTTAACTATTAAGCCTTCAATATAAAACTTTAGCTAACAACTAAAAATATAATTTTTAAAAATTATTTTAGGAGATACTCAAGCAAAAACAGTGAATACCTCTAGATAAGCAAAATATATCTACCCAGACTAAAGCGCTATGACCAAGAGAAGCCAACCAAACGCATCTTTTCTTTTCATACTCTTGAATACCTCATGACCCTAAGACTGAAACACTTTGATTTATTAGCCAAAGTCCCAAGGAATAAAAGCGTAAACTAATTTTTTGTTTTGATATGTGAGAGAGAAGAGAGAATACAAGTATACTAGGTCTGAAAGGTGATAGTTTTTAATACTCATGGGAAAAGGTATAAAAGTAATGAATTTGACTTGTTTTACAATTCTGCATAATATTCACATAGAACTTTTATAGTACTCTACAGTTAAAATAGTTCCTATATATTTATTTCACTTTATTCTCATACTATTTTAGTGGATATTTTTATCTTTAGTCATCTAAAAGCAAAGACTGAGATGGTGATTCTTTTCAAATGATTTATTGAGAAAGTGCCCTCAGGAGAAGGGGTCATGAGGGAAGCAGGACAGAATGGGAAATACAAACTAAGCAAGAAGGAGGTTTCAGTGGAGCTTCATGTTATTAAGCTTCAGTCTGTTCCCACTGAAAACCTTTGAGTGCAAACTGCACCACAGAGTTGGACACCGTCGTTGCAAGAGGTTGACCTATTGTACCCGTCAGGCCTTGGTCAAGATCTCCGGGGACACGTGGAGGTTCCTGTATGACCAATACTCTGGGGGCAGTTCTCTGGAGAAGGGGGTCATTGTCAATCAATACTCATAGCAGATAGGGGATGGGTGTTCTGGATGGTCAAGAGGATCTGGGGGGAGCACCAACATCTCCAGTTTTCTATTTTAGAAATAAGGAAACCCAGGCTCAGAATGGTCAAGTATCTTGCTCCAGGGTTCTACAGGAGTAAATGATGGCGTTATGGCATAAGTTCAGGGCTTTTGACAGTAAAGCCAGACAGTGAATTTCAGATCTCTCCCATGTCCAGTGTATACAATCTATGGAATTAAACAATCTGATATGAAGTCAGACTCTGACATTTATTAGCTATGTCCCTGGATATATAGCCTTCAGATATATGACCTCAGGCAGGTTACTTAGCATTTATGAGTCTCAACTTTTTAACCTGAAAAATGTGAACAATAATAACTACCATGGTATTCTGAGGATTTTTTTTTTAAGTATAAAGCACCTGTCATTGTGCCTTACATAGTGTATATGCTCCACAATGTCCATTTCCTTCCCTTTTCTCTTTTACTTATGAGTAGACACATTAAAGTAATATAGAAACTATATTGGATAACACATAAATAATATATTGGATAACACACAAATATATACACATCACTAAGCGGGAACATTGTCAAAATGATTAGATTTTCTAGAAAGTCTTTCTAGTCCAAGTTGCTACCACAAAAGCTTTAAAATTGACCACTACAACTTGGTGATCACTTTCTTCCTCTGTTTGAGTCTGTATAATTTAAAAAAATCTATTGATGTATGACATACTATCAGATAAGTGGAAAAGTGTACAGTTTAATGAATTATTGTAAAGTAACTACACTTGTGTAACCATGACAGATGCAAGAAATAGAACATTACCAGCAGCCCAGAAACACCACTCTCCATCTTGGACCCCTTCCCAATTATTAATCCCTTCCTTCTTCCTAAAGGTAACCGATCTTAGGGTTTATAATACCATGGATAAGTTCTTTGCCAGTTTAAAGTTTATGCAAATGGAATCAAACAATATTAGCACGATGTTTCTGCCTTTCACTCAACTTACCTGTTTTTTGTGTGTGTAACAGTGTTTTTAAAATTTTCATAGCTGAGTAGTATTACCATGTATGTATACTTATTTAAATATTTTATTGTTGATGAACATTCTGGTTATTGCCAGGTTTGGACTATTAGCAATAATGCTGCAGTGAATATTACTGAACTTTTCATTTGGTGCACATGTGTGCATTTCTTTTGGGTATAAAAGATAGCAGTTAAATTGTGGGATTATGAAGTATGTTTATGATTAACTTGAGTAAATACTGATAAACAGCTTTCCAAAGTGCAATAACAATTTACACTCTGCTCAGCAATTTATAGTAGCTCTTGTTGCTCCATATTCTCACCAACTCTTGATTTTTTTCTGTTTTTGTTTTTGCTTTTACTGTTCTCGTGGCATACCATTACACAACTACGAAAGTTATGTTTTTACCTTCCATTTCCCTGATATATAATGATATTGAGCACCTTTTCACGTGACTTTTCAAGTCTTTTGCCATGTTACTATCACCTTGTCTTTTTCTTACTGATTTTTAGAACCTCTCTCTATATTTTGAATATCACTCTTCTGTTGGTTGTATCTTCTCTCCCTCTGTAACTTACTTTTTGCTCTCTTGATGGTATCTTTTGATAAAGAGAAATTCTTAATTTGGGTAGTCCAATCTTGTCAGTCTTTTCCCTAGTGGTCAGCATATTTTATGTTTTCAGAAATCTTTGTTTATCCCACAGTTATAAAGATATTCTCTTTGTTATCTTCTAGATACTTTCTTCTTTTACATTTTACATTTTGTTCTATACCTCTCTAGAATTGACTTTTATTTGTTGTGTGAGATGGTAGTTGAGCTTTGTTTTTTCCATATGGATATACAACTAACAGAACACTATTTATTGAAAAGACTGCCCTTTTGCCACTGTTATGCAGAGCGACATTAGACATAAATCAAGCATTCATATTCATTCAGGTCTGTTTCTGCACACTGTATTCTGATCCATTAGTCTATTCATCCGTCCTTGCACCGATACTGCACTTTTTTGTTGTAGCTCTTTTGACATCCAATTAGAAATTCAAAATTATTTTGACATTGAATAGAAGAGGTCGCCCCTATTTGTTTCTCTTCAAGGTTGCCTTGGTTATTTGCATTTCAATATATATTTCTACAAAAATCCACGGAAACTTTAATTAGGATTGCACTCAATTTTTAGATTAATTTTTGTTAAAATCTTTATAATATTTAGTCCTCCAATCCATGAACGTGGTATAATTCACTTATCTAGGAATTTAATTTCTGTCTGTATGACTTAATATTTTTGGGGAAGAGACATTGTACATATATCCTTAGATTTTAAAAAACTAGATGTTTGAAAATTTTTGGTAACCATGTGTACTTTGAAGGAAGAATTAACTGACTTGGAATTTGACTCTGATTTTCTGTGAAAGCCAAAGTCTTCAAGTCATTTGCATACAAGCGTAAGGTAATAAGGCTAGGTGAATGTGCCAATTTCCTGGGATATATTATTTTAATTTTCTATAGTAATAACTTTGATGAATTACAATTCAGTATTAATTCAATACTATGAAAGGTCTCCAGAAAAATGGCTATTGGAAGAATACTTCACATATTCAGTCCATTACATTCAATGTATTTTAAGTCAGAATATATTCAGGTAACAAATTGTGTCTAGAGGAAGGAAAATAGTCTAGTGTAAGGAAGATAGTCATTTTTGTAATTAAATGATATACCACGTATATTAGTCAGGAAACAAGTAGCAAACTTAACTTGAGTACTTTGAAGAAAGTTTAATTAGGAAACTCTTTTTTGCCCCCCTCGGCAATGAAAACACGGAGTCTTAACCACTGGACCGCCAAGGAATTCCCAGGAAACTCTTTACAGTGATGTAGGCAGTATGTGTGTTCCAGTGTAAAGACAGCAACAGAAAGCATTATTACCACTCTTCTACCTAAAAAGACAAAAAGAGAGTGGGCTCCCTGAAGGTTCTGTGACCAGAGCAGGCACACAGCCAGCTCGCATAAACCCCACAGGCATGGAGTTCTTCTTGCTCATTTTTTCCTTCTAGTAGTCCTATGGGCCTGACGCCATCAAAAGCCAAATATCAAAAGAACATTTGATGCAGTTTACACATTCCAGCTTCCAAGAGATACAGCCCAAAGCAAGAAAGATGCAGAATGGCTCCAGAGAGCCAAACAGGAGACAATCATATTACTTTTATAAATCCAGGAAAACTTTAAAACCCTATTTTCTTTTGCTTCCAGGAAACTAAACTTTAAACAATTTCATTAACAATAGTACATCTAGACCTTTAACATATCTTTTCCCCTCTGCTGTGTAGTGCATGCTGTTGGTGTCCCACTAAATTTGCCCTTATCCATTTGTATCCATCAACCTGTTGCTGGATTGTTGACTAATAATAATTCACCATTGTCCCTTTTCCAGAGAGTTGCTCTCAGCCAACGGGGAACTTCTTTCCTACCAGGCTGACTCCCCACTCCCTTCCCTCAAGAAGTCGACCAGTAACAGACTGACACAGCAGTACAGTGGCTGGTCCACTTGCCATAAAGTGGAACTAATTCTGTAGTGCAATTTATGCTTTGAAATTTTCCCCAAGGGATCAGACTGAAGCTAGTGTCTAACTAGGACTATATTCTTCATTAGTTTGTTCCACTCCCTTATCCTGTTTCCCCCCCTCTCCTCTCCTGAGAGAACTTCCTCAATAAATCACTGGAACAAGAATCTCTGTCTTGGGAGATCAGCTCGGTGCTTTGTGACCACCTAGAGGGGTGGGATGGGGAGGGTGGGAGGGAGGGAGATGCAAGAGGGAAGAGATATGGGGATATATATATATATATATATGTATAACTGATTCACTTTGTTATAAAGCAGAAACTAACACACCACTGTAAAGCGATTATACTCCAATAAAGATGTTAAAAATAATAATAATAATTTTTTTTAAAAAAATCAATGAATATGTGAATGAATGAAGGGCTGAGTGAATGGATGAAGATGGTAGAGCTACAGCTTTGTTGCAGTAGACACCACCACTGGGATACAACCTCCAAGCAATACGGGGAGGAAAGAATCTCAGAATGGGACCTGAGATGGACTAATCCAATATAAAATGGGTATTAATGTATCATCTTTACCTGTCGACATCCCTAGGCTGGAGAAGTCCGCATTATAAGGATTACTCAAGAGATGCTTTCAATGTCCTTGCAGGAAGACAAACAACTTGAACCTGGTCTTTGACCAAAGACCTGTGACCCAGTTTAGAAAATAATATTCTAGTGTGTTTATACTTACTGATGAGGCTGTCATCATTTTTTCAATTTTCCTCACAGTGGTATAAGATTAATGAGCTAAACATTTTACATCTTGATGTGAAAGAAACTCATATGTATAAACTATTACTGTCATGTTTATAATCCAGAATGATTTGATGAAGTAGTACATTTAGATAACTAAATGATAAAGAAGATTTTGTGTTGAGTTTTTAATTTATTTGGTTGATTTGTTGAATTTTAAATTAATTTGAGTTAAAAAAAAAAAAAGAATCCCTGTCTTAGGCTCTACCTCTAAGATACCTGGCCAAGTTTGTTCTGTAATATGATACATATGTGTACCATTTTATATGCTTATGAGGGCTTTGGTGGTATCTTTGATCCTTTATTTTAAAGTAGCTAGCATTAATTAAGCACTGAAAAATAGATTGGCACTTTAATAAGCACTTTACATGCATTTTATAATTGTATCATCTCAGCAAACCAAAAAAGGAACAGTCATAATTCTCATCTTATAAATGAAGGTATGCTTAAAGATTAAGGTATATCCTGAGGACACACAGAGAGTAAATGGCAAAGCTGATATTCAAAACTAATCTGTTCAACTCAAAAAACCGAACTCCTAACCACTAAAATATATAGTCCACTTATTAAAATTTAAAAAATCTAATGTTTATTGACAACTCACTAATCACTTTACCTGAATTATGTACTTAAACTCTCATAATATTCTGTAAGGTGGATACGGAAATTATCCTCATTTATAAAAGAGGGAAACTGAGAAATAGGCAATATATAAAAGATATACAACCTGAAAATTAAGTTTCCCATCTCCGGATGAGGGCCTCTTTCCTCAGGATGAGGGCTTCTTTCCTCAGCACCTCACCTAGAGGCATGTGGATGGCCTATATTACCATATCACGTAAGATACAGTCTTTTACACAACGATTGTAATTGTATGCCTTTCCCACTAAATACTCAAAGGGCAAATAATTATTTCTGTATTTCTAGCACCTCCTACAATGCTGGGCACATAGTAGATGTTCACTAATTTCACATAAATGAATGACTGAAAGAATAAATATGTTCACTCTTGAGGAGAATTCACTCTTGTCTTAGTTCAAGCTGCTACAACAGAATACTATAGACTGGCTGGCTTAAACAACAATTTATTTCTCACAGTTCTGGAGGCTGGGAAGTCCAACTTTAAGATGCTAGCAGATCCAGTGTCTGGTGAGGGACTGCTTCCTGGTTTGCAAATGGTTGTCTTATTATATCCTCACATGATAGAGAGCAAAGACAGGGAGCAAGCTCTACTGTGTCATCTTATAGAGGCACTAATCTCATTCATGAGGGCTCCACCCTCATGACCTAATTACCTCCCAAAGCCCCCACTTCCTAATATCATCACATTGGGGCTTAGGATTTCAACATTTAAATTTTGGAAGACACAAACATTTAGTCCATAACAACTCTTTTAAAAATTATATTAGAATCTATTGTTGAGTTCCTGTTGCTCAGCCATTTTGGCAGGAAAAACTCTCTCTTCAGCTTTTTGCTTTTCTCTTTTGAGAGTCACTCTTCTCTAAACTCTGACTTCACATATTCCTATTTGACATTACTGAAAAAAAAAAAAGAATCAGTGACTGTCAGGACTGGATTAGAATCATAAAAATTTTCTTGTCCAAACTCTCATATTACAAACAGGGAAGGTGAGATGTGGAGAAGCTGAATTCACCATGTTACAAAGTAGCCGGTCAGCAAGCCAGCCTGGGCCTTGTGCAGTGCTGATTCTGTTGGTCTAGGTTGCATCCTTACACAAACAGTGAAATGTATATATGTGTATGTATATCTACATATTTACATACATATATATTTATATTTATACCCCCATCATCTGTGATGGCCATTTTTAGACTATATCATTTAAAAGCAATAATAAAAACTACCAATTATCATGTCTTAGTTTATGTCCCGCATTATGTTGAGAGTTCCACATACTTGATCTCATTCAGTCATCCAAACAGAAAGACATATGGTTATATTTCCCTGTAAGAGATAAAGAAATTGAGGCATGAAGGAGTTGAGCAGTTCACCCAAGTGATGTGTTTTTGTCTTGTCGTTTTTGTTGTTGAAGTATAGTTGATCTACAGCATTATGTTAATTTCAGGTGTACAGCATAGTGATTCACTATTTTTGCAGATTATTCTCCATTATAGGTTATTACAAGATAATGGCTATAATCCCATGTGCTATGCTGTATATCCTTGTTGCTTATCTTTACCCGGGTGGCGGTTTTGAATCACAGTTTTGACTCCAGAGCCTTCCACTCTTTAATACTAAGTAGATTTGTTCTAACTTTTACCATCCATGAAACTTCTAAAAGAGAAACATTTCTATTGCTTAGCAAAAGAGTCTTTAAAAGCCAAGAAATTTCAGGTTTAACTTTTCTCCTCTCACTGAAAACCACAAATGGCATAACATACTTTGATGCAGTTCTCATATCAGCAGGGAATTAAAAAGGAACAAATATTATGAGTTAAAAAAATCACTGAAATTTAGTCACTTAATACCAAAAAAATAATAGTTTTAGTATAGTACAGCTCTTACTATTTTTCATCAAAGAAATTTTACTTATTTTGTATCTCTAGCACAGTTCTTTTTCTAATACAAGCACCTTTTAAATTTAAAATAAAGTAGGATCATTTTTAGTTCATGAGAAATAGAAGAAAACAAAGAAATTGTTTCCATGAAAATTATCATCAACATACATGTTTAATATTGTTGAAAGATTATAAGTGTGAATAGTAAAAAATGTTTAATAAAAAAAATCTTCCCAAGTATTGCATACTTTATTTAGAGATTGTTGCCCTGATTAGGAATCATGCAGTATTACCATCTATGTTTCCTGAAGGGAGAGGCAAAAGCATATGTCTATTTGCCAAAAGGTATCGAGACATTCTCATTACATATTTAGATGTAAAAATGAAATTAGTATGTGACTCTGTCTTTAATTCACATTTTTCTCTGAGAAAATATTACCATTTTTCTTCAGCTAAGTCCTAAGCAGAATACATGCAATTAAATGTATTATTTGAATTTGGTTGCTCTGAAACAACTCTTCTGAAAACAAGCACTATATCTCAATTTTATTTACAAACTGTATTGAAGGAAATGGAAACCCTTCAGTGGGTATAAATATATTTTTGTGTAATAGAGAGCTCAACAGTGGTGCCCCCTATCCTTTGGAAAACTGAATAAACGTCGCCTGCTTTCTACTCATAGGTCTAGCAGTAGTTCAAAACTCTCTCTAAAATTTGTGTGTTTCTTTGCTGTGTTTTCTCAAAAGTTCTATGCCTCTGAGCTCCTACCCATGTGTACTGTTCTAGTCTCTGCCATGTCAGACCCTGATGTGAATATCCCCGCTTTCAGGCTTTCCTCAAAATGTCAGTCTCAGTCAGCATTTTGTGATTTTGTGAACATAATATTGAATATTTGAGGGGTTGTGAGGGAGGACCATTTCACACAGTCCACAACATTCTCCCATCTTGCTTCCTCCTTTTGTTTCTTCCCTTCCATTCTATTAGATTCCAAAGCCTGGATGCCTCGTTTGTTTCCCCTTCTGTGTCATAGCCCCCTTTCTCCAATGGAGCAGCCCTACCAGATTGCTCTTCCTTCCAGATCACCACCTAGAATTCCAGTGAGCAAGTGTTCTCAATTTTTTAACAAAAGGTATAAATCCTCTAAATTCTTTTCAGTAAATGCCCCTTTATTTTTTAATTTAAATCAATTCCCAAATAAGATACTACCCGAGTAGAGAAAAATATATCAAACATATCTAAATTTATTTAATAACGTAAAAGTCACAGAGATAGTATTATTGAATTTTTTTTTTAAAAAGAGCTCAGCCTTAACCATGCCTTAAAAAATATCTAGCAACTATGGTTAATTTTATATAAGGAGAGAGAAAAAACTTTAAATAAACAGGGAAAATAATTAAGGTATGGAAGATTCTCTGGCCTGTGGAGTGAGTAGGTAATAATAACTGACTACTTTCATAGGCAGGTGGGATGAAATATACTTGGCAAGATCAAGTTTCTTTTTTCAGTGATTAATAAATAAATTTGGAGAGAAAAAAGCATTGAGAGAATAAAACAAGCATCCATGCAGCCAATACCAAGCACAAGAAATAAATCATCACATACACGATGGAAGCCTCCCATGAACTCTCCCTTATTTCACACCTCTGAATTTGATCTCACTCTTTGGAATGTTTTATATTTCTACTACATATACATGAATTCCATAAATATATGTACTCGTGTTATTTTGCATATTAAAAAATATAGAAATGCTATTACACTCTATATATTCTTTAGCAGCTTGCTTTTCAATATTGTTTCTAAGATTCACTCATGTCCATATATTTAGTTTTAATTTTTTCATTTTAACTACTGTATAGTCTTTTTTGTTATATGAACAAATAAATGTTTATCTAGAATCCCACTGACATTTAATTCTCTTTTTTTCTTTTTCTGTTAAAACCAATGCTGCTATTTCATTTTTATGTTATATTGGCGAGAACCTCTGGGAAAAAACGTAAAAATAATCACTGAAAGCAGATGTTCTTGTCTTATTCCTGATCTTAAACAAAAATTCCGCCCTCACCCACTGCCGATGGCCTGTCTTGTCGCCTGCACGCCGTGCCACTGCCTCACAGAAATGCTTCGATTTCCCGCAGTCCTTCGCCAAATTAGGCCAGTGTCCAGGGCTCTGGTTCCTCATCTCACTCGGGCTTATGCCAAAGATGTAAAATCTGGTGCAGATGCCCTTTTAGCCGATGCTGTAGCTGTTACTGTGGGGTCCAAGGGAAGGACAGTGATTACTGAGTTGGGGAAATCCCAAAGTGACAAAAGATGGACTGTTGCAAAGTCCATTGACTTAAAAAATAAATATAAAAGTGTTGGCGCTAAACTTGTTCAAGACGTTGCCAATAACACAAACGAAGAGGCTGGGGATGGCACCACTACTGCTACTGCACTGGCACGCTCTGTCGCCAAGGAGGGCTTCGAGAAGGTTAGCAAAGATGCTAATCTGGTGGAAATCAGGAGACGTGTGATGTTAGCTGTTGATGCTGTACTTGCTGAACTTAAGAAGCAGTCTAGACCTGTGACAACCTTGAAAGAGATCGCCCAGATTGCTACGATTTCTGCAAATGGAGACAAAGAAATTGGCAACATCATTTCTGATGGGATGAAAAAGGTTGGAAGAAAGGGCGTTATCACGGGAAAGGATGGGAAAACACTGAATGATGAACTAGAAATTATTGAAGGCATGAAGTTTGATAGAGGGTATATCTCTTCATACTTTATTAATACATCAAAAGGTCAGAAATGTTAATTCCAAGTTGCCTGTGTTCTTTCGAGTGAAAAGAAAATTTCTAGTGTCCAGTCCATCTTGAAATTGCCAACGCTCACCCTAAGCCCTTGGTCATAATTGCTGAAGATGTGGATGGAGAAGCTCTAAGTACACTCATTTTGGATAGGTGGAAAGTTGGTCTTCAGGCTGTAGCAGTCAAAGCTCCAGGTTTTGGTGACAATAGAAAGAACCAGCTTAAAGACATGGCTATTGCTACTGGCGGTGCAATATTTGGAGAAGGGCTAACTCTAAATCTTGAAGATGTTCAGCCTCATGACTTAGGAAAAGTTGGAGAGGTCATTGTGACCAAAGATGATGCCATGCCCTTGAAAGGATAAGGTGACAAGGCTCAAACTGAAAAGCGTATTCAAGAAATCCTCGAGCAGTTGGATATCACAACTAGTGAATATGGAAAGGAAAAACTGAATGAACGTCTGGCAAAACTCTCAGATGGTGTTGCTGTGCTAAAGTTTGGTGGGACAAGTGATGCTGAAGTGAATGAAAAGAAAGACAGAGTTACAGATGCTCTTAATGCTACACGAGCTGCTGTTGAAGAAGGCATTGTTTTGGGAGGGGGCTGTGTCCTGCTTCGGTGCCTTCCAGCCTTGGATTCAGTAATTCCAGCTAATGAAGATCAAAAACTGGTATAGAAATTATTTTAAAAACACTCAAAATTCCTGCAATGACCATTGTTAAGAATGCAGGTATCGAAGGATCACTGATAGTTGAAAAAATGTTGCAGAGTTCTTCAGAAGTTGGTTATGATGCTATGCTTGGAGATTTTGTGAATATGGTGGAAAAAGGAATCATTGATCCAACTAAGGTTGTAAGAACTGCATTACTGGATGCTGCTGGAGTGGCCTCTCTGTTAACTACAGCAGAAGTTGTAGTCACAGAAATTCCTAAAGAAGAGAAGAATCCTGGAATGGGCAGAATGGGTGGAATGGGAAGTGCTATGGGAGGTGGCATGTTCTAATTCCTAGAATAGGGCTTTACCATCATTAATGAACTGTGAGAGGAAGCTCAAGGCAGCGTTCCTCACCAATAACTTTAAGAGAGGCCTGTTGAAGGAGATGCCTGAAGAAAAGTCTGGCTGATGTTTAAGAAAATCACTATAACCATCAGTTACTGGTTTCAGTTGACAACATAGAATGGTTTACTGCTGTCATTGTCCATGCCTACAGATAATTTATTTTGGATTTTTGAATAAAGACATTGTTACATTCCTGCTAAAAGAGTATAAGAGCCGTGTACCGATGTACTGCTTTCAACTTAAATCACTGAGGCATTTTTACTACTATTCTGTTAAAATCAGGATTTTAGTGATTGCCATCAACAGATGAGAAGCTAAGAAGCAGCCTTTCTGTGGAGAGTAAGAATAATTGGGTACAGAGTAGAGCAATATCCAATTATGTAACAACCTTTGTGTAATAACAATTGTTTAAAGTTAAGAAAAAAATCCAAGTTTTCACCATTAAATATTATGTATGCTGCAAAATGTGGTAGATACTATTTATAGTTATGCAAATTTCCTTCAATTCCTGGTTTGCTAAGAGTTTATTATCACAAAGAGAGCATTGAATTTTATTAAATATTTGATATTCATCTACTGTGATATTTATATAATTTTTCTTCTTGAAATTATTGTCACAGAGTATTATTATGTGGGTGGATGTATGGACTATCTAATGTTAAAGCAAGCTTGTATTCCAGGGATAAATCCAGATTTGTCATGATAGATATACAAACGTGTGTGTGTGTGTGTGTGTGTGTGTGTAGTAACGTGTTATTTCCGGATTCAACTGGCTATTTTTTAAAGAATTCTTATATTATAATGAGCTAAGAGGCTTCAAGATGGCGGAAGAGTAAGACGCGGAGATCACCTGCTTCTCCACAGATACATCAAAAATACATCTACATGTAGAACAGCTCCTACAGAACACCTACTGAACGCTGGCAGAAGACCTTAGACCTCCCAAAAGGTAAGAAACTCCCCACGTACCTGGGTAGGGCAAAAGAAAAAACAGCGACAAAGAATAGGGACGGGACCTGCGCCAGTGGGAGGGAGCCGTGAAGTTGGAAAGGTTTCCACACACTAGAAGCCCTTTTGCGGGCGGAGACTGCGGGTGGCGGAGGGGGGAAGCTTCGGAGCCGCGGAGGAGAGCGCAGCCACAGGGTGTGGAGGGCAAAGCAGAGAGATTCCCGCAGAGGACCGGTGCCGACTGGCACTCACCAGCCCGAGAGGCCTGTCTGCTCACCCGCCGGGGCAGGCGGGGGCTGGGAGCTGAGGCTCGGGCTTCGGTCGGAAGCCGGGAGAGGACTGGGGTTGGTGGCGTGAACAGATCCTGAAGGGGTTAGTGCGCCACGGCTGGCCGGGAGGGAGTCTGGGAAAAGTCTGGAGCTGCCGAAGAGGCAAGAGACATTTTCTTTCCTCTTTGTTTCCTGGGGCGCGAGGAGAGGGGATTAAGTGCGCCGCTTAAAGGAGCTCCAGAGACGGGCGCGAGCCGAGGCGAGCAGCGCGGACCCCAGAGACGGGCCTGAGACGCTAAGGCTGCTGCTGCAGCACTAAGAAGCCTGTGTGCGAGCACAGGTCACTCTCCAAACCTCCCTTCCCGGGAGCCTGTGCAGCCCGCCACTGCCAGGGTCCCGGGATCCAGGGACAACTTCCCCGGGAGAACACAGGGCGCGCCTCAGGCTGGTTCAACGTCACTAAGCTCTGCCGCTGCAGGCTCGCCCCGCAGCCGTACCCCTCCCTCCCCACGGCCTGTGCCAGAGCCCCTGAATCAGTGGCTCCTTTAACCCCGTCCTGTCTGAGCGAAGAACAGATGCCCTCAGGCGTCTGACCTATATGCAGAGGCGGGTCCAAATCCAAAGCAAGAGCTGTGCGAACAAAGAAGAGAAAGGGAAAGCTCTCCCAGCAGCCTCAGGAGCAGCGGATTAAATCTCCACAATCAATTTGATGTGCCTTGCATCTGTGGAATACCTGAATAGACAACAAATCATCCCAAATTGAGGTGGACTTTGGGAGCAAAGATATATATATTTTTTCCCTTTTTCTCTTTTTGTGAGTGTGTATGTGTATGCTTCTGTGTGTGATTTTGTCTGTATAGCTTTGCTTTTACCATTTGTCCTAGGGTTCTGTCCATTTTTTTTTTTTAACTTAAAATTTTTTTTCTTAATAATTATTTTTTATTTTTATTTTAATAACTATTTTATTTTACTTTCTTTCTCTCTTACTTACTTACTTTCTTTTCTTTTCTTTCTATTTTTTTCTCCCTTTTATTCTGAGCTGTGTGGATGAAATGCTCTTGGTGCTCCAGCCAGGTGTCAGGGCTGTGCCTCTGAGGTGGGAGAGCCAAGTTCAGGACACTGGTCCACAAGTACCTCCTAGCTCCACATAATATCAAACAGTGAAAATCTCCCAGAGATCTCCATCTCAACGCCAAGACCCAGCTTCACTCAACGATCAGCAAGCTACAGTGCTGGACACCCTATGCCAAACAACTAGCAAGACAGGAACACAAGCCCATCTATTAGCAGAGAGGCTACCTAACATCATAATAAGGCCACAGACACCCCAAAACACACCACCAGACGTGGACCTGCCCACCAGAAAGACAAGATCCAGGCTTATCCACCAGAACACAGGCACTAGTCCCCTCCACCAGGAAGCCTACAAAACCCACTGAACCAACCTTAGCCACTGGGGACAGACATCAAAACAACGGGAACTACGAACCTGTAGCCTGCAAAAAGGAGACCCCCAAATACAGTAAGTTAAGCAAAATGAGAAGATGGAAAAACACCCAGCAGATGAAGGCCCAAGGTAAAAGCCTACCAGACCTAACATATGAAGAGGAAATAAGCAGTCTACGTGAAAAAGAATTCAGACTAATGATAGTAAAGATGATCCAAAATCATGGAAATACAATAGAGAAAATACAAGAAACGTTTAATAAGGACCTAGAAGAACTAAAGAGCAAACAAACAATGATGAACAACACAATAAATGAAATTTAAAATTCTCTAGAAGGGATCAATAGCAGAATAACTGAGGCAGAAGAAAGGATAAGTGACCTGGAAGATAAAATAGTGGAAATAACAACTGCAGAGCAGAATAAAGAATGAAAAGAACTGAGAACAGTCTCAGAGACCTCTGGGACAACATTAAATGCACCAACATTCGAATTATAGGGGTCCCAGAAGAAGAAGAGAAAAAGAAAGGGACTGAGAAAATATTTGAAGAGATTATAGTTGAAAACTTCCCTAATATGGGAAAGGAAGTAGTTAATCAAGTCCAGGAAGCACAGAGAGTCCCATACAGGGTAAATCCAAGGAGAAACACTCCAAGACACATATTAATCAAACTGTCAAAAATTAAATACAAAGAAAAAATATTAAAAGCAGCAAGGGAAAAACAACAAATAACACACAAGGGAATCCCCATAAGGTTAACAGCTGATCTTTCAGCAGAAACTCTACAAGCCAGAAAGGAGTGACAGGACATATTTAAAATGATGAAGGACAAGAACCTACAAACAAGTTTACTCTACCCAGCCTGGATCTCATTCAGATTTGATGGAGAAATTAAAACTTTTATAGACAAGCGAAAGCTAAGAGAATTCAGCACCACCAAACCAGCTTTACAAAAAATGCTAAAAGAACTTCTCTAGGAAAGAAACACAAGAGAAAGGAAAAGACCTACAATAACAAATCCAAAACAATTAAGAAAATGGTAATAGGAACATACATATCGATAATTACCTTAAATGTAAATGGATTAAATGCTCCAACCAAAATACATAGACTGGCTGAATGGATACAAAAACAAGGCCTGTATATATGCTGTCTACAAGAGACCCACTTCAGACCTAGGGAAACATACAGACTGAAAGTGAGGGGATGGAAAAAGATATTCCATGCAAATGGAAATCAAAAGAAAGCTGGAGTAGCAATTCTCATATCAGTCAAAATAAACTTTAAAATAAAGACTATTACAAGAGACAAGAAGGACACTACATAATGATCAAGGGATCGATCCAAGAAGAAGATATAGCAGTTATAAATATTTATGCACCCAACATAGGAGCACCTCAATACATAAGGCAAATACTAACAGCAATAAAAGGTGAAATCGACAGTAACACAATCATAGTAGGGGACTTTAACACCCCACTTTCACCAATGGACAGGTCATCCAAAATGAAAATAAATAAGGAAACACAAACTTTAAATGATACATTAAACAAGATGGACTTAATTGATCTTTATAGGACATTCCATCCAAAAACAACAGAATACACATTCTTCTCAAGTGCTCATGGAACATTCTCCAGGATATCTTATATCTTGGGTCACAAATCAAGCCTTGGTAAATTTAGGAAAATTGAAATCATATCAAGTATCTTTTCTGACCAGAACTCTATGAGACTAGATATGAATTACAGGGAAAAATCTGTGAAAAACTACAAGCACATGGAGGTTAAACAATACACTACTTACTAACCAAGAGATCACTGAAGAAATCAAAGAGGAAATCAAAAAATACCTAGGAACAAATAACAATGAAAACACGACAACCCAAAACCTATGGTATGCAGCAAAAGCAGTTCTAAGAGGGAAGTTTATAGCAATACAGTCCTACCTTAAGAAACAAGAAAAATCTCAAATAAACAACCTAACCTGACACCTAAAGCAATTAGAGAAGGAAGAACAAAAAAACCCCAAAGTTAGCAGAAGGAAAGAAATCATAAAGATCAGATCAGAAATAAATGAAAAAGAAATGAAGGAAATGATAGCAAAGATCAATAAAACTAAAAGCTGGTTCTTTGAGAAGATAAACAGAATTGATAAACCATTAGGCAGACTCATCAAGAAAAAAAGGGAGAAGACTCAAATCAATAGAGTTAGAAATGATAAAGGAGAAGTAACAACTGACACTGCAGAAATACCAAGGATCATGAGAGATTACTACAAGCAACTCTATGCCAATAAAATGGACAACCTGGAAGAAATGGACAAATTCTTAGAAATGTACAATCTTCCATGACTGAACCAGGAAGAAATAGAAAGTATGAACAGACCAATCACAAGCACTGAAATTGAAACTGTGATTAAAATCTTCCAACAAACAAAAGCCCAGGACCAGATGGCTTCACAGGCAAATTCTATCAAACATTTAGAGAAGAGCTAACATCTATCCTTCTCAAACTCTTCCAAAATATAGCAGAGGGAGGAACACTCCCAAACTCATTGTATGTGGCCACCATCACACTGATACCAAAACCAGACAAAGATGTCACAAAGAAAGAACTACAGGCCAATATCACCAATGAGCATAGATGCAAAAATCCTCAACAAAATACTAGCAAACTGAATCCAACAGCACATAAAAAGGCTCATACAACATGATCAAGTGGGGTTTATCCCAGAAATGCAAGGATTCTTCAATATACGCAAATCCATCAATGTGATACACCATATTAACAAATTGAAGGAGAAAACCATATGATCATCTCAATAGATGCAGAAAAAGCTTTTGACAAAATTCAACACCGATTTATGATAAAAACCACACAGAAAGTAGGCATAGAAGGAACTTTCCTCAACATAATAAAGGCCATATATGACAAAACCACAGCCAACATCGTCCTCAATGGTGAAAAACTGAAACCATTTCCACTAAGATCAGGAAGAAGACAAGGTTGCCCACTCTCACCACTATTATTCAACATAGTTTTGGAAGTTTTAGCTACAGCAATCAGAGAAGAAAATGAAATAAAAGGAATCCAAATTGGAAAAGAAGAAGTAAAGCTGTCACTGTTTGCAGATGACATGATACTATACGTAGAGAATCCTAAAGATGCTACCAGAAAACTACTAGAGCTAATCAATGAATTTGGTAAAGTAGCAGGATACAAAATTAATGCAGAGAAATTGCTAGCATTCCTATACAGTGCTGATGAAAAATCTGAAAGTGAAATTAAGAAAACACTCCCATTTACCATTGCAACAAAAAGAATAAAATATCTAAGAATAAACCTACTTAAGGAGACAAAAGACCTGTATGCAGGAAATTATAAGACACTGATTAAAGAAATTAAAGATGATACAAACACATGGAGAGATATACCATGTTCTTGGATTGGAAGAATCAACATTTTGAAAATGTCTCTACTACCCAAAGCAATCTACAGATTCAGTGCAATCCCTATCAAACTACCAATGGCATTTTTCACAGAACTAGAACAAAAAATTTCACAATTTGTATGGAAACGCAAAAGACCCTGAATAGCAAAAGCAATCTTGAGAAAGATAAATGGAGCTAGAGGAATCAGGCTCCCGGACTTCAGATTATGCTACAGAGCTCAGTAATCAAGACAGTATGGTACTGGCACAAAAACAGAAATACAGATCAATGGAACAGGATAGAAAGCCCAGAGGTCAACGCACACACATATGGTCACCTTATGTTTGATAAAGGAGGCAAGAATTTACAGTGGAGAAAAGACAGCCTCTTCAATAAGTGGTGCTGGGAAGACTGGACAGGTACTTGTAAAAGTAAGAAATTAGAACACTCCCTAACACCATACACAAAAATAAACTCAAAATGGATTAAAGACCTAAATATAAGGCCAGACACTATCAAACTCTTAGAGGAAAACATAGGCAGAACACTCTGTGACATAAATCACAGTAAGATCCTTTTTGACACACCTCCTAGAGTAATGGAAATAAAAACAAAAATAAACAAATGGGACCTAATGAAACTTAAAAGCTTTTGCACAGCCAAGGAAACCATAAACAAAACCAAAAGACAACCCTCCAAATGGGAGAAAATATTTGCAAATGAAGCAACTGACAAAGGATTAATCTGCAAAATTTACAAGGAGCTCATGCAGCTCAATATCAAAAAACAAACAACTCAATCCAAAAATGGGCAGAAGACCTAAATAGACATTTCTCCAAAGAAGATATCCAGATTGCCAACAAACACATGAAACAATGCTCAACATCATTAATCATTAGGGAAATGCAAATCAAAACTACAATGAAATATCCTCTCACACTGGTCAGAATGGCCATCATCAAAAAAATCTACAAACAGTAAATGCTGGGGAGGGTGTGGAGAAAAGGGAACACTCTTGCACTGTTGGTGGGAATGTAAATTGATACAGCCACTATGGAGAACAGGATGGAGGTTCCTCAAAAAACTAAAAATAGAACTGCCATACAACCCAGCAATCCCACTACTGGGCATATACCCTGAGAAAACCATAATTCAAAGAGTCATGTACCACAATGTTCATTGCAGCTCTATTTACAATAGGCAGGACATGGAAGCAACCTAAGTGTCCATGAACAGATGAATGGATAAAGAAGATGTAGTACATATATACGATGGAATATTACTCAGCCATAAAAAGAAACAAAATTGAGTTATTTGTAGTGAGGTGGATGGACCTAGAGTCTGTCATACAGAGTGAAGTAAGTCAGAAAGAGAAAAACAAATACCGTATGCTAACACATATATATGGAATCTAGGGAAACAGGTCATGAAGAACCTATGGGCGAGATGGGGATAAAGACACAGATCTACTAGAGAATGGACTTGAGGATATGGGGAGGGGGAAGGGTAAGCTGTGACAAAGTGAGAGAGTGGCATGGACATATATACAGTACCAAACATAAAATAGATATCTAGTGGGAAGCAGCACATAGCACAGGGAGATCAGGTCAGTCCTTTGTGACCACCTAGAGGGGTGGGATAGGAAGGGTGGGACGGAGGGAGATGCAAGAGGAAAAAGATAAGGGAAAATATGTATATGTATAACTGATTCACTTTGTTATACAGCAGAAACTAACACACTATTGTAAAGAAATTATACTCCACTAAGGATGTTAAAAAAAAAAGTTAACATGAAAAAAGAAAAATAATGAGCTAAGATGTAATTTTATTTTTTTTTTCTTGTTTTGGTATCAAAATTATTACAGTCTCATAAAATTAATTGGGAATTTTTTCCATTCCTTTTATTATACAGAACAGAGTACATAGAATAAAGATTTCCTGTTATGTAATTTTGGAAAGAACTCCACTGTAAAATCATGTGACTAGTGTTTCATTTGTAGATTTTTAACTACTCTTTCAATTACTTTAATTTTAATAGGCCTATTTTCCTATAGATCTGTTTTCTTTATACAACTGTGGTAAGATACATTTTTTTCTAGCAATTTGTCCGTTTTGTATAAATTTGCAATATACTGGCATAAAAATATATTACTAAATCTCCTGTATGTATAGTTCTGTCTTTTTAAAATGTGTAATATTTTAAAATTGTGCCTTTTCTGGTTTGGGGATTTTTTTTTTTTTTTTTTTTTTGCTTTATCCTGCTGTGAACCATGGCTTTCCACATTCTTTTTTTCTCTCCCTCTCTAATGCCTAAGTAGATATATGCTGTTCCTTTCATTTTATGTTTCATGTCAACTTTTCCTCTTTCCCATTTCCTGTTTCTTTTTCCTCAAGGGTTATATTCTGAGCAATTTCTCCAGTATATATTCAACTTCGTTATGTTCTTTCCAATCCGTTTTTTTAAAAACATCTTTATTGGAGTATAATTGCTTTACAGTGTTGTTAGTTTCTCCTGTATAACAAAGTGAATCAGCTATATGTATACATATATCCCCATATCTCCTCCCTCTTGTGCCTCCTTCTCACCCTCCCTCTCCCACCCCTCTAGGTAGTCACAAAGCACCCAGCTGTTCTCCCTGTGCTATGCAGCTGCTTCCCACTAGCTATTTATTTAACATTTGGTAGTGTATATATGTCAATGCTACTTTCTCACCTCATCCCAGCTTACCCTTCCCCCTTCCCTTGTCCTCAAGTCCATTCTCTACATCTGTGCCTTTATTCATGTCCTGCCCCGAGGTTCATCAGAACCATTTTTTTTAGATTTCATATATATGTGTAGCATATGGTATTTATTTTTCTCTTTCTGACTTACTTCACTCTGTATGACAGACTCTAGGTCCATCCATGTCACTACAAATAACTCAATTTCATTTCTTTTTATGGCTGAGTAATATTCCATTGTTATATATGTGCCACATATTCTTTATCCATTTATCTGTCGATGGACACTTAGGTTGCTTTCATGTCCTGGCTATTGTAAATAGAGCTGCAATGAACATTGTGGTACATGACTCTTTTTGAATTATGGTTTTCTCAGGGTATATGCGTGGTAGTGGGATTGCTGGGTCATATGGTAGTTCTATTTTTAGTTTTTTAAGGAATCTCCATACTGTTCTCCGTAGTGGCTGTATCAATTTACATTTCCACCAACAGTGCAAGAGGGTTCCCTTTTCTCCACACCCTCTCCAGCATTTGTCCAATCTGTTTTTTAACCTCATCCTTGCCTCTAAGTTTTTTATCACCCATTACATTTTTCATTTCTCACATTTCTATTTGTTTATTATTCCAAACTGCTTGGTCTTTTTGGATAATATCTTATGTGTTTCCCATGTGTTTAGTTTCTTCTATCTTTTCTCTAATTTTAAACATGACTATATGACATACCTGATAAGTTTTTCACCTGAAGGTTTTAGGAGTATATATCTGCCATTTGTTTGGTTTTTATTGACCTTGGCTCATTATGGATTTTTTTTTCATATTTTGTAATTTTAAGCTGGGAAATCCTGTTCAACTGACTTTACCTGTTAGAATCCTCGATGGATTGCCTGCTATTTTCTCTTTAGAGAGTAGTTTTGGGTATACATCTGCCAGGCTCAGCCATTACCATTTTGGGAAATACTTAAAAAAAAAATTATTGAAGGTTAGTTGATTTACAATGTTGTGTTAGTTTCTGGTGTACACTGAAGTGATTCAGTTATGCATATATATATTCTTTTCCATTATGGTTTATTACAGGATATTGGATATAGTTCCCTGTGCTATACGATAGGACCTTGTTTATCCATTCTATATATAATAGTTTGCATCTGCTAATTGGGGAAATACTTTTTATATTAATTTTCCAGACCATGAAAACCGTATAAATTTAAATCCTTAAACTTATTAAAGCAGGCCTGTGCAAACAGTGTTTCAGGGGAGGTGTTTTGTTTTCATTTGTTTTTTTTACCCAGAGCCAAGGATGATACAAAGTTCCTTTGTCATATCCATTTTCAAGTGGAGGGATTTTAATGAAGTTCACATGTTCATAGTAGATGATGTCCTTCGAGGGTTGTGATTGCGTGAGTCATCTTCTTTCCAACTTATCAACTAACAGGTGCCCAGGGCTTCATGTGGCCCTTAGAGGTCAAGCCTCTTGATTACTCATCCTAGCAAAACTTCTAGGGCTGCCAAATTGCCAGTGCCTGATTATTCCATTGGGTATTAATTTCTCCTACTTTAGGAGATAGTAGAGGTTTCCTTTAGTTACTTCTGAACTCAAACATTTATCTTAAAGAAGTTTATCCTGGACTTTGACAGACTTATCTCAAGAGGGTAAATGCACAAAATTTTTGAAAAGTTGACCTGAAAACTCTTCAGTGCAAAACCATAGTCTAGGTTTTTCAGTAGCTAATGATCACACCTGAGAAATATAAAGTATTGCCCAGTTCAGAAAATGGCTTAATATATTAAACTAAACTGTACTAAACAAACTATTGTTTTTATTTTAAAATAATATAATTTATGAAGAAATTATACTGTTCAAAATTATTGAGGACTTCAGACCTTTTATTTTTGTGAGTTATAGCTATCATTATTTACTATTTATAAATCAAAACTAAGAACTTAAAAACATTTTTTTGTTTATTAATTTATCAATAAAACAGTCACAATAAATCCATTATATTTTAACATAAATGAGATATTTTCATAAAAACTGTATTTTCCGAAACAAAAAATAATGAGAACAGAGGCATTGTTTTATATTTTTGCATACCTCTTTAAGGTCTGGCTTAATATGAAACAGCTGGATTCTCATGTTTCTGTGTTCAGTGTGTGGCAATATTTGGTTGAAATATATGAAGAAAGTCCAGTCTCAGAGACATGTAGTTAGAAAAGTGAGGAGTGTTTTAGTAACTTTTTCAGATCATTATACATATTCTTTGATTCAACATCTATCTAGCCTGCTAAATTCAAAGAGGCATGGCCAAGCACTTGGCTACATACTTGGAATAGTGTGGAGTGAGGGAAATAGAGATAGAATACCATTGTACTGTGTGTCCTTACTGTCCTATGGTTATAGACATAACAGGTATTGCATACATTTCCAAAGATCTGTCCTCACCTTAAAGCTTCCTCTTGTCTGCTTTCCCCAACTTTTCTCCCCCTGAGAATTTCCAAAACATTAAATAGCAAGGGTTAAAGAAAACTAGAGAAAAGAGAAGATGCAGTATGGCTAGAACAGTGGTGATGGAAGAAACTATGGATAGGAGAAATGATGGAGTGACAGAAAGTGGCCCAGAACATATTGTTGTGGAACAGAAAATAAAGCATAGTGAGAAGACAACAGAGAAGGGAAGCAAGGAGCAGTGTAGTAGAGAAACAAGTTAGGAGACAGGCACAAATGCCCAAAGGACAGGGGAGGACTGAGGCACCTATAAGGAGATATTTTTTTCTTTAATTTATCAGAAAGAGAGTTCCTTTTACAGAACAGTAAGACCAATAAGATAAGAAAATAGCATGGTATATACAGCCTAATATTTTGTTCATGAATGAGGCCCCAGGAGACTGTGGTGGTCATCCATGGCTGTCCTCACTCCAGAGATTAAGGAACTGCCAGTAAAAATCTCTCTGTCCCCATTTTTCCTAAGAAAGAAAGTCATTGTGCCCATTACCCAACGTGGTATCAAAAACCTTTCAGAATGTTTTCAATTTTCTTAGATTGTTCTCAGTATACAATAGTAATTTACTTCCCCGTTGTGAAAAATAACTTTTTTTCATTTTATATGTTTGCTTATTTCACCTTTCAAAGATTTCCATCTCATGTCAGTCTGTCATTTTTGCAGGTTGAAAAGTTTTATCTTTGAATACCAATCTAATTAAACAGTTCTGCCACCCCCTTAATGGTCTCAGATTCCTGTTGTTGGGCTTCATTTCTGTTGTCTTTGTTTATGACTTTGTGCAATTATTTTACTCTTTTATTTTCTTTTAAGAATACCAGCTTTTGAATATTTTCCAGACAATTATTTTACTCTTTTATTTTCTTTTAAGAACACCAGCTTTTGAATATTTTCCCCTGAGATGTCACAGTGAACCTGTCTCCAGAAAACGGTATATAATAATTGCCTAGTTCTTTATCTGGATTGTTGCTGGCTTTGAATTTGCCATCCCATAAGTAAAGTCTGGATTGTCCTTCTATAAGCCACTTTCTTTCTGGATTTTGTTATATAGAAACTTATTTGCCTTTATTATGCCCTCTCATACGAAAAGAGCTCTGTAGTTTATCTCCTTTACCTGAGAATTTCACTGCAATAAAAAATTTACACCATTTATAGACTTGGAGATTTGACTGTAGACTGCTTCCTCCTAATTATCTTTAAAAGTATCAAAGAAGACTACAGTGATGAGTTAGTTATCATTATCCTGTAATTCCTGTTCAAGTCCACTGTAAAAATCTGGTTCTCGTTGCTTGGTGACTCAATGCATTTCAATAGTGTTTGATATAGAAAAATATCTGAAAATCTAAATAGATTTTAAAGCTTCTGAATCTCTTTTTACTCAAGTTATTCCAAATAAGCACCAGTTCTCTTAAAGAAACCATGTTAGCTTTTGTATATACATATATCCTTATATTTTCAATGTTCCAAACCTTTATTTTAAATTCTAAAACCTCTGTGAAATGGAAGAAAGAGTTAGTAATTGGTAGTTCTCGGTACTCCCTCTGAAACCCTGTTATAAATGATTATCATGTTGGAAAAATCACCAGCTGTCTTGTGTAAAAGCTTGAACATTCTGGGAAATATTCCACAATTGCACACCTTAAATTTTTTCAATCTTATATGTCAGTGACAAATTGACATATATTTATTTTTATGTTTTCTTAGTGATTTGGTATAGAATAACCTATAGTGTTACTTTTATACAATTTAGAAATTCCAAAATATCAATTTCTAAAACAATTTGGGAGTGAGAAGCTCCCTAAACACTTCCCCACTAAAGACCCAGACAATCAGTTTATTATTCTCTCATTGTTCTTTCTTTCTGAATCCCAAATTCTCCTTTGACAGCATGATCCTCCAGCTGTTGGATTTCTTAACTAAATTTCTCTTGATTACATTATCATTAGTTTAGAAACTCCTATAACAGACTCTAAAATATGTTTTGTCCCATCTTGTTTGTAATTGTGAATATTCAGTTAAATATGGAAGTAAAATTATCCTATGGAACTACCATGATAGAAGAAACAATGGTTTAGACATCAGGGTCAGGGCAGGGATAGCAGACACCCATCCCCACTTCCCCACCCTACAGATGCTGGCTCTCATCAGTCTACAATTTCTTCTCAGACAATAGCTGCACAGAACAATTTCATGTCTAAATCACCAATGGGGAATGTTCTCCCTAACACAATGTAGGGAGAACTCCCAACTTCCTAGAGAAGTTTTGAATACAGAAGAGGAGAAAATCCAGGAAGAGTTAAAGCAGAGGTTTTCAAAGTGTGGTCCACAGGTCAGCAGCAGTGGCAGCAGCATCTGGGAACTAGTTGAAAAATAAATTTTTGGTCCCCCTCCCCCAGGCCTACTGAAGCAGACAGTCTGCAAGTGAGAATCCAGAAATCTGTGTTTTAATCTTCAAGTGATTCTAATGCCCACTAGGATTTAAAAACCTCTACATTAGAGACTTGGGTCCATTTATCAAAGGGCAGGTAATGTCCAGGAGCAGTGCTTCTCAAACATGATGTGTTTAGGAATTAATTGTAGGTCTCTGGTGAGACTAAAGAATCTACATTTCTAAGAATTTCCCAGGTAATGTTGCTGCTGCTGCTGCAGTTCTGCAGACTACATGGGATTGCAAGGGTACTGAAGACCCAAGACAGCCAAAAAAAAAAAAGCCAAGCATAAATATATATATATATATATCTTTAAAAAAAAAATCTAGGGAGAGACCTTGTAAGGAGGTGCCAAGAAAAACAGGCTAAGTGGAGTGACCTTGATGAGTCTGGCCCAATGCTGAGGGAGATTGACTAGACTTGACTTTGTTAGGAATCCTGATAGCTGACACAAAGCAAGGCCTTCTCCTGAATACAGGATTTTAAGAAAGGTGATCTGGCATGAAAGTTCAGTGAATAAGGAAAAGAGAGCGTAAAGCTTTAAACTTATGCCAGGTTAGGTTTGACACTGCATGATGTGCTATATCTCAATTCTCTATAGTAATTTTTGGAAGAAAGAGATATACATTTGAACTTTCCAGAAGCCTTATTAAATAGACACAGTGGGGAAAACTATACTTATAAAAGACAGGAAGCAGGGGCAGTTCATGTCGGTGGAACCCAGCTTAGAAAGCCTACAGTTTGGGAACTGCTGTGTGACCTTGGGCAAGTTACTGAATGTCCTCTAATGATGTATGAACTGAATGTTCTTACATCTAAAATGTGATTAAAAATAAAATCTATCTTACAAAATTTTTGTGAAGCTTAATTAAGTGAAGATGTTCAAGGCACTCAAAAGAGTGCCTGGTACATAATAAAACTCAATAAACTCTTTCTTCTTCATTCTGTGTATCTTTATCTTCACTTTAAAATTTTCATCATTGTTATTATATCTGCCACATTCAGGAAAATAAAAACTTAGGTAGTGGGGGAAAAATTAAGGTGATTGAGAAAGGGCTCTTTGAGAAAGGGGGAACATTAAGCAAAATAAGGAATCCCTATGTCAAATATTTTTATAAAAGGAAATGGAAAATCTCTTTATCTTATGACTAGTCCCAAAAGATATATAATGAATGAAAAGCTATCGTTATTAGAGTTACCTGCAAAAATATAAAGGGAGTAATGTTTTAATGATATATAAGAGAAATAGCAAGTTAACATTAGTTCACTTTCTTTTGCTTTTCTGAGGTCACTCAGAGGTCAGAGTTCCTGTCCAATTCATCTTTTGACATGGTGAGGTACTGTAGAAAATGGAGAGTTTCTTTGGGGAGCATATCTCTGGGTTTTCTTTTTTCTTCTTTTCATTCTTTCAAGAACAGTCATCAATATATAGGTCTACTGCAGGAAAGAATTGGTAAAATCATTTCTGCAATCATCACTGAGAATAAGAGACTAGGGTTTTGGGGTAAGAGACAGAGAAAGAGAGTTTTTCCATGATTATTTGTTTAGTATTTGATTGATTTTATTTCTGAGAACACAGATTTATTACCACGAAATAAAACAGGATTTTTTTGTTTTTGTGTATTGATCTTAGCTTATTTGTTCTGCTCAGAAAACACTTATAGTCTGAAAATGACAAGGTAATTTAAAATACCTCAATACATGTACATGTGGCTGTAATCGCTCTCTCTCTTCTCTCTGTCTCTGTGTTACACATACACACACACACATAATATATTATTGATGATTCTTGGCAGTAATTTTGATTTGCATAAAATTTCATGTGTTTTCAACACACTGCACATTCAAAATCTCAATAAAATGAAATAAAAATAAATCCTTGAAAAAACCAATTAGTTGGAATTTTTCAGGCTTTACTAAGTTCTCCCCCAAACAGGTCTTTAAAAATGATATTTACTACTTAATGTCTTTAAGAAATGTACCTGTTTGATGCATTATTAGGAAGAATTTCCTCACAGTCCTCAATGAAAGCAGTGTGAGAGAACAATGTACATAAATCTCTTACCCAAGCAGAACTGTTGTCTTACCCAGTGGTTCAAACAGCCAGTAATATTTAACTTGTGTGGTTCATATAGCAATAAAACAAATAAATGGCCTTCTTAAAAGTTATATCCTGCATTATATAAATATTCCTTTTTAGTACGTTGTAACCTTCCTAGCCACAAATTATTACAGCCTTTTAGCCACAAAGTAAGTACTCTCCTTACTGAGGCCTAAACATTTTCATTGATTTTCCTCACATCACAGTGAAATAGTCTGTGCCAATAATTTAACAATATTTAATTAATGTCCCCAAGGCATCTTATTATCAGTGTCTAGCATAGCCAACAACAGTAAATGCAATGGATCTTCCTAAATGAATTAATTACTTTGTACTTCAAAAGTTATATGAAGGCAGTGATGAAAAACTCTGCTATGGTAGATCCACAGTTATCCAGCTGATGTGCAAAGTTCCCACAAATTTGGCAGAGAAATTTTGAGACACTCACAGCAACCTGGCTATGTGAAGCAGGCTGGATTCTGCCTCCTGCCAGTCATGCTACAGTGTAAGCAGAAGAGAGCCCACAAGGCTCAAACCCAAGAAACTGTGGTCTGTTTTTCTTTCTGAGGGGAGGCTGATGAGAGTGAAAGTATTCAGGAGATTCTCCAAGTGCATAATAACAATGTAGTCTGATGACAAAAACAAAACACACCAAAAAACAAAAACAAAAACAAAAAACAACAAAAAAAACAAACCAAAGAAAAACTAAAGACACACACACACAAAATGCTTCCTATAGAGTTGACCTTTTTGCAACTCACTTAAAAAAAAAAAAATTTCAGTTTACTTTTGGTGATAAATATACAAACTTCCTCCCATTCTGAGAGAAGGTACAAAGTGAAGGCCTTTACCATCTCTTCCTTTGGTAATTAATAAATATGGTTTGAACTTCTCAGAATATAGGGGAAAAAAGGAGTACAACTTGTCCCTAGAGCTGATCTTTGAATTATAAACTGTTTTGTTCAGACCTGATATAGATGACTTTCAGTTTGCAAATAAATAAGGTGCTATTAGAGTAATAACACCATTCTAGAATATCAAGAACACATGCAATTTTATATACTTAAGGTAGGATCAAATGACCCATGCCTTTAAGAAATCACTGAAAATAGGAGAATTAATTTGTGGTTATTAAATCACCAGGTTCAGGTTGGTTCCAAGTCTTCAACCCTAATACCTACCCACAGGCTGAGGCTCAGTCCTAGTTCCCCAGACTCTACTCAACAATGACATCTGTTACTCATCACCACGATAACCTGCTTATGTCATATTCCAGTTCAGAAAATGGGACTTTTGATTGGTTCCTGAGTCTCATATTTGCATAATACTTCTCACCTACCAGCTGTACAAGACAGATGCCACTAGGGGTTGTAAAATGTCTTTAGACTGTCACTAGCCTCAAGGATGGATTCATTTTTTTCCTTCATTTTTCTTCTAAGATGTCCCTCACTTTCCAGCAGCCTCAGGAATGCACTTACAAGTTTTTCACTATATTTTGTCCATAATTTTTAGGTGTTTTGTGATAGATGAAACAATGGCAGGCAAACGTGTTAGCATGTAAGGAGATTGGAAAATCTGAGAGCCTTCACAGTTCTCAATAGTACATATATATATTTTATATGACTATTTGTTTTAACTTCTTTTTTTAAAAAAAATTACCTGAGCAGCTACTACTGCTCCTAATCGTATCAGATAAGTGTACATTCATGGTACTCACTATGGTGGTTTGAGGCCTTTTCTTCCCCCTTTTCTTTTTTTAAAAAATGCCTTCCTCTAGTAGGAGTGAGAAGGCATTCAGAGTACTTCAAGTGTTTCAGTAGTGCTCCTCTCCACTGATCCCCAATTCGATGTTATACCTTTAGGCTATAAGATAGCTCATTTAGTTGTTTACTAGTTCCTTTGTGACAACTTCTACTCACTTTTCCATTCCGAAACCCCCAACTTCAGATACTTTTCCAAAATGAGTTATAAAAACAAACATTGTTGACTGCCCACAACTCATGGTAATTTATCTTCTTTGGTATTAAATGTAGGTATTTATAGATGCTGTTTATGAAGTTGAGGAAGTTCCCCTCTAGTTGTAGTTCGCTGAGAGTTTTGATCACGAATGGATGTTAGATTTTGTCAAATGCTTTTCTTCATCTGTTGATATGATCATGCAATTTTCCTTCATTAGCCTATAGATGGATGGATTACATTAATTGATTATTGAATGTTGAACCAACTTGCATACCTGGAATAAAGCCCACTTTGTTATGTGTATAGTTTTTTATATATATTGTTAGGTTCAATTTGCTGATATTTTGATGAGAATTTTTGCATATGTGTTCATGAGAGATATTGATTGTATTCTTTGTCTTGTAATATCTTTGTCTTTTGGGGGGTATTGAGGCAATCCTGGCCTCATGGCATGAATTAGGAAGTATTTTCTCTGCTTATAGCCTCTGAAAGAGATTGTAAAAAGTTGACGTAATTTCATCTTTAAATGTTTGGTAGAACTCCCCATTGAACCGATCTGGGCCTGGAGCTTTTTGTTTTGGAAGGTTATTAATTGTTGATTCCATTTCTTTAATAGATATAGGGCACTCAGATTGTTTCTTCTTGTATGAGTTTTGGCAAACTATCTTTCAACGATTGATCCATTTCTGCTAGGTTATCAAATTTGGGGTCATAGAGTGGTTCATAGTAGTCTTTTATTATCCCTTTAATGTCCACTAAGCTTATAGTGATTTCCCCACTTTTATATCTGATACTAAAGATGCCAAAAGATTCCTCAGCTGAAGATATAAGTTGTCCAGCTACATTTCTGACACTAGTAATTTGAGTCTTCCTTCTCTTTTTCTTAATTAGCTTGGCTAGAGTCTTATCGATTTTATTGATCTTTTCAAAAAACACATTTTTTGTTTTGTCGATGATCTCTACTGATTTACTGTTTTTGAGTTCATTGATTTCTGCTTTCATTTTTATTACATCTTTTCTTCTGCTTACTTTGGATTTAATTTGCTCTTCTTTTTCCAGTGTCCTAAAGTAGAAGTTTAGGTTACTGATTTTTGGTTTCTCCTTTTTTCCAATATATACGTTCAATGGTATAAATTTTCCTCTAAGCACTGCTTTAAACTGTATCCCACAAATTTTGATGTTTTGTTCTCATTTTTACTTAGTTCAAAATATTTTTAGTTCAAAATCTTTTGAAATGTATTCTTTAACCCATGTGTTATTTAGACATGTGTTGCTTAATCTCCACATATTTTGGGATTTTCAAGCTTTCTTATTACTGATTTCTAGCTTAATTCCCTTGTGGTCTGATAGCAGACATTTTATGATTTCTATTCACTTAAATTTGCTAAGGTGTTTTTTATGACCTGGAATGTATTCTGTCTTGGTGAAGTGTCCACGTGAGCTTGAGATGAATGTGTATTTTGCTGTTATTGGATGAAGTAGTCTCTAGATGTCAATTATATCTAGTTAATTGATAGTGCTATTAAGTTCAGCCATGTACTTAGTGATTTTCTGCCTGCTGGCTCTATCCATTTCTAATAGAGTTGACATCTCCAACTATAATAGTGGATTCAGTTATTTCTCCTTGCAGTTTTATCAGTTTTTGCTTCAAGTATGTTGACATTCTGTTTTTAGGTGTATACACACTGAGTATTGCTGTCTTCTTGGAGTATTGACCCCTTTATAATTATATAATACCCCTTTCTATTCCTGAACAGTTTCCTTGCTCTGAAGTCTGCTTTGTCTGAAGTTAGTATAGCTACTTTCAATTTCTTTTGATTAGTGATAGCAGGGCATATATTTATCCATCTCTTTACTTTTAAGCTATACATATCTTTACATTTAAAGTTGATTTCTTGTTGGAAGAATGAATTAGGAAGCATTTTCTAATACTTCTAATACTAGAGAAGGTATTGGCATAGAATTGGAATAATTTCTTCCTTTTAATGTTTGGTAGAATTCACCAGCGAATCTATCTGGGTCTGATGCTTTATGTTTTAGAAGGTAAGTAAGTATTGATTTAATTTCTGTAATTCATTTAGGCCTGTTCAAATAGTCTATTTCTTATTGTGTGAGTTTTGGCAGATTGTGTCTTTCAGGGATTGGTCCATCTCTTCTAATTTATGAAATTTGTGGGCATAGGTGTCTTTATATTTAAAGTGGATTCTTGTACACAACCTATATTTGGGTCTTGTTTTTTGATCCATCCAAGGATCTCTGTCTTTTATTTGGTTTATTTAGACCATTTCCGTTTAAAGTGATTTTAAAAAAATAAATAAATTTATTTATTTATTTATTTTTGGTTTCATTGGGTCTTTAGACATGTGTTGCTTAATCTCCACATATTTTGGGATTTGCTGCATGTGGGCTTTCTCTAGTTGTGGCAAGCGGGGGCTATTCTTTGTTGTGGTGTGTGGACTTCTCAGCATGGTGGCTTCTCTTGTTGCAGAGCATGGGCTCTAGGACGTGTGGGCTCAGTAGTTGTGGCACGAAGGCTCAGTAGTTGTGTCTTGAGGGCTCTAGAGCGCAGGCTTAGTAGTTGTGGTGCACAGGCTTAGTTGTTCCACAGCATGTGGGATCTTCCCAGACCGGGGCTCGAATCTGTGTCCCTGGCATTGGTAGGCAGATTCTTAACCACTTCACCACCAGGGAAGTCCTAAGGTGATTATTGATATATCTAGATTAATATCTACTATATTTGTTACAGTTTTCTATTTGTAGCCTTTGTTCTTTTGTTCCTATTTTTGTCTTCCATAATTTTTGTGTATTTTTTGGTTTTAACTGAAGATTTTATAATTCAATTTTCTCTCCTTTTTTAGTGTATCAATATGCTTTTTTTTTAAACATTTTATTGGTTGCTCTAGAGTTTGCAGAAGACCTTTACAACTAATCCAAGTCTGCTTTCA
Source organism: Kogia breviceps (assembly GCF_026419965.1). Lineage (NCBI taxonomy): Eukaryota > Metazoa > Chordata > Mammalia > Artiodactyla > Physeteridae > Kogia > Kogia breviceps. The sequence continues at coordinate 19,310,609 of NC_081315.1, forward strand.
AATAACACTGTACCTCTTCACAGGTAGTGCAAGTACCTTATAATAACAACATATTCCTAAGTCCTCCCTTCTAGCCCTTGTATAACTGCTGTCATTCATTTCACTTAATCATATATATACACACACATAAGCAAATACATTGTTGCAATAATTTATTTATTTATTTTTAACATTTTTTTAAAAAACATCTTTATTGGAGTATAATTGCTTTACAATGGTGTGTTAGTTTCTCCTGTATAACAAAGTGAATCAGCTATATGTATACATATATCTCCATATCCCTTCCCTCTTGTGTCTCCCTCCCACCCTCCCTATTCCACTCCTCTAGGTGGTCACAAAGCACCAAGCTGATCTCCCTGTACTATGTGGCTGCTTCCTGCTAGCTATCTGTTTTACATTTGGTAGTGTATATATGTCCATACCACTCTCTCACTTCATACCAGCTTACCCTTCCGCCTCCCCGTGTGCTCAAGTCCATTCTCTGTGTCTGTGTCTTTATTCCTGTCCTGCCCCTAGGTTTTTCAGAACTTTTTTTTTTTTTTTAGATTCCATATACATGTGTTAGCATATGGTGTTTGTTTTTCTCTTTCTGACTTACTGCACTCTGTATGACAGACTCTAGGTCCATCCACCTCACTACAAATAACTCAGTTTCATTTCTTTTTATGGCTGAGTAATATTCCATTGTATATATGTGTTGCAATTATTTTAAGCAAACTTTTTTGTGAATAATTAAGGATAAGAAAAATTAAAGTTTTTATTTTACCTTTACTTATTGATTCTCTGAAGGATGCAGATCTACGATTCTTTCTTTGTGTAGATCTGAGTTTCTGGCCTATATTATTGTCATTCTCTCTGAAGAACCTCTTTTTTTTTTTTTTTTTTTCCTTTTGTGGTACACGGGCCTCTCACTGTTGTGGCCTCTCCAGTTGCGGAGCACAGACTCCGGACGCGCAGGCCCAGAGGCCATGGCTCACGGGCCCAGCCGCTCTGCTGCATGTGGGATCCTCCCGGACCGGGGCACGAATCCATGTCCCCTGCATAGGCAGGCAGACTCTCAACCACTGCGCCACCAGGGAAGCCCTGAAGAACCTCTTTTTAAAATTTGTTGCAAGGCAGGTGTACTGGCATCAAATTCTCACAATTCTGTTTGTGGAGAAAGTCTTAATTTCTCCTTCACTTTTGCAAGATAATTTCACAAGGCATAGAATTCTAGGTTAGTGTTTTTTTTCCTTTCATTACTTTAAATATTTAATACATTTTCTTTTTACTTGCATGGTTTCTGAGATGTCAGATATAATTCTTATCTTTGCTCTTCTATATTAAGGGTTTTTTTCCCCTTTACTTCTTTCAAGATTACTTTTTTTTCTTTGATTTTCCAAAATTTGAATATGATATACTCAGATAGAGTTTTATTTTGTTTTGTTTTGTCTTTTGGCAGTTGTCCTTTTTGGTGTTTTTTGAGATTCCTGAATCTGTGGTTTGGTGTTTGAATCAATTTGGAAGAAATCTCAGTCATTATTGCTTCAAATATTGCTTTTCTTCCTTTCTTTCTTCCTTCTTCTCTCCCTCCCTTCCTTCCCTCCCTTTCTGGTATTCCCATTACACATATTTTACATTTTTTTATAGTTGTCCCCCAGTCCTTGGATATTCTGTTCCATTTTTAAAGTTGTTTTTTCTCTTTGTTTTTCAGTCTTGGAAGTTTCTATTCACATATTCTCAAGCTTGGAGATTCTTTCTTCAGCCATGTCCAATCTACCAATGAGCTCTTCAAAGGCACTCTTCATTACTGCTACAGTGTTGTTTTTTTTTTTAATCTTTAGCATTTAAAAAAATTTTTTTTAAAATTTTTTGTGGTACGCGGTGCCCTCTCCCGTTGCGGAGCGCAGGCTCTGGATACACAGGCTCAGCGGCCATGGCTCACGGGCCCAGCCACTCCGCCGCATGTGGGATCCTCCCGGACCACGGCACAAACCCATGTCCCCTGCATTGGCAGGCGGACTCTCAACCACTGTGCCACCAGGGAAGCCCTTTAGCATTTATTTTTGATTCTTTCTTAGAATTTCTCTCTTGATTATATTATCCCTTTGTCCTTGCTTGTTACCTACTTTTTCTGTTAGAGTTGTTAACATATTAATCAGAATGATTTTAAATTCCTGGTTTGATAATTCCAACATTCTTGCCATATATGCCTCTGATTCTGATGTTTGTTTTGTTTTTGCAAACTGTGTTTTTTATCATGCCTTGTAAAGATTTCCTGATAGCTGGACATGACATACTCGGTAAAAGGAACTGTGATAAATAGGCCTTTAGTAATGTGGTAGTAAGGTGTTGGAGAAGGGGAAGTTTCTGTTGTCCTGTGATTAGATCTCAGCCTTTTGGTGAACCTGTGCCCCTGGACTGTGACCTTCACAACTGCTTCTCAGTTTCTGCCCCCACCTACCCACATATGGTGACTGAATGGCTAGAGAGGCCTAGAGCTGGGTATTTAGGTCCCTTTGTGGAAAGATTGAGGGAACTGTAGTTGAGATTTCCTTCCCCCCACAAAGAGCCAGCTGGATTTGGGTACTTCCCTTCCCGCAGGTAGGTTAGGATCTGATGTAAACCAGCAGATTAGGCTGTGGCAAAATAATTTTATCTGAGGGCAGACCTTGTTAAGAAAAACAGAATGCTATGGCATCTGTCAAAATGATACTTTTCCGTCCCCCTGGAGGAATCAAGAGGGAAGTTTCACTGTGAGGACCTGGTAGGTTTTGTGGAGATAGAACACCCAAGAGTTCCACAGCCTACTATGACTGTGTCCTCCTGGAGATGAAAACAATTTTGTTTTGAAACAATTTTTTTAGAGCAATTTTAGATTCGCAGCAAAGTTGAGAGGAAGTTGTATGCCTCCTGTCACCACACATGCATGGCTTCCCTTATTATCAATATTACCCACCGGAGTCATACATCTGTTACAGTTGATGCATCTACATTGACATATCATTATCATCCCAAGTCTATAGTTTACATTAGTGTTCACTCTTGGTTCACTATGGGACCTCTCCATTTTTTAAATCTTAGACTTGTCCACACTGAGCCTCTAGCAATTCATCAATTACAGTTCAGGATTTCTTACCTGACACAGGTTCCCATGGAGGTTTCCCCTGTTGGGTTTCCAAACTATTAAACGGCGATTCTTATATCTATTAAATGGTGATTCTGTCTCTTCAATTTGGGGTGCAGTGGTTTTTCCCTGTAACCTCACTTTTCTGATGAATCTAAGATGAATTTTTGATTTTTCAGTTTATTCATTTTTTAACTTGTTATTAGGACAGAGAGGTGACTTTCAAGCTCCTTACTTGCTGGACTGGAAACCAGAAGTCACCAACGCTTTTTGTTGTCTATGTTTTTAAGTTTTAGCCATCCTAGTAGGTGTGAGGTGGTATGACTGTGGTTTTGATTCGCATTTCCTTAGTCATGAATGATACTGAGCATGGGGCATATAATTTAAGGAGCACTTATAAGATTTTTTATTGAACTGAATTTCATTGTTTTAGGATAAGCAGAAAGAGTCTTTCAATGATTGAATTATCCCCCACTAGTTTTGCTAACCAGCTTCCATTTAGATAATTTTGAGAGATTCTTTCCTTACTGGTTTTTATTGAACTTATAGATTGAGCATGCTTCATGAAACATGTGACATAAGGAATAAACAATAGAAGCCTAAGCTTGTATCTCATTGTAATTAATACTCATTTTAGCCAGGCAAATGTTGATATCATGTGATCAGAAAAAATCTGTACCTAATAGTGAAGTGTGACATTTTAAGAGTGTCTATCATGTATTGTTTTGGGCTGCCCAGCTCTTGGAGAAACCACCCTCCATCAGTTCATGTCATCTTGATGATGCTTACAATCACATCCTCTCCTCATCCACCTATAGCCTCCACTCCCCACACTACAGGGATGAACACAGGGCACATAACCCTGACATGGCCAATTTTACTGTCTTATGCACATCTTTTTTCATCATATTTCCCTGACACCATCTCTCTTCTGTTTCAGTGTATACAGCTTCTTCAAAGTCTTCAAGATCTTTGAGAAAAAAAGTTAGCTCCATAGGCAAGTGATAAATGTAAAATATTAAATTTGTCATGATTTTAGGGATACCACAAATACTTCTCAGTGAACACACATGTGCATCTCCCATTGAATCATGCCTTTATTTCTTTCCAGGTGAGTTGTGCCTTTCGGTGAAGATGTTGGCTGGAAGGAAACTACTAAAATATTATCTCAGAGCTGTGAATAATTTTCACTCATCAACTTGTCATAGGAGCAATCCAGATTTCATGGTCTTCATCCACCATTATTGGACATCTGTATCACTTCTTCATTTCTGTGTCAAGGTGACAGAAGGTAATATGACTTTAATACTTACTTTAATATGTACATGTGTACACTATTGAAAAAAAACCATACCATATCAAATACCTACAAGAAAAGTGGTCATTTCAAAAATATCAGGAGCTGTTCAGATAAGAGGTCTTTGAGAGAAGGGGATATGTGCTTTTTTGTTTCCTTGACAATAGATGAAAGCCTTAATGAGTTAATCACATTGTGATGATCTCCCTTGAAGTCAGATTGCTGACGAACAGTCTAACAAAGGGAACCGTGTTTGGAGCACCAGTTCTGGGAGGAGCACGTAGTGCATCCAAGCACATGATTTCATTTTGTCTTTCAAAGATCCCACTGAAGAAAGTATCGTGATACTGTTCTGATTATTAGCAACTGGGGGTTCAACGGATCTTAAATAAATTGATTAATTTTTTTCTTCTCTATCCATGTCTCCCAGATGCCAATCTATGAATAGGTGCAGGGCTGGCTGCATGATAATCATCCTGGTGAAATTGTTTAAAATATAAATTCTGAGACCCTCACTCCTGAAGATCCTAGTTTGATAAGTTTAGGTTAGATTCAGGTATTCCGCTTTTCTGACAAAGTGATTCCGTTATACAGCCAAGTCTGGAACATGTCTTCTGTACCCCATGACCTCAGGCTTGTTCAGGGAGTTAAGTCGGCGTCATCTCTTACAGTAGATTGGAAAAGGTTGCTCAGAGCCCTGTACTGAAAGCCTTCGGAGGCTGATGGGGAGGTATTCCGTGATCTGTCAGTGATGAGGCCAGATGGAGGGAGTAGAATCTTCCTGCCAAATATCGGCCAACTGTGATCTAGATTGTGACAGTTGGTAGGTGGGTGAGGAGGGAAAAAAAAGAAAGTAGAGAATATCAGTTACACTTTGATTAAAAATTGTCTGAGAACACACTAAATATTTTATTCAGCTCTATGTAACCCCCTTAGGTATATCAGAAACCTAAATGCAGCTCTTGGAAAAATACTAATGATGACCAAATACAGAGAGCCAAATAAAGGAGATAAGCCAAAATACCCTTGCAAATCTCCAAGATACTGGATTCCTCCACTGTCCCAGTCCTGTGGGAATGCCTGCGCCAGGAATATCTGGAACTCTGTAACAGCAGCTGCCATGTACCCGTGTTCTTTCTGTTGCAATCTTATTTCTTGTGGCAGAAAAAAATGTGGCTCTATGCATTTTAGCAATTGATCAAATATTCCTTATTATTTCAAAACTTTCAGGAGAAAGCAAATGCATTTTATAGTTCTGAATTGTGTGGGCTTATTTTTCATACTTTATTTCTTAATGTTAATATCAGTTGTATACATTATGTTTGGAGCAACCAGTTTGGAAGGTAGGTCTGATAAAAATATACCTAATAGATACAATGGCTGTCCTTTCTTAAATATATTCATAGAAAGAAGTGGATAAAGCTGCACCTTTAAATAGAGAAAGGCTTCATTTTAGGGTTTAATTATCCATGACAATGTAGCTATTTTTAAGGGAGAACTCCATACTTGGGAGTCATTTAGTCCAGGAGAACTGTACATACAGTTCTGTACGTACAGAACTGTAACTGGTGTTACAGTTGCTGTAACACCAAAAACTAGGGTTGCTGCAATCCCTATTATTTCAGTGACCATCAGCAGGTAACCTGTAGCAGAAAGGCTCTTAGGATCCTCAATTCTTACTTTGCTCACTTTGCTTTCCACTCTGTGGACATTGCTACTTCCTTCTGTCCACTTGGAGTTGAAGGGAACCGATACATAAGGTCACTTTCCACAGCTGGTGTCAAGGATGACCTTCGAACTGCTTAGTTACCTCCCAGCCTTTAGAAGAGTTGTGAAAGAGACATATAGCAAATATAAAGAGAAAGATGTTGCAATTGACTAGTGATATCTATCATCAGACCAGAACTGGGAAGTTGCAACACATGATTAGGATATTTACCATCTTTGATTCATATCAGTAACACTGGCTAGGTGAGTGGGGAATAAAATATGTCAGGCATGATGTTGTTATTATCAGCATGAAAGTGGGAAAAAGGAAAAAAACTGGACAAGAGGAATGGCATGAAGTGTCTGGATATAATTTCCACAAAACCGAAACTGAGCCTTCACAAATCTCTATAGTGCCAGAATTATTAAAAATTTAAAAATAAAAATTAATAAACACTCATAGATACAACTGCTAAATGAATTTTAAAAATATAATTGACTTTAAATTATACGTGCATTATTTGTCTTTGTTAATAACAATATTCCATTTCAAAATTCGTAAGATGTGAGTTCCTAGAAAAATCGAGCTGGAAAAATAATTTATTACTTTGCCATTCGTTCATCAGGACATGGAAATTGGTCATTATTTTGGTAAACAGTTTGAAGTTCTGATGTTACCCTCAGTTTTATCCTTGTAACAACTGAGACTCAATGTCCTAAAGATAATTACACTTGTTGTACAAGCTAACTGGAAAAGTGCTGAATAATTGTCATTGCTTCAGAGATTGGATTTTGTAGCGACTTTTTTTTTTTTTTTTTTTTTTTTTGCTAGCACTGCATCCAGATACTTTTGATGGAGGAAGCTACAGTAATATTAAAGAATTGTTGACAGCTACTCATAAGAGGGACTTTTACATTTGTAAACAAAATGACTCAGTCAAAGCAAACGTCAAGAGGTTATTTTAACCTCTGTTACACCTCATAATGCATTTCTGATATATTCTGGAGGAAGTGTGGGGTGAGTGGGAAAAGTAATAGATGGAGAAAAGTCTGTTTGGCAGATCAAATGACAAGGAATGAAAAAGTAAGGCCAGACAATAAATATATGTTTTGTGCAATGATGCAGTGGGATTTTTAAATAAGAGTTCCCATTTACCTCAAACTCTGGAAAACACACTTAACTCTCAATATTTCCTGAAGGTAATGGAATGTTTTTTTGTCCCTTTGAAAACATTACCTTTAAGCCAATGAGCAAAACAAGAAAACTCTAAACGGCTGATTGGGAATCTAAGCTGAAGCCAAGACACATATTGAAATTAGAGCTACCAAGCCATGGTAAGGACACATGGCTTGATTTCTGTTTTTCTCATTAGATGTCATACATGTGTTTCCTGTTGTGCTTACTAAGGAGAATATCTTATATCAGGTCACATTTCCTACAAATACCAACCAAGAAGTAATTTCCCAGCTTGCAAATTAACTTTTAAATGTGATTGTACATCACATTGTAATAGGAAAAGAAAAGGTTATTTAATAAATGGTGCTGGGCAATTAATTAACTACTGGGCTTCACTTCGCATTGTGGGAAGCAGAAAGAAAGAAAGGAAGGGAAGGGAAGAGAAGGAAGAGAGACAGAGAAAGAGAAAAAAAGAAAGAAGGAAGGAAGGAACCGGGGGAGGGAGGGAAGAAAGGAGGGGGAAGGAAGACGGAATAAGAAAAGGAGGAAGGGAGACAGGGAGGGAGAGAAAGAGGGAGAGGTAGAGAAGAAGGAAGGAAGGAGAGAAGAAAAGAAGGAAGGAGGGAAGGAAGAGAAAGGTAAGAAATTCCAGAATGGTTAGGGAAGCAAATGTTAAGCATAAAACCATAAGAAACAGAAAAATTTGGGAAAATGTTTATTTTAGGACTCCTGTTTTCTAAGTAACAAAATAAATCACAAAAAGTGACTTAGGTACATAAAAATGGAAAGAACAAACCACTGTCAAAAATAGCCAATTAACAAAGAAGCAAACAATAAAGTGGGAAAACATCTATGTCAAATAGGACAAACTAGGGATTCACAGCCTGAAGGTATAAAGGATCACTAGAAATACGTAAGAAAAATCTTAAGATCCCAAAAGCTTGAAGAAAACAGCCAGAAGCTTTTGCTCATAGCTCTTTCAAATAGATACTGAAAATAAGATGAAATATTTCACTTCACTGGTAAGCAAAGAAACGTAAACTGAAATAAGATGTTATTTTGACTAAATATACTGAGTAACAAGGATTTTGTAGAATAAGAACATTCACACACAGTATAAATTGGTGAAGTTTTTCTGGATAAGTTTGACCATACATATTGAAGATGTCCAAAAAGTTCATAACTTTTCCAGTTATTTTCATTATAGAAACCTATCCTGTGGAAATTGTCATGTATGCATATTATTGTTCTACTGCTCCTCATGATGAACAATCCAAATATCCAATTGTAAAAGCATGACTGTGTAATCCCCAAACCAGCAAGATCAGCATTACCAGGCAAATTGTTAGAAATGTACATTCTTGGCTCTATTCGACACCTATTGACTCAGAAACTCTTAAGTGTGCACCAAACATTCACAAAGCCTGCAAGATAATTTTGACGCATACAAAAACTTGAGAATCACTAATGCAATGGAATATTAATGGACATTCAAAATGTTTTCAAAGAACACAACATGGAAAAATTCTTAAAACCTAATATTAAGTGACTAAAAGGAGAATAAAATTTGTTCACATTTAATATATAGTATGACTTCCATTTTGTAAATACATATAAGTGTATATCATATTTGTAAAATCAAAATCATTCACATATATGTATATTCACATAAACATGCATACCAACAGAACAAAATGCTATTCTCAGTATATCAGAGGAGGTGACTTTGAATTACTTTTTCTTTTCACCTCTATGTGCTTTTCCAAATTCTCTTCTATTACTTTTTCTTTGCATCATTATGTACTTTTCCAAATTCTCTTCTATGATGACATATTATTTTTTCCTATTAATAAGAGATCTTGGCCACAAACATTTTCACATGTATATGTAATGTTCAAGGCCCCAAGTTTCTTGTAACCCTAAATGTTTATGAATCTTTTATGATGGCATTGGTTTATTGCAAAGAGAGACCCCTTCTTCAATAGCAGGTGGTGTTTTATGCGTCAAGAAAACAGTAAGATGTGGTACTTGGGTTGACCTAGCCACAGGCAGGATGTGGCTGCCAGAGCAGAGCTATAGGTCTTTGAGCAACAGGTACATCCTCCTCCCACTAGGTCTTTTTTTAGCTTACGGCGACTCCCAGGATTCTGACGTTAACCAAAAGTTCACGTCTTCTTTGTATTGCTATCATACCCGCTTCTTTCACCAGCAATTCTCACAGTAATCTTAGTACAGATCACAGGGCATAGAAATTATGGAAATATTAGGCATTAGAAATTTCAAATAACCAAGCTCATCTAGCCAAAATGTTCTAGCAGGGTGATACCAAGGAGAAGTGATAATCAAACAACATTTATTTATCTTCCTATGTTAAACATTATCTGTCCCTTGTTATCTCAAAAACCATCAGAATTTCTTCTCTGGTTGACTTCAATTTGCAGCTGTTTGAGCACATAGAAGGTTCAACCTGTTCTACTAGTACTTGGACAAGGTAGTGGATCTAACATTCTTTACAATGGTCTTAAAAGCTCTTAAGTGTCGGAAACATTTTAATTGTCATAGAAAATAAATATCGTAGCGTGTGTCTCCTTACTTGTCTAAATCACTGGAACAAAGATAACTTCTTTTTTGGCTTCCTGCTCATGTAAACACAGTTAGCAAGAAGGTTAGGGGACAGCCCCAGCTGCACCACATGACAGCTGCCCTCAATTAGGGTATTTAAGGACTAAGAAGAGGGATTATCATTCAGTTTGTATGCGATGATCTGCTTCAGCCTCCGTAGTTTTACGTTGGAGGAACTCTGTGGGCAGAAATACGGTTCCATTCCTTAGGCAGGTGCAAGCATTGCCATGATTTGAAGGAACAGTGAGTGGTGTGTTAAACAACAGTGACATACTAAAAGAAATACCCTAAAGTCTCATAGAAAATGGGAATGAAAGTATAATTTAATATAGCGAACTTGAGAGTTAAATACACTTACTAAGCCTGCTTAATGGCAACGGTGTTAGATTTCCTATCTGTTATTCAAAATACATGGATTTATGAGTAGGATCAGAGACTGATTTTGAAAACCTGAAATTCCTCAGATGATGGTTCATGTTCTGTGACCTGTAGATGCTATCATCTGAATGTTATGTCTCTGCCCTCAGGTTTTATTACCAAGGTCATTTTTGTGACTTCCTACAAATGTGCTTTGTGTCTCTGAGATATACTTACAAATGTTTGACTAAGTTTGGAAATAGGCAGAAGGTTTTCAAAAGAAACCTGTGTGTTGTATGGAAACTGAGTGCAATGTGTAAATGCTGAAGATAAGGTGATTGTACAGAAAATAGAACAAAAATAAATACAGCAAGGATCAGGATGGAAAGCCCAGTCAAAAATGAGAAACTTCGAACACCTGTGTTTTGTCAACAGTGGCTTGGCAGCTAGAATAGGAAGGACAGAGGAAGTTAAACCCATGCTGCCTCCTAGAAGTCAGCTACAAAAAATGAACCCCTAGGAGCAGATGGTTTTATGGCTTTGGTAAACAATAGATTGGCATAATGCTTCCTCAGTAATTCTGTCAGGAAGTGTTGAGCTAGAATACAGCGTACAATTGTGCAGGGCGAAACTGAAATGTTGGGAAGGACAGAGTATGTGATGAACTATTATCAGACCATCTTGACTACAAGGTAATTGTAAATACCAATATGTCTGGAAGTCTTAGGTCTCCCCTGGTGGCCATGTTATAAACTGATTAGCATACAGGAATGAGGGCTTCTCCGATTTCAGGCACCACCTCCTGAGGGTTTCCTTGTTTGTTCTGATTTGTAGCTTTCTTTGAGTTTTGTTTCTAAGGTTTGGGTGACTGCTATTTGGTTCCTCTTCAGGAAGAACCAACAGACCACTTAACACTGAATTCTTTTCTAGTATACACATGAATCACTACTCCCTATTGATCTCAGGATGTGGGATCCCCATACACCTTTTGAACAAAATCCTGTTTTCGCATGTGGATAACAACCCTCATCTGCTTCATTCATTCAACTGATTTAATTGAAACAATTATTCCCACAGGTGATTTCTCCACATGCTAATACAGATTTCTACTTTCCAACACTTGCAGCAGAAAATAGGCCAGTGGGATAACGTACCACCAACGTCCATCTCTTTTGCCCTCCAAACATGGCAACGATCCTCTCCCCACTGTTAGGTACTAAAATATTGATGTTAAAAGACAGGGCTTGCAAACTCAAAAGCATCCAGTGCTCAGGTGGGTAGTATCACTAAATACAGATGTTGGTGAAGGGAGTAAAGACTAACAAAAGGGAATGTTGGCAACTGCGGTGAAGTGGCAAGCCTGGTCTATAAAGAAGTCAGCAGCTCTCCAGCTCCAGAAAATTGTTGCCATGTAATACATAAGCCCAAGCAATGCCTCATCTCCTGGACTTTCAAGAAAAGTAAAATTAATTTTTTTTAAAAAAATCTCAATTTTATGAGCATATGGGTAACCTTTCAAAGTTAGCAACGAAGTTTAAATTTTAATGATATTGTAAGGGGCAAAAAAAAGCACTTCTGTGAGCAGTATTTATCTTACCAAGTACCAGGTTTGAACCTTACCTTAGTCTCAAAGGCAGGGCTGCCCAATAGAAATACAATGTGAGTTACATATGTGATTTAAAATTTTCTGGTAGCTCCATTAAAAAGTAAAAAGAAACAGATACAATGAATTTTTATATTTTATTTAACCTAGTTATCCAAAATATTGTCACTTTTCAGATGTAATCATTATACAAATTATTAATGAGCTATTTTACACTCTTTTTGTGTGTTGAGTCTGAAATTTAGTGTGTATTTTATACATATAGCACATTTCACTTTTTACTGGCCTCAGTTCAAATGCTTAAGAGACGTATGTGGCTAGTGGTTCCATATTGGACAGCACAGGTCTAAGGCTTAAGAGTACCTGCTCTTATGTACATATACATAGTTGGCAAGTCCTTGGTTAGAAGAAATGTCATGGTCTTTGGGCACCAGAGCTCATCCTGTTCATGCCCAACAAACGACTGCTGCCATTTTGGCAACAGCCAGTTGCAGCTGCCAGAGTAGTTGCAGGAGACAGACAGGAAGGGCTGTTCACGGGATATGTTTTCCCAAGGAAAGAGTATAAGGGACTTTGAATATTGCTTGACTTATGTGAACCAAACTCATACGAGTGTCTTGGGAAGTCACTTAATGCATATAACCTTTCATAATATTGTAAAAAATAATAATTCCTCCTTTGCTTGTGCACATCTAGTAGAAGCCTACTACCTCGTTATTACCTTTGTTATTACTGGATTATTTTAAGTTATAAAGTCTCTTGTATCAGGTGAAAAAACAATTTGACTTATTCTAGAACAAAATTCAAGTGGAGAAAATAATGGGGAGACAAATGTTAATTCAAATATGAAACAAATCAATCACAAGAAAATAAGAAAAACAACAACTTTCTAAGTTATTCAAAGATTGAATGTATTTCCTTCAGTTCCTTAATATCTAGAGGTGTCCAAGCAATAACTATACAAATAATTGGTGAGTTTATTGTACTACATCCATTGCCTGACTGGATAATTTTTCCTGCCCTTGAAATCTGTGATAGGTATAATAATAATAAATGTATAAAATACACACATGTGCATACATATTCTCAAAATTCAGATAAATACTATAACATTGTATGTGTTATTTTGAAATTTGAAATGTTACTATGTTGTTTTAATTTGCATTTTTCTATTACCAGTGAAACTGAGCATATTTGCATGTTTTTAGCAATTTAGATTTTCCTTTTTGTGAGTTGCTCATTCATATTCTTTTCCCATTTTCCTATTAGATTCTTGTCTTTTCCTTCTTGAGCTTTCAGATACAAATAATTGTGGGTAGTATGTGTTGTACATATGTTCTTCCAATTTCGGTCTTATAGTTTTACTCTTTTTAGGTCTCTTTCGAGGAACAAATTTCTTAATTTTAATTTAAATGATCAATCTTTCTCTTTTATGATTACTGCTTTTATACTTAAGAAATCCTTCCCTACTTTGAAGTCATGAAGGTATATTTTATTCTTAATATTTTGTTCATTTTTTCTTTTGTATTTGTCTTTCATCTACTTGGGATTGATAATTGTATGTGGTGAAGGTAGGAATCCAGTTGTGCTTTCAGGTACCAAGTTGTCACAATTCTGTTTACCATTATTTCCCTGCTGAATTGTCTAGTAAGTGTTCACTTGTGTACCTATCCTTGGCTCTCCTTAATGGTCTTTTGGTCTATTTGTCGGTCCTTGCTCCAATCTGAAACTGTCTTAATTTCTATGAATTTATGTCTTGATGTCTAGTACAGCAACTTCTCCCAGATGTTTCTTCTCATGGGTGCCTTGGTTATTCTTGTCCCTTATCACTTCATATAAATTTTAGAATATGCTTGTTAAGTTCTAGAACGGGAGTGAAGGGTTGGTTTTGGGGCTTGGTATTTGGATTTGGGTTGCACTGAATCTACAGATTGATTTGAATGGACTTAACAACTTTTATGAAGTCTGCCAGCCCATGTGTATGGTATGTCTCCACTTATTTAGGCTCTTCTCATATTCCTCAATAAAGTTTCTCCATACAGATTTTGTATTTCTCTTACTAGATTTATTTTTAAATACTGCACTTAAAGAATGAATAGACTTTAATTTTTAGAGAAGTTTTAGGTTCACAGCAACACTGAGCAGAAGGTACAGGGATTTCCCATCTACCTCCTGCCCCAACACATACATAGCTTTCCCCATTATCAACATTCCCCAATAGAGTGGGGAGTTACAACTGATGAACCTACACTGACACGTCATTATTACATCATTATTACATTAGGGTTCACTCTTGATGTGGTACTTTCTATATACTACATATGTTTTGATGTGGTGGGAAATGTTGTATTTTAATCTCATTTTCTAATTGCTTGTTGCTGGTATAGAAATGCAAATTGATATATATTAATTTTTTATCTTACAACTTCGTAAACTGTTAGTAATCCTAATAATAATACAGATTATTTTGGAGATTTAAAAATATATACAATCATATTATCTGCAAATAATCACAGTTTTTGTTTTTCTTTCTAATCCTTAAACTTTATTTCTCTTGTTTGCATGTCTGTGGTGGTCATATGTAGGTCAGCATTACTTGCCTGTTATACAGAAGTGGTGATAGAGGCATGCTTATTTTGTTCCTAATCTCAAAGGGAAAGCTTCTAATGTTCTATTATTAACTATGTTGATTGCTGTAGATTTAAGAAAATTGTCATTTATTCTTAGCTTGCTAGAATCTATTTCATGAAACAATATTAAATTGTATCTTTTGTCATTTGATGATAAGATCATTTGATTTTCCTGTTTCTGTGTTTCTATGGTGGATTACATTAATTGATTTTCAAATATTAACCCCTGATTCATGGGATACGTGAAATTTATTCATGATGCATTATCCTTTTCTATGTTTCTGGATTCAATTTGCTACATATTTTGTTTAGAAATTTTTTCATTCACATTCATGAGTTGGCCTGTCATTTTTCTTTTTTTTTCCTCCTGCCATTTTGAGATTGAAATTATGCACATCAAGATATGAAGTAATGCTAACACTAGGGGAGCATTAACTCTTTTTTTGTCTTTTAAATGACAAAATTGGGATTCTTTTTAAAAAGCATTTTATTTTGAAATAAATTCAGGCTTCCAGAAAAATCACAATAATAGAACAAAGAAATCTTGTATATGCTTCACCCAGTTTCAGTTTCACTAATTGTTAACATATTGCCACAGTAGCTTAATCATTGTCTATTTTTTTCTGAGCTATCTGGGACTATGTTGCATATATAATGAAGTTTGATTCCTAAAACTTTCACCACATATTATGTAAGAAGAAGAGCATTTTGTTATATCACTAGAGTACAATTAGCAAAATTAGGAAAATTAACATTGTTAAAATAGTCTAATATTTAGTCCATAATCAAATTTAGTCAATTATCCCAATAATGTCCTTTATAATATATATTTTTTCTCTCTGATTCAGGATTCAATCCAGTATCACGAGTTGTATTTAGTTGTTGTGTCCCTTTAGTCTTGTTACTCGAGAAGATTTTCTTTGTATTTCTTTGTATTTCAAGATTTTCTCTGTATTTCTTTGTATTTCGGGAAAATTTTTTCAAGATTTTCATTGATAATTTTGTAAGGTAGTGGCTAAGTATTTTGTAGAATCCCTTATAATTAAAGCAGGAATTATTTCTCCCTTGAATGTCTGTAGTATTCACTGATGAAGATCTACAGCTGGGTTTGGAGGTCTCTGTGGGATGATTTTCAATGACTGACTCATTTTCTTTCTTTTTTTAAAAAATAAATTTATTTTATTTATTTATTTTTGGCTGTGTTGGGTCTTTATTGCTGCGTGTGGGCTTTCTCTAGTTGCAGTGAGCGGGAGCTACTCTTTGTTGCGGTGTGAGGGCTTCTCATTGTGGTGGCTTCTCTTGTTGCAGAGCATGGGCTCTAGGCACATGGGCTTCAGTAGTTGTGGCACGTGGGCTCAGTAGTTGTGGCGCATGGGCTTAGTTGCTCCATGGCATGTGGGATCTTCCTGGACCAGGGCTCGAATCTGTTTCCCTTTCTTTGGCAGGTGGATTCTTAAGCACTGAGCCACCAGGAAAACCCTGACTCAATTTCTTTTATCAATATCAATATCAATATCATAAAACTATGAAAGATATTCCTCTGCCCTTTACTCATTTTGTTTAAATTTTCTAGGGATTTATCCATTTTAATTATATCTATTACTATAAAGGTGCTCATATTCTTTTATTATCTTTTTAATGTCTATAAATTATGTAGTTATGTCTTCCTTTAAATATGCAATAATATTTGTGATTCTCTTCTTTTTTTCCTTTTAAATTCCAGAATTTCCTCTCAGGCATACTTTCCTTTTGTTTGAAGTACATCCTGAAGAATTTCCTTCAGGGAGAATTTTTATATCATCATCATCATCATCATCATCATCATTCTTAAAATGTATCTTTGCTGGTTATAGAATTCTAGGTTGACAGTTATTTTATCTCATTGAAAAAATCTCCCCAAACTTGACCCACTTGTTTTTTTGGGGAGGAAGGTTATACTGAATGGGGTCTTGTCCATGAGTATTACTGACGGATTGGCTGTTTCACACCTTTGACCACTCATGGGCTATTGGTGGTGCTTCACCGCTATTGACGCTTTTTCAGATTACCATTCAAACTATTGTGGCCCATGAAACAAATCTGTACCATTTATATCTTGACGGCGGTATGCTTTTTATTGCAAAAGCCACTCAACAATGGGCTAATAGTCAAGGTATCTGATAGGTCTTCCATACTTCCTACTGTCCACAGCATTGGGTATTGCTGTCTTGGAAATGTCTTTTCAAACTTTGACTCAAAATGTTTTCTAACTGTACGCTCCTCACCTCCTCTTAGTCTACATCCCTTAGTAAAAGAGTTTGGTCACTGAGTGAGGCTGTTCCCAGAAAGGGATCATTTTCTCCTGTCTGCTTCCTGGTTGATGATCAGGATAAAAATTTGGACTTCTGCCTTGACCATTCCTGGGAGTGATACTTCTTTGTTTTTACAAATGGTAGCCCTAAAGTCATGATATGATTTTGTACATAACAATTCAAAAATAATACAGATAAATTATTAGAATTAATAAGTGGATTTTGCAAAGTTTCTCAACATAAGGTGTTACAGGAAATATATTCCATTTCTATGGGTTTTCTAAGTGATAAAATTAAAAAGTCAAATAATACCCTGTATTGGTAATACTACTAGTGTATGCATACGTTGGATTTTCCTGTTTGGAAAACAGCTTGGCATTATCTATCAAAGTTGAAATTATGCATACCATACAACTTGGCAATTGAACTCTTAGGTATATATACACAAGGGAAATGAATACACATGTATAAAAGGAGATATATGCATAATGTTCATAGTAGCATCATAATAGTCTCAAACTGGTAACACACTCAGTATTCTTCAAGAGTAAAATAAATCGTAAAATAATAATAAAATGGTAAAACAAATAGTAAAATAAAGTGTAGAGAATAAATATTTCTACAGTGGGTAATAGCAATAAAAGTGAATGAAACTGCAGATATATAGAACAATGATAAATTTCTCAAAAGTAACCACACACAGAATAATATATATTGGATGATTCCATTTATATTTAGTTCAAAAAGTAGTAAAACAATAATGTTAAGTGATATAAGCTTAGCATCCTTGTCTTGTTTCTGTTCTTTGAGAAAATGTTTTCAGGTTTTCACCATTGAGTATGTTAGTTTTGGCCTTTTTATATATATGGCCTTTATTATGTTGAGGTATGTTCCCTCTATACCCACTTTGTTGAGAATTTTTATCATAAATGGATATTGAATTTTGTCAACAGCTTTTTCTGCATCTAAGGAGATGGCCATATGATTTTTATCTTCCATTTAAAAAAAATGTGGTGTATCACATTGATTTGTGAATCATCCTTGCATCCCTGGGATAAATGTCACTTGATCATAGTGTATGATCCTATTAATGCATTGTGGAATTTGGTTTGCTAATGTTTTGTTGAGGATTTTTGCATCTCAGTTTAATTGATCTTTTCTATTGTTTTTTTAGACTCTATTTCATTTATTTCTGCTCTAATATTTATATATTTTTTCCTTCTACTAACTTTGGGTTTGTTTGTTTTTCTTATGCTAGTTCTTTTAGATGTAAGGTTAGCCTGACTGAGTTTTTTCTTGTTTCCTGAGGTAGGCTTGTATCACTTTAAACATCCCTCTTAGAAATGGTTTTGTTCTATCCCATATAGTTTGGATCATTGTGTTGCCATTTTTGTTCATCTCCAGATATTTAAAAATTTTCTCTTTGATTTCTTCAGTGATCCATTGACTGTTTAGTAGCATATTTTTTAGCTCCCAGGTGTTTGTGTTTTTTGAAATTTTTTTCCTGTAGTTGATTTCTAGTCAGTCTCATTCTGTTTTGGTTGTCCAGAGACACTTGATATGATTTCAGTCTGCTTACATTTACTGAGACTTGTTTTGTGACCTAGCCTGTGATCTATCCTGGAGAATGTTCCATGTGCACTTGAAAAGATTATCTATTCTGCTGCTTTTAGATGAAATCTTCTACATTGTCTATTAAGTCAGTCTGGTCTAATACGTTGTTTAAAGCCACTGGTTCCTTATTGACTTTCTATCTGGGTGATCTGTCCATTGATGTAAGTGGGGTGTTAATATCCGCTACTATTATTATATTACTGTCTTCCTAAAGGAAATGTTGTCTTTACCAGCCCAGATTTTTTCTTGTTTCCTTATCTTGCTTGTATAATAATTAGCACAAATGGACTGACCCCAAAATCTCAGTGGCTTAACCACCATGAAGTTTCCATTCAAATATGGAGAGACTAGAAGATACACAGCAGTCACTTTTCCATAGCAATTCTCAAATCTCACTAGGCATATAAGGTAATATTTTATTTTTCTTTTATTAAAAGTTTGTTGTGAAATGAAATAATGGCCTTCCTTCATATTAAGGCTCAGCCTTTTGGAACTTGGGGCTTCCAACATTGCTGCAACAGAGGAAGGGAGAAATGAAGGAGGCACTCATTCCAATAAGTATTTGGTAGACATTTACTTCTCTTGTCTGATACAAAATGGTTTTTTGCTATTCCTTCTGCATATAGAAAATATCCAACCATTCTCCATGGGGTTCAGTATAAATACTTCACCTTGTCAATGCATGTAGCTCAGAGTTCAAGGTCTCTAGATGATATACAGTGGTCACTGCATCAGGTCCAGATTATCTCTTCTGTGTCTAGAGATCTAACTCTCAGAATGGGAGAAAATATTTGCAAATGAAGCAACTGACAAAAGATTAATCTCCAAAATTTACAAGCACGTCATGCAGCTCAATATCAAAAAAACAAACAACCCAATCCAAAAATGGGCAGAAGACCTAAATAGACATTTCTCCAAAGAAGATATACAGATTGCCAACAAACACATGAAAGAATGCTCTATATCATTAATCATTAGAGAAATGCAAATCAAAACTACAATGAGATATCATCTCACACCACTTAGAATGGCCATCATCAAAAAATCTGCAGGGCTTCCCTGGTGGCGCAGTGGTTGAGAGTCCACCTGCCGATGCAGGGGATGCGGGTTCGTACCCCGGTCTGGGAAGATCCCATGTGCCGCGGAGCGGCTGGGCCCGTGAGCCATGGCCGCTGAAGCTGTGCGTCCAGAGCCTGTGCTCCACAACGGGAGAGGCCACAATGGTGAGAGGCCCGCGTACCGCAAAAAATAAATAAATAAATAAATAATCTGCAAACAATAAATGCTAGAGAGGGTGTGGAGAAAAGGGAACCCTCTTGTACTGTTGGTGGGAATGTAAATTAATGCAGCCACTATGGAGAACAGTATGGAAGTTCCTTAAAAAACTAAAAATAGAACTACCCTATGACCTAGAAATCCCACTACTGGGCATATACCCTGAGAAAACCATAATTCAAAAAGAGTCATGTACCACAATGTTCATTGCAGCTCTATTTACAATAGCCAGGACATGGAAGCAACCTAAGTGTCCATTGACAGATGACTGGATAAAGAAGATGTGGCACATGTATACAATGGAATATTACTCAGCCATAAAAAGAAACGAAATTGAGTTATTTGTAGTGAGGTGGATGGACCTAGAGTCTGTCATACAGAGTGAAGTAAGTCAGAAAGAGAAAAAAAATACCATATGCTAACACATATATATGGAATCTGAAAAAGAAAAAAAAGTTTATGAAGAACCTAGGGGCAGGACAGGAATAAAGATGCAGACATAGAGAATGGACTTGAGGACAGAAGGAGGGGGAAGGGTAAGCTGGGACAAAGTGAGAGAGTGGCATGGACTTATATATTGGACTTATATATACTACCAAATGTAAGATAGATAGCTAGTGCCAATAAACTGTTACAGCCAAAAGAAATTAAAAAATAAAAAAAATTAAAGAGAATTCATCTCCTCCTATACCTTCACACAATCCACAGGGATAGGATACTAGCAATAAACATTTCCTGTAGTCAGCTCTTCCAGATCTTGAGTTTTGACAGGTCGCCAAGGGAGGGTTTCTCTTTTGGTTACTATAAAGATGACTGCCTTATTTCCACAATGTAAGGAAATATTCTAAACACCTGGAATTATTTTTCATACTGCTCTCCTCAAATAATATATTAGTAAATATGATCTACTTTCGGTTAATAAATAGAGTGATGTAGTGCCATACTCTCAACTACAATTCTAAAATCCAAAATTTCAAAACCAAACAAAACACTTAGTTCTTTGATGTTTAGTGATAATAGTTACCTTGGACTGAAGTGAGGGTATTTATAGTCCTTATTTCTCTCACTTCATGTGAATTTTCATACATTTCACTGATGTGTTACTGTGTTTGATTATGGGCTGCTGCTTTAGATGCCCACTGGGAATGCCTTCTCATGTATGCTCTGTGCCCAATGGACTTCTAAAATTGGAAAACGTTTAAAATACATGCAAAACACATGTTCCTCGAAGAATTTAAGATAGGGGATTATCGATCTGTATTTACCTTTTTTGTTGTTAGTTCTTTTGACTTGCTAAGTATTTGACACTGGGAAAAAATATTTACATGCTAAACGGTGCCTGTAAAGTTTCAATGTTCATTTAACCTTTCAATCTACAAACTTCAGATACTTGCAATTTTTATAAAGTCATTACAAAGAGTCATGACCACTAGGTTACATAGTGTTCTCTCTTTGAATAAGAGATATTTATTTCTGGTGTTTATGTAGGAGAAGCTGTTATTCCTGAAGACTGAGCCTTGTGCACATTTCTCTGTTCATTGCTAGAAGTTTATAGTCATATTTGGTCCCAAGTATATGGCATACACTTTTTCTAACGGTCTCATTTTTCTCCTTTCCAACTTCATGTTACAAGTCTTTGTTTTTCTCCTTTGAAATTAATTTGTCTTGATTTTATGCATTTTCTGTTTCCTTACCTCAATTATAGAAACAAAGCAGGAGCATAGATAAATGAAATAAATAGATCTATAAAAATCCCATGTTAAGAGTAATGTTAAACAGGACTAAACTCCTACAGGAAGGAACTCTCCGGTATGTGCGTGAGTGTGTGTGCTTTGACGACTTCATAATATATTATTCTGTCATGACCCACATTTTGTGAATAGTTCTTTTATAACCATCCTTAAATTATAATTTTTTGTGTCATCTGTTTCCTGCCAGTACCCTGATTAATAAAGTAGTTGCTACCAGAAGTGGTCCCAGAAAATAAACTGTCAAAATTGTATCTGAGATTGGGTTGCCCATAAAATTGAAAAATGCAGAGAGAACTTTCTGGCGAGGGGAAAATGAATCACAGATAAATCTATGACATGCAGTGGTGTCACAATTACTCAAACCGTCAGCAGTGGTAGTGCCTGAGGAAGGCAAGGAATTAGGACAGTGCTTCTGAAATTTTAATGTACATACAAACCACTGCAATTTCTTGTTAAAATCTGTTGCTGATACAATAGGTCTGGGATGGTGTCCAAAAGGCTGTAGTTCTAACAAGCTCCCAGGTGATGCTAGTAAAACTGAATGATACCACATATTAAGTAGCAGGAATTAGGAGGTCAAGTGGCTGTAACACTCAGCTTCTATGGCAACAGTAGTAATGATAAAAATTGAGGAGTCAACTGGATTTTTCTTATGTCTCTAGAGATTAAGTAGGGTAACTGCAGACATTGAAAGCTATGAATATACATTTGAGAAGAAATATGGAGATTATCAGGTCTCCTTACAGATCTGAAGTTATCTGGCATCTGCCATAGGTGCAGGGAAGATCCTGATGGCTCAGGATCATGCCATGGTCTATCTGACAATAAGGATTACAGAATGGTAGTAACAGTTGAATGCTAAGTTTTTAAAAGGTGAAGTAAAGGCAGTAGTGGGGAAGGAACATGCCTCAGATATGGGAACTTTTCAGCAGACATGGGTAATGTTGAGGACTTGGAACCTTCAGATTCTTCTGGAACCTTCAAATTCCTCGTTGACAGAGGCAGGGCATCTCTGCCATCTAAGGGAACCAAGCTTCCTCAGCATAAAACTTGCCAATCACTCTCTCTGGGACAGTTCTCTGTCAAGGTGAGGGCAGTTCTCTCCCTGGCTCACTTTCATCTACTCATTGCCTCTAGGACAAGTGTAAGAGTTAGATTCCAAGATAGCCTACACTGGGGGAGTAGGAGATCTTGTTTAGGAAACGCCAAAATTTAGAAGAAAAAAATTAAAAGACATCATTGATCTTTATCAGAAAGAGTCTGGGCAGCATGTGTAGCAGTATTTAACCGAGGAGGTTAAATACTTTAAGGCTTGATCAGGCCAAATTAATTGCCAGGAAAGCACTCACACTGGATTTGGTTTCTATTGCATTTTCAAATGACCTGGGAATGATAATCAGGTTACATTATCCTAAACTAAATTTCTTTCTTTCTTAGGATGAAAACACATAATATAAAATTTACCATCTTAACCATTTTTAAGCGCACTGTTCAGCAGTGTTAAGTATATGCACATTGTTGTGAAACAGCTCTCCAGAACTCTTTCATCTTACAAAACTGGAACTCTATACCCATTAAACAATTCCTCTTTTCTCCTTCTGCCCAGCCGCATAAGTGGAATCAAACAGTTCAAGAACATTCTTGGCCTAGCTTCTGTAGAGGAAACAGTCCAAACCTCAGAAACACGTAAGGGTTGTTGTGAATCTAGATGTGCAGCTTGTTCAGCATCCACCTTCCTCCACCATAACCCTGCGAGAGCCTGGAGGACCCTACCTTTGTCAAAGTATTAAAAAACACATAGGTTAGGAGGACACCAGCAACCTTGAGGAGAGTTGAGGTGATTAGCTTCTATGAAAGTTAGATTTGCAGTACTGGAATTAAGTTTCTTGATTTCAGGGGGAATAAATGATTCTGAGAGTGTTAGATTTTATATGTCAATATAATCATCATAGACTGTGGGCCCCATTACGTCAATAAGCCATAGAGATACAGTGTTTTGAATCACAGAAACCTGTGGCCTAGCCTAACTGATCACAGTGCACAAGGAAGAATGTATACTATGTATTCTATAGAAATAAAATATTGGTAACCTTAGAAGATACTTATGCAGGAGAACTTCTAGGGCTACTGGGCAGAAACCTATCTCACTGTAGGAGGCCTATATTCTGCAGTCTCCTAAATTTTTTCCAGAACTATGCCATTTCACAGATTCATGCAGCTTGGACTGAAAGGTAGGCCAGATATTCTTGAGGAAAGGACTCTGCAAAGTGGCTACAGATGTGTACTGTGAATCTTCCTCCAGGTTTTCCCCAGAGAGACCTCAGCTATGAACCTAAGTGAGTGAGTGCTAGGTAAAAGAAAAACTCTCAAGCTTATTAGATACTGACTTTAAATTTTGTTGATTCCCAGAGACCCAAAACGTACCTATGAACTACTGGACACAGTAGGGACTTGTACAGATCAAGTGATGGATGGAGTTTTGGCTTTATTCCATCTCACAGTAGGTCTAGAGAGACTACAGACCTGTCCTAGTCCCAGAATGTATATGTATATTTAATATCTGTCAGAATCACAACAGTGGTTCCTTGACCCATAGGGTAAGGGCTATTAGAGCAGGAAGGACCAAACAGAAGCCCCTCAGCTGTCTCCAGCAACCCTTGCCAAAATTGTATATCAAAAGCCGTACTGCTTCCCTGTGGAAATAACAGAGACTGGTCCCATTGTCTAAGACTTGAGAGATATACAAGTAGTGATTCCTACCAGATCCTATCTACATTTAACTCAAGTATTTGCCTATTAGCTGAAAATTTAACTCAAAATTCAGATAGTCCATGGAAAACCAGACTAGATCATCACACATATAATCAGGTAACCATGGGAGCCACAGCTGAAATTCCAAATATGGTGCCTTTATTGGAACAAATTAACACAGTCCGTGAAAACTGACATGCAGTTACTGACCTGGCAAATGATCTCTTGTCAAGCCCCATCAGTTAACCAAATCAGAAGCAGTTTGCATTTACATGGCAGAGACAATGTAAACTGACTTGCCCCAAGACGTGGTCAAATTTTATGTTCTCTCTTGATTTTGTAATACAGCTCAGAGGGTCCTTGATCATCGGGTAACCAACAGAAGACAGTATGACAATTGGATCCAGCAAGAAGAAAGTAGCAAATACCTAAGACACCCTGATAAGACTTATCTATGCCAGAGGTGTGAGCAGTAATCCTTGCAAAATATCAGAGGTCTGCCACGTTGGGGAAGTTTTTGGGATGCAGTGTTCTGGACCATATCAATATATCCTTTATATGGACAGTGTCTAAAGTGTCAGACTTGTTCTGTACCTTGTAGAACCTAGTACAAATAGTAAGGCATACCACTTCACAGATCTCTTTGGATTTTGGAGGCAACAAATATTTGGACATGTTTATCAACCAACTTACTACACGTCTAGTAATGCCGCTAGTCTTGAGCACAGCCTGGTTATCAACGGGACTCTGCAGCAGTTCTAGACTGTAGTGTGAGCTACCCTACAACTCACTCCTTATAACCTAACGGATGTGATTTTATTGGAGATATCTGAGGCAAAAAAGTCACTGGAAAGTCCTGGAAGAAAGTAACATAGCATGCCTTTAGGGTTTTAAAGTAAAACCATGCTTTCTTTGGCCAACAACCATTCTCCACTTGAAAAGTAGCTTCCAGGTTGCTGCTGTGCTTGTGCATAGACAGAACACCTGATCACGGACACCAAGTAACCAGGTGGTCTGGGCTTCCCATCGTGAACTGGGTATTATCTGACTTACTGCAACATAAAACAACATGCATAACGGCATTCCATTATACAATGGAAGTAGTTTATGTAAGAGTTGTCCTCAGCAGGTGTAGAATATAATAGTAAAGTGCATAAATGTTGGTTCAGACTCCTGCTATATCTGTCCCTTCACTGTCTCTTTTTCACACACACCTATAGCTTCACAGAAGTTGTCTGTTACCAGTTAACAGAGGAGAAAGAATAATAGGCCTGTTTTATGGATGGATCTGCATGGTAAATCACTGTCAGGTAGAATTGATAGCTTCTGCATTGTAATTCCTTAGGGGAGTGGCCCTGAAAGAGTGTGGTAAAGTAAAATCCTCCAGGAAAATAGAGTCTTTAGGGGTACATCTGATTGTCCACTTTTTATGCAAGGAAAGATAACTTGAAGCGTGTATCTATGTTGACTTAGGAGTACTGGCTAATTTTTTGTCTAATTGCTTAGTTAGCTAATTGACTAATTGTCCTGGAACAAAGAATATTGGGAAATTAGCAACCAGGATATGTGGGGGAAATATATATATGGTTACAACTCTTATAATGGGAAAATTGAGTAAATATCTCTGTAGCCTATATAAATGCTCACCAGAATTATCCACGGTGTAGGAGGTTCTTAATAATTAGGATCACAAAATGACTTGACCTCTTGTTATTAGTCACTTTTCTCTCCAAATCCCCCACTAGTTGCACAATGGGTCCATGAACAACATGACCATGATGGCAGAATGGAGGGATGGGATCAACCATACGATCTTTTCCTCACCAAATTTTGATCTGACTACCGCCATTTGTTGAGTACCCAAACTGACAGTCACAGAGGCCAATGCTGCACCCCCATATGGAGCAGTTCTGGGATATGATAGCTGGCTGGTGGCCATTGCTTGTGTTAGACTCTTCCCATTAAAAGGATAAGCACTTTTCCCTCATGGAATTAGATGCGTGTTTTAGGTTTGCATTGATCTTGTATGCTGACAAACTTCTCCCAGAACCTTGATTTGTGGACTGGCAGAATGTCATTTCATCCTGAACAAAAATGCCTCTGACGAAAGCACACGTATTACTCCACATACATATTGCGACAATAGGCTTCTGCCCATGGAACTTACTGGTCTAACCATGTGTCACATCATCAAAAAGCAGTTGGCTTAACAGAGTGTTGGAATGGCCCACTTGAAGGCTTACGTATGGCTCCTGCTACTAATAAAATCTTGCAAATTTATGACTCGTGCCTTAAACTAGCAGGCTCTACATCATGTGATTTCTCCTACAGCTAGAAAAAAAGGTTTGATATTAAAGTAGCCCTTCTCATGATGACAACTAACAACTAGTTTTTGTTTGTTTGTTTTGCGGTTTGCGGGCATCTCACTGCTGTGGCCTCTCCCGTTGCGGAGCCATGGCTCACGGGCCCAGCCGCTCTGCGCAGCATGTGGGATCTTCCCGGACCGGGGCACGAACCCGCGTCCCCTGCATCGGCAGGTGGACTCTCAACCACTGCGCCACCAGGGAAGCCCAAACAACTAGTTTTAGGAAATTTTATTTTCTGTTATCAAAATCTTAAGAATGGTAGATATGGAGGAACTAGTACTTAAGAAAATTATGACTTTGAAGAATAGGAAGTTTCTGACCATTTTAAGATCATTGAACTGTTGCACTAATAGTCAACCAGGGTACAGCTATGAAAGAATTTGATCCAAATTATTGGCAGAAATTACTCTTTTCCCCTGTGTATTCTTTCAGGATTTGTTCTTTATCTATGATTTTTATGTAATTTGAAACTGGTATACCTAGGTGTAGTTTTGTTTGTGTTTATTTTTAATTGGTATTTCTTGGAGTGCATTTATTTTATTTTATTTTATTATTTTTTAACCTCTTTATTGGAGTATAGTTGCTTTACAATGTGGGAAGCAGCTGCATAGCACAGGGAGATCAGCTCGGTTCTTTGTGACCACCTAGAGGGGTGGGACAGGGAGGGTGGGAGGGAGATGCAAGAGGGAGGGGATATGGGGATATATGTATACATATTGCTGATTCACTTTGTTATACAGCAGAAACTAACACAACATTGTTTGTGTTTTTGTTTTACATTTATCCAGCTTGGTGTTCTCTGAGCTTCCTGGATCTGTGGTTTGGTTTCTGATATTAATATAAAGAAGTTCTCAGTCATTATTACAACCAATAATTCTTCTGTCTTTTCTCTCTTCTCCTTTTGGTATTCCCTTTATACATATGTTACACCTTTTGTAGTTGCCCCATAGTCCTTGGATATTCTGTTCTGTTTTTTTAGTCTTTGTTGTTTTGTTTGTTTTTCAGTTTTTGAGGAGTCTATTGATACGTCCTCTAGCTCAGAGATCCTTTCCTCAGACATGTCCAGTCTACTAATAAATTCATCAAAGGCATTCTTCAGTACTATTACACAGTGGTTTTTGTTTATTTCTTTGTTTTTTTATCATTTTTATCTTTAGCATTTCTTCTTGGTTCTTAGAATTGCCTTCTCTCTGTTTACATTGTGTCTCTGTTTTTGCATGCTGTGTGTTTTATCCATTAGAACACTTAGCCTATTAATCACAGTTGTTTTAAATTCCTGGGCTGATAGTTCCAACATCCCTGCCATGTCTGAATCTGATGCTTGCTCTGCCTCTTCCAGTTTTTTTGTTTGTTTTTGCTTTTTGTTATGCCTTGCAATTTTTTCTTGATAGCAGGATGTGATGTACCAAGTTAAAGGACCTACTGTAAATAGGCCTTTAGTAATGTGGTGGTGAGGTGTGGGGAAAAGGGAAGCACTCTATAGGCCCATGATTATGTCTCAGTTTTTTATTGAGCCTTTGCCTATGGACTGTGAACTTTACAGATGTTTCTGTTTTTTTCCTCTCCCCTCAGGTGGGACAAATTGTCTGGAGTGCACTGCAGTTGAGTATTTTCCTTTCCTGGGTCAGTCAGGCTCTGGTAATACCCCAGCAGGATAGGCTCTGGTTAGTTAGTTTTCCCTAAAGACAGGCCTTGTTAAGAAAAAAATGCTCTGGAGTATTTCAAGATGGTTCCTTTCCCTCTCCCTCTCCTGGAAGCCCAAGGGGATTTTTCTCTGATTTTACTGTGAGAGGCAAATCTCACACTACTGTGCAGGCCCCCTTATGACTGGGTCCCCCTGCAGTTCTTAACTCTCTGAGTTGTCTCCACTGAGTCTCCAGCAGCTCACCAATTACAATTCAGGTTTCCTGCTACCAGTTCCTGAGGCATTTCTCCTCGTGGGTCTCTGCTCTCTAGTAAACTGTGACTGCCTCTGTTTGGCTCTCTGTCTCTCCAGTGTGGGAGCAGCAGTTTTCCCTGTGTTCCCCTTTCTCATACATCCAGGAAGAGTTATTGTTTTTTCAATCTGTTCAGCTTTTTCAGTTGGTGTTAGGATGGGGGTGGCATCCTTATGAGGAACTGGAAACCTTAAGTTCCTCTCTAATCCTTTTAAACTACAAACACTCATTTTTTTTTCATTTTATTGATATGTATTGATAGATCTATCATTGCATATTATTCAGTATTGCTCTTATATTAATTCCAATTGTGTATTCCTGTCTGTTGGTTTTGTTTTCTCCTCTGTGTTTTTCCTGAATTTACCAGCTCATGTTCTAGGGACATATGTGCATTCTGTGTTTTAGTTGTAGAGTTTATTATATCTATTAATTTAAGCTCTGTTATTGTATATTTGGATTTCATAGGTTGTAGTTTATTTTTTGTTGTCGATGTTTCTTAAAGTCTAAAAGAGGTATATTAAAATATACTCAGTAATCATTTTGTCAGCTTCTCTTTGTAATTCTAGAAGCATTTCTTACTCCTTTTCTTGGGGCACAAAGGCTTATGGTTGTTATGCCTTATTGTATATATCATTTATCGTTAAAATATCATTCTTTTTTCCAATTAAATGCTTTTTTGATTTAACTCTGCTTAATGAAATAGTAAACTAGCTGTTTCTATTTCTTGTTAACATTTGTTTGAAATATTCTTGACCATACCTCTAGTTTTAATCTTTCTTGACACTTTGCTTTAGGAATGCTTCTTATCAGTTGTAAATAGCTGGGTTTTCTTCATTTGAAGCAAATTGAAAGTCTTTGTAATTTGAAAGGAAAAGTCAAGCTATTCAGTTCAATTATGTTAACTGATCCAAATGGTTTTCTTTTTTCCATCTTATTTTATGTATACAATTATGCAATTTTATGGTTTGCATCTCTCTTTGTTTCCTTATTTTTTTTATTTTTCGTTTTTTATTAAGTTTCACTTGATTTTTAGGAAGAGGTCAGAATGCCTTTTTTCACCATCTGTAATTGGAAAGATTTAATAACAATTAAATGTGGCATGAATACTGTGATTTAATTCTTTAACATATATCTTTATGTATACATAGAAGAATGATTGGCAATTATAAATCAGAGGCTATTTCTGTTAACAGGGATTATTTCTGCGTATTGGAAGTTAGGGTAATTTTTACTTTTAAAAAATACATTTTCAATCAACTATTTCAAGTTTATAATGATGTTTTATAATCATCAGAAAATATAAAACTTCATTTTATCTCTTCTAAAGGTCTGAGTATCCTTATTTAAGGAATACATTTTGCTTTAGCCCAATGATTCAGACCATCATCTCAACATATTTCTTGATCATGTAACTTACCATTACACATATCCTGAGTTTTTTCTCAACTAGCTTTTTTCGACTACTCTTAGTGGTATTATTCTTCTGTGTGTTAAAAATAAGAAAGTAACTGCTATCTTAAAATAGTTTTTAGGTCATATATATCCTATATGTCTATATCTATATCTATTCTATATGTCTGATCTAAAATGCTTTTTAGGACATAGTTTGTCCCTAAGTGAGGGACTTCCTGCAGAGTAAATTCAGTCAAAAGTCTTTGAGGGCTTTTGTTCCAGGTTAAATATTGTTGGCTTGACCTTGAGAGACTCAAACAACTTGATAATATTCTGCTAAGCTAATTAAAAGCATAGATTTCTAGGATATTTAATTTAATTCCATTTTAAACATGAAAATTATTATTATATGCCGACAACATTTATTTAGATATTAATGAAGTTTGCCAACATTTTGGCTCACCATTTTTAATCATGGTTCTAAGCAGAAAAAAAATTTCCAAAACTACATCAGAGAATTTCCTGATGAGCAACCTGCCATTTCTATACTTCCCCAGTGTACATGGAGGTAAGAGCAACCCTTCCTGGGCCTCCAAGAACCCTTCTGCACCAGGAAGACCAACTTGCAGCTACTTGAAAACCACTCCTACTCTGACTTCCACCACAAAAATACCAATTACCTTCTTACTACTCATGCCGGAAAAAGTGGAAGTTGCATAAACAGATTAATTTCTTTCTTGGCTTACTTTCAAATCAAAGTCTCAGATAGGTATGTCTGATTAGTGGCATCACATACATATAACTGAATCCAAGTTTCAGGGGAGTCTGGGAATTTGAGTTCTAACCCCATCTGGAGGAGTTTCAACTCCTATATCTTCTGCTCTGTCCTAGATGACTTCTTAAATTCTAGTTTAAATACACTAGCTCTGCCTGCAATTTTTGTGACTGTAAGTTATTACTTCCCAAGATTTCCAAAGATTAGTTTTCAGCAATTCCATTTCAGCATCTTCATAATAGGAAAATAATCTATTTTTATTTCAAAGGCATTGCTTCCTCATTATCTCTGAGTATTCTCTGTATACTTATAGTTGACCTTTGAACAACTATGGGGCTTAATCCATGTGTAATCTCTGGATTCAAGCAACTGTGGACCGTGTAGTACTGCACTATTTACTACTGAAAAAGATCCCAGCGTAAGTGGACTCACGCAGTTCAAACCCATGTTGTTCAAGGGTCAACTGTATTTTAAAAATCCCTTCCAGATTATTTCCTTATTTTCTTTTGGTGTGAATTCTTCTGTTTGAGGGATCTTCTGAGGCTGCTCAAGGTGTTGGATTTTCTTGTGTATGCTGGTTTTTTTTTTTTTTTGAGCTGTGTTGTAGACTTGCTCCTGGGGATTACTGATATAGGGCCTTTTGGTCAATGGAAAAATAAGGTGCTTTGGTTATCTGTGATCCTGAGGGTCTTGCAGAGACTCAAAGATGTCCCATACCACTCATTTCTTATCTATATTCATTTCTGATAATGTTATTAGGAAAATGATTTCATAAATAAGGTTATTTATTTCATGAACGTAACATTTTTGTGGTTCCTATCATTGCAGGCTCTGACTTTCTACACTCAAACTCACCCTTGCAATGACTAGACATGTTTAAAGTTTGGTTATTGTTAAATGATTGCCACATGATTACATGTGTGATACCTACTAACTCTACAATAATTGGCAAGATTCATCAGTTTACCTGAAACCCATGTGGTAAAGCTTAGTATTGCACCTTGTTGAAAGCAGTTTTTATAACATCTTGGATAATTATGCTGCAGATTTAGGTGGATGTGGTTAGGGGTGTACAAACTCTGTTATTTCCCTCTTCTGGGCTTTCTGCAGTCTGGCAGGCTCTCTCTGAACTGGTAGAACCCTAAGCCACATATACTCACTCAGAATCTCCTAACCTGACACTGTTATCCTTTGCTTGAAAAGGATATCCTTTCTTTTGTCTTATTGTAGGAAATCTTTTAACTTCTATAAGATTTTTGAGCTAGAGAAGGGTTTTTCACAAGGACCCAATCCACGTCCTCCAAGGACTGTTAGCTTCTCCCCAGAGTTTGTAAGATGAAGGTAACTAACATAAGTGTTAGTGTCACTGCTCTAGTGCCTAGCGAAGGTCTGCTCACAGTGAATGATTAATATTTGAGTATAAAGTTTTCACTTAACACAAAGTCTAGGAAGTGAGAATGCAAGAACGGATAAATTCTCCATGAACTTTGGCTGAGCTGGAATGTTTAATATTTGTTTTGTGGCAAGTAGATGAGCATCACTTCAGCACAGTTTTAAGAATGGAATATTCTTTTAGAGACTACTTAGATTTTGAGAACTGAATCTAGGGGCATTTTCAGGATATTACCATTTTCTTATAAAAATAGAATGATTTTGTAAGCACTGCATATTGTGTTAGAAATAATTATAATTTAAATTGAGATGGAAAATAAATTGAATCAGATCAAAATAAAATTAATCCAATAAATAAATTTCTTCTGAAATTAGCATCCTAAAAGTTAAATGCCAACTAATTTATACTAAGTTAAAGTTCTCTAAAAAAAGAACATTGCCAGCATTGATATATTATTAGATAGTTATTGTTAGTGACAGTTCACAAATTTTACTTGTTAGATTGCTCCTTTGTACAGATTCCTCACTTGAGTCGTCAGTGTTATGCACAATAGGACCTTTGACCTCTTTGCTTTTTCCATATAGTGAATAATGAAGAAATTGAGTTTTTTGGCTCACATTTACACCTGACTACAAGTGTACAAGCATTAGGTATGAAAAGATGGGATTGTGTAAAAGAATGTGGCAATGTTTTGATTCTTCAAATTTCTACTCTTACATCTTTAGTTCACAGGCAAAAAATAAAAACAAAAAACCTTTTTATCCCTACTATAAGCATGTTACTATTCACACACAGAGAGTAATACAAGAGTTGTTTTCCTAGTAGAGCTGGTAACTGATATGTAGGGGTTTGGTAAAGACTAAATAAAATAGATTCCTAAATGATACCTTGAAAAATGAAAAACATATATAAATGCATAAAGACATCTAAATATATCTACTTATTTAGAGCTCTGTAAAGAAGTCTATTCTTATTTTTATCATTCTTTTAGGAAAAAGCAGAATATTAGGCCTTGCTTGTTTATTGTTGCTTCATGATCCTTCTTTATTCTTATTCTGTGCCTGATGGGAAGGGAGAAAGTTCAGCCACTTTTTTTTTTTTCTTATTTCCATCCCTAATTACTGGCTACTCTTTCTGTCTCACCTGAGTTTAAGGGAAGGGTAGGCATAAAGGAGATAGGATAGGTAGTTAAAGGGAAGCAGAAAACTTATTTTGACTATGTTCACAAAAGATGGCTCTGAGCTGTCTAATCCTAGCAGATGTTTGAAGATGATTCCTCTTCTTTTTTTTCATTTTTCTTTCTTTCTTTTTTTTTTTTCTTTTTTTGAGAAGCATTTTTATGGGTTATGTGGAAGTCCTTCTCCATTTCTGGATATCTCTTACCTGAAATACCCTCAAACTTTACTATTTTACCTGGTTGCTTATTCCCTCGGCAGCTTCAAAGTGTTTTATCCAAAAGACTTTCTCACAAATTCTTCACATAACCTGCCTCTTTCATCACCTCAGTGTGGTTGACAAGTCCAAGAATCATGTAACTTTTTTTTAAACTTTAACTGCTTTATAAATTTGACGTTTTTGTCTCACACTTCCTTTGGAAAACAACATTTATTCTGCTTTGGTGCCCCCGCTTAATCATATGCTCCCCCTCATAAAAGTACATTTGAAACCTGTATTGAGAAAAGGCTCATTTTACAATTAGCACTGCTCTGAGCCAATGGGGTCCCATAAATTCACTGAAGATCATAAGGCTTCTTTTCTGTTCTATCTTGGGGCCTGCCAGAATCATAAAAGAGATCCACTTCCTGTTACCTAGAGAGTGATTTAAGTCTCTGTTATGATTACTTAATGGGTTGTTTCTCCCTTGAGGTGGTGGGTGGACGGTGCACAGTGAAAAGGGGTTTAAGAGTTGCCATTTATTCATATCTCACAGATATTTTATTTTCAACGACTGAGAACAACAACTTGTTCAATTCTCCAATACAATAATAGTTAAAAGTTTCCCTATAATTAAAAAAAAATTATCAATTAAGAATGTATTTCCTTTAAAGTTAAACATAATTCACTTACAATTTGGCTATTTTTCTTAGAACCCATTCCCTAGGTTGTTTCTCCCCCTTATATTTTTTTTCAAACTGTCTGAATAATTGTATTCCCAAAGGATCTTTGGTCATTCAGACTTTTGGTCTACACTGCATTTTGCCTCATGAGAACAGCAGACAATGACAAAAATGCAAGCCAAACGTAGCTTTTAAAACTGTCTTTTGTTTTAAAAATGTCAAAAGGACTTTTCATTTTAAGACTGAATGTTAAACATAAGATGTAAAAATAAAATTCTCATTGGAGTGGTGTACGTTCAGTTTTCTCCCTACTTCCCTAACTGAATGTTGATTTTAATTTATATGGAATCACTTATCCTTTTCTTTTTGGTTCAGGGTTATTTTATATTTATTCACCTGCTATGTTCAGTTTAAGGCATGAAAAAGACTACAAAAATCTTTGAAATAGAATCGAGTGTTGTTTGCACAGGGTAGTTTCTACTAATACTTTAGGCAGAGGTACTGTTGGTCAACTTTTCCATTTGTAGCAACAGTGGATTTAGCTATGAAAAAAAAAAGACACTTATTGGCCTTATACTTCTTGAAGTTTTTTGCCCCCTGAATATTTTAAACCTTTCTTTTACTGAAATATATTGTAGGGACTTTCTTATTCCTCCCTTCTTTCCTTTTCCCCCTTCCTTCCTTCCTTTCGTCCTTCCTTCCTTTATCTCCTTTATATATTTAGGTTTAAACTCCAGTTTCAACATATGTAGTTTGACAAAGTTATGTAGAAAATTAGGAATGCTGTCAAAAACAATGGGTATGATCAGTCTACCCAATTTGATTTTATTTTTGTAAAGCTATAGTTTTTTGTTCCTTGCCTGCCAGGTGAGCCCAGGCAGTGCCGTAACTTTCAACTAGGTTCCTCCTTAGTATTTCTTTTTCTGTGATGGATGGGTCCCTGACCTATCTGCCCAGCCTCTCTGTTTAAATACCCTCATCTAGGGTCTGCTTCAAATTGGACAGACTTCCTGGAAGCATAATTCCACCATCAGCTTGATGAGGTTGATGAAGACCATTCGATGACTTCAACCACAATTTTCTTACACTAGATATGGACTCTGGATTCAGATCTGATCCAAGTTTATATGTCACTTGTATCATTTTAAAAAAATCGCTAGTGTTTGAATTATAAGGAAAATCAAATGGAACAAATTTAAAAACACAAATTATCTACCACCTAGATTTAACAAATGTCAAGGTTTGGCCACATGTACTTAAAATTCTTAAAAAGACTATTAAAAGTACAAATGAAATTCCTCCCTTCCCATCCTATCCTCTCCTTCCCTACCTAGAAGAAACTTCTCTTCTAAAGTTAGTATGTATCTATTTTATCTATGTTTTCTAACTTACCATACACTTATGCTATCCTGTGCTTTTAAGATTTGCACATGTGAAAGACCTAGATGGGTGGGCTGGGGGCTGGGGAGGGAGGTCCAAAAGGGAGGGGATATGTGTATACATATAGCTGATTCACTTCATTGTACAGCAGAAACTAACACAACCGTGTAAAGCAGTTTTACTCCAATAAAAAAAGATTTGCATATATGATATATGTATCTCTCTGAATTAAACTTTTGTCTTCCAATAGTCAGATTTATGAGTAAGGATATATTTAGGTCCAGGATATTTATTTTATAGTATTCATATAATAGAATCTTCTTATCTTGAGAGTGTGTGTGTGTGTGTGTGTGTGTGTGTGTGTGTGTGTGTTGGACATTTGAGTTCTTTCTAGCTTTCCTTTATTACAAGTAATGCTGGGAGGAGCAAGCATCTTCGCACATGCAAGTTTTCTTGTCATATATGCAAGAACGTATATCCTGAAGTGGAACTGATGTGTTGTATAGCATATAGACTAAGATTTCTTTCTTCCAACCTAGGTTGCCATGTTTGGTGCCATTCCACACAACAAGATAAATCATTTGGAATCGGGTGTAGCTGGTGTGATTTACTGGTATGAACATACCAGCACGAGCCCTGTCCTGGGTCATCACTTCCACAGCACGGTCATTTCTAAAGTGCCCTGACGTTAGTAACATCCTACATGATTAATTTACTTTGTAAGGGTTTATATGTCTTGGCTGGAAAACAATTCTACTAGATTAAAAATACTGTTACCCAACAGGCTTTGAGAAGATAAAATGTAATCCCTCATTTTTTTTGAGATCAGAAACCGGTGAACAGCAGGTTGTCGTCTAAATAATGAACTTTGCTAAAGTCATGAAAGCATGTCCTAAAAATAGACAAAAATCCACTTTATTGGGATTTTGTTATCTAGTTTTGAAATCTAGCTGGTGGTTAATATTTACTTCGTGTAACGCAAGTGGATCATAGCTAATCACTCATCCATTTGGATCTAAATGTTAATTGTTAACAGATAAAGCTTTCTCAGAATGAAAGGAGTACTTGAAAAAAAAAAAAGGAAAAAAGGAAACAAAGAAAAAAACCTCACACAAATGACTCGTTGGATTTGATTTTATAGTAGCAGTTGAATTGAACATGATTAAAGAGCATTGATCTTGAATTAAGAGGTTTATGAGTCATATATCCATGAATATTTGGGAGACAAAAAAGTAGTCAAAAATAATCTTTATTATTTTAAAATGCTAAATAAATGAATGAACGAATAAGTAACATTTAACATCTCTGAGAGGCAAATCCATGTTTGATTTTTGTTTGTATGCTTTGTGGTCTCAAGCACAATAGCGTGTGCGTGAAAAATGCTAAATAGCTATTGCTGAGCGAATCAATTAACAAGTGGACAAGTGATGCTTAAAGTGATGACAGGAGATGCACAGATTTGTTTGTTTTCTCATTAGGAATAAAATCAGGCAAATGAATATTAAATTAGAAAATAATCCTAGTGTCATATTTTACTCTAATATTAAGGGTGTTTTTTTTCTTTTCTGGTAGTAGATGCTTTGGGTAATTCAAAATTAGAGGGGATATCTATTCTGTAATATTTAAAACCTATTCCCCAAAGTAGTATCTGTTCATTCAGCTGAAAACTTTTAGCAAAATGCCTCTGACATTTGTAGCATCATTACAAAAATATACTCAGCACTTACTTATCATTCTTTTTTAAACTTTTTTAAGCTTAACTAAGACAAATACCCAGACTCTTGGGTTCTGCTACAACCATTTGCTAGTACATGACAGGTGTTTCGATAGCTGTGACTAAGCAGACTGGTCACTTCAGGGTTGGTTTGAACCACATGCAAGAGGAAACATAATGTTGAGACAGAATGCTGAAAAATGTGTAAACCAGGCAATTAATGTGATGGGTAATGACGAGTATTATTTATTTATTTATTTTTTAAAGGTCTTGTTTTTTATTTATTTATTTATTTATTTATTTATTTTAATTTTTTTAAATAATTTTTTAACCCCACATTTGTTTATTTATTTAATTTTGGCCGTGTTGGGTCTTCGTTTCTGTGCGAGGGCGTTCTCTAGTTGTGGCAAGCGGGGGCCACTCTTCCTCGCGGTGCGCAGGCCTCTCACTATCGTGGCCTCTCCTGTTGCGGAGCACAGGCTCCAGACGCGCAGGCTCAGTAGTTGTGGCGCATGGGCCCAGCCGCTCCGCGGCACGCGGGATCCTCCCAGACCAGGGCTCGAACCCTCGTCCCCCGCATTAGCAGGCAGACTCCCAACCACTGCGCCACCAGGGAAGCCCCACGAGTATTATTTTTAATGGTACCGAACAAATTTATCAGAATATATGTGCACCTAGGAAGTATGGTTCCAATAAATTATATAAACATGTTTTAAAATACAGATTTGTGATTCAAAATATATTTTCTCCCATGGTTACAATAAAAATATTCGGAAGCCAGTCTCTTATGGGACCCAAAAGGATAGGTCTCTTAAAAAGTGACTATAACAAGCACAGAGAGGCAAAAACCAGGAGAATGTGGTATTATAAAAAATAAGGGTAGGGCTTCCCTGGTGGCGCAGTGGTTGAGAGTCCGCCTGACAATGCAGGGGACACGGGTTCGTGTCCCGGTCCGGGAGGATCCCACGTGCCGGGGAGTGGCTGGGCCCGTGAGCCATGGCCGCTGAGCCTGCGCGTCCGGAGCCTGTGCTCTGTAATGGGAGAGGCCACAGCAGAGAGAGGCCTGTGTACCGGAAAA
Source organism: Kogia breviceps (assembly GCF_026419965.1). Classification (NCBI taxonomy): domain Eukaryota; kingdom Metazoa; phylum Chordata; class Mammalia; order Artiodactyla; family Physeteridae; genus Kogia; species Kogia breviceps. The sequence continues at coordinate 19,348,882 of NC_081315.1, forward strand.
ATAATAATAATAATAATAAGGATAGAGGGCATTTTTAAAAAGAAGGGAATGGGCACCATTATTACTTGCCATAATGAGATCAAGTAAGATAAGGTGGGAAAGGGCTAATTTGATTTAGCAATAAGGAGGCCAGAGATGATTTTGTTTCATTTCAGTGATGAAGTGGGGCTTGATTAGGTTCAGGAGTCAATAGTATTAAGGAAGTAGCGTCAAGTAAATAGAGATCACTTTTAAAACTGAACTTGACTGATGGCAAAAGAAAGAGGAAGTAGAGGCAATTTGGAAAAGCTAAGTGTTTTCTTATCTATAAAATAGATACAAGAATACTTACATCAAAAGGCTAGCGTGTAGCTTGGGCACAATGCCTGGACAACATGTAGGACTCATTAAATGTGAGCCACCATCGCCACCACCACCACCATCATTTCTGGAGGTAGTTAATCTCCAAAGGTTCTTTTAGTATATTACCACCCTATCAGTCATTGGTAGCACTAACTTCGTTATTCTTACCTACTACTTTACAGTTCTGGATATAAGACTCAGTGATTTTATATGTATGGAAAAAGGGGAGGGGGGAGGATGTGGTATAAATTAACAGTTTACAAGAGGACTAGGGCTAGACTTTTTAGCCTATTAATCCAAATTCTGTGGAAAGATTTTTAAACACATATAACATGTACTGAATATTTACTGTGTGCCAGACACTCTTCTAAACATTTCACATTCATTTAATCCTTGCAGTCACCCATAGGGTAAGTGTTCTGAGTACATTCTCATTAAATGAGGCACAAAGAGGTACTAAGAAGTTAAATAAGCATGTAGCACATATTGTTTTATTGTATCCATGTTTTGGGTCCTTTTGGGGAAGAAAAAGGTTAAAAAAAACCTTAAAACCAAAGAGAGAGGGAAAGGGAGAGAGAGAGAGAGTGAGAGCGAGAGAGAGCGACTGCATTTAAGTTCTTTCTCTTTCTTCTGTCCATGAAAAAGAGTGAGGTTCATATGCCAAGTCTTCAGAATAAATCCACTCCCGTAATGCTTATCAATCATCCTTTTTTGAAAATTCTTCAGGTAGGGCTTAGAACACTTGGAGAAGACTTTGTACAGTTCCTCTGTCAACTGGGCAAGGGAAAGGGCTGTTGCTGCACTGTTTTTAAATGAGTAAATCAAAGTGGCTGCTGGACATGCCTTCACCGTGCACTGTTGATATAAATTGAAGTGATCACTGCAAATGAACAGAGTTAGAAGCAATTTCATGTTTGGGGGAATAGGAAGGAGATGCTTGGGACAACTATTGGCTGTGGAATTGGAAACACAATTTCACTGTGAAGCATTTCCAAAGATACTGCAGGCTAAAATTTCAAAATATCTCCAGAGGATTGTTTTATTACTCACACTGATGTCAGTGGGAACTGGGCAGTTAAAGCCTCGGCTGCTCTCTGGAACTTTGCCTGACTACTCCTGTTTCAGCCATTAGAAATTATTTGTTTCACAGTCTCTCTCTGCCCCCATCCATATAAACCAATCTCAAGTAATTGATGTTAGGGTAATTCCCGAAAAGTAGTCCCAAAGAACAGCTACTAGGTCTGAACTGTCAGCCAGAGAATACAGATGACCCTCTCTTTGTGAAATGAAGATTGCCTATGAAAGCAGTTCTCTCCATGTGAAAGCTGATCTTCTTGTTGACTTCCGTTATAAAATTGGAGGCTTGCTCCCCCAGAAAATCTCTGAGAAGTAAAATAGAAACACATTTAAAGGCAGCAGATTTCAAAAACATATTTAAAACTGATTAATGCAATATATCTGAACATTTAAGCAATGAGTTTGAAATAGTAAGTTATTGTGTCTCTTAAGTTGGCTTTCATTTGAGAAGTAAATTAATCAGTTCAAACAGAACAAGAAAAAACAGTTGGCTCAAAGTTCTTTTTCAACTTCTTTCAGTCTCCATTCCTTCACATTCTGTAACAGAATGTTGTTGATAGTTCCCTTTGCTTGGACAGCCTATGCCTCCTGGTAGTTTAAGAAAACTCCTAGCTTATCATTATTGCTTTTTAAGATAATAAGCATGCTTATCTGGTTGAAGGGGAGAGAGACTATCCAGAAGCACAATGGGAACAAGTTAAACTATGAGAAACTGAATTAGCCGTATTCATATTCCATAGTTCCATTTCATAGTCTCCAGAAAGGCATGTTGCTAAATGCTGTTTCTTATCCTATAGGGTTTTCATTTACTCTCATCTGAATTCCACTTTCTGGGCGAAGTGTTACCTTCCAGTCTCAGTGAAGTCAGACCTAGCACCAGGTTCTCTTGACTTACTTCTCTAAACTCATCGCATTTTTTATTATTTTTTGCAGTACGCAGGCCTCTCACCCTTGTGGCCCCTCCCACTGCAGAGCACAGGCTCCGGACACGCAGGCCCAGCGGCCACAACTCATCGCATTTTTGAGCAGTCATTTCCCTTGACTCCTCTTTATTCTGTATTCTTCTGGTTGCAAATTTTGATGTATATTTAAGTAGTCAGCAACTCGGCAACTGTCTCCAATACCTAACTGTTTGACAGTATTGGCCGATTAACATTACCTATTGCCACTCAAGATCACTAGACAAAAGATGTTGGCCTCTAGGGAGACTTATGGCTACTCTGTGTACCACCACCCCTCATCACTGTCCCTTACGTCATTCTTGGGCATGCTGAGAGGAATATTTTACGTTCAAGGATTGTAGTGAACTACAAATGGCTAGGAATTCTATTTTGGTTTATTTTCCTTTCTCCTGAATTTGGGCCAGCCCTCTGACTGCTTAACCAGTAGAATGAGGTAGACGTGACACTGTGTCTGTTCTAGACATTGACTTAAAACCCTGGTAGCTTCAAATGCGTTCTTTAAATGCATGCAGTTGGGGTACATTCTCTTGGACATCAGCTGATCTTCTGGGAGAAGCCCCAGCCCCATAGAAAGGATGCATTCAGGTGTTCCAGACGACAGGCTCCGTTGAGCTCCCAGCCCACAGCTAGTATCAATTGCCAGCCATGTTGAGTGAGTCAGTTTGTATGCTGCAGCCCAACTGAGCCCTCAAATGACTACAGCCCCAGCTAACAACAGGTGGAGGAGAAGAACTACCTAGCTGAGTGCAGTCAACTTGCAGAATTGTGAGAGAAGATAGTGTCTTAAGCCATTAGAGTTCGGAGTGGTTGGTTACACAACAGTAGGTAACAGAAACAGGGGTATTTGTTCAGTTATGGTACTAGGGACTGGAAATGTCAAAATGAGGAGAAAGGGGGTTTACGTTATGAGACTTTGTTGGTATGGTTTTCTCCATGTCTACAGTTTGCTTCTCCTCCTCTGCTATGTTATGTCTAGTCTGATGACGTGAGAAGCACTGAGCTCTCTTTCCTTTTTGGAGTTGGTAGCTACCCTGCTTCCCTCACCTCCTTTGAAAATCAGTTCTAGGTACCAGAAGGACTCTTCAGCCTGCCTAAGCTAGCCAAAGATGCCTCATTCATTCTGATATGTTTCCAAGGTTCTGCAGTGGGATTTGCTTTCCAAAGCTCTGGATAAGGTTTTTCCTCATCAGATGTTCTTTATCCATAAGTCTCCCTCAGGGAACTTGAGGAAGGTGGCTGTAGCAGAATCAGATTTAGATATTCATGATCCTCAGCCCTGGCCATTTTCTTGCCCTTCTCATCCATCGTGACCATTTTCAGTTGGGCTTTGTAGACAAAAGGATTATGTGTCTACATGCCCATTTCCCCTACTAAGCCCTGTAGCCTCCTAGAGGGCAATAATCATAGCTTACTCATCTCTGCCTCTAGCTTACAGGAGAGTCTGTCATATAGCCCTCAGCTATATGACATATACATATACTATGTGGAGATAAACTGGAGGCCAGAACATTAAAGAACACAATTTATTTGTGTTCCAACTTTGATTAACTAGGAGCCTGGCTATGTTATATTCTCTAACATATGACTAAAAGTCATTAGTTAATTAACCTAAACAGACCTTTATATCAGCCTCTTCCTTTCCATGCCTTACACCATCTGTTGCTTACTTTTCAGGTATATGTTAGGTATAGGAACAGTCACCTGCAAAGGTAAGAACTATGTATTTATAAATGTCTTTGTTTTAACTGCCCCCATTCTTTTAATGTCCTGACCTTAACTTCAGCAATTTCTTGACTGTTCTGTGGGTACTCAGTCAGTGTTTTGATATTACTTAATAAAGAATTATTTCAGTGCTTCATCTCTTTGCAAACATTAAATGTGGCTAAATTAGATGTAAAAGTATTATCAATTTTCTGGGACTTTTGGTTTCTAATCAGTATTGGGACTATTGCCGTGTTCTCTATTACCCTAGGTTCCAGGCTGTCACTTGTTAATGTTCTCTCTGAGCCCATTCTGTACCAGTGTAATTCATTCTCACATCTAAATTTGCATTCCATGTCATTGTTTTGATAGTAGTTCAAAAATGAAAGCATCACTCCATACTGTAAAACTCTCATTCTTTTTCATCATCTTCTTTTTTGTTTGTTTGTAATCCTTGGAGCATTCAATCCTCCATTTAAAAAATGTACTTACCATTCTATAGTTACACACTGCCAACTCAACTTTCTCATTTTGTTTGTTGGTTATGAACAATGCACCAAAGAAATGACAGACTAAATGGACCTTGTTTTTGCCCACATGTTTTCTTGATTCAGCAAACCAGTGAAGCGGCTCTGAAGATGGTTGGAATGGGCAGTCTAGGCTACATATTCTCCACTTGACTCTTTGGATCCACTTTATACTTTTGTTTCCCATCCTGCTCTGTGTGCGGAGAGGCTGTCCTCTAAGGACTGAAATAATGGGCCCTGTTGCCTTCTGGTTTCTAGTTGGGTTCAACCTATGGGCGGTACTGGCAGGAAATCAGACAATGGGAAGATAAAGAAGCCCTGGTATATGTCCCCCCTTCCTAATTCCCCCATCCTTACTTTAATATGGTTCTGCCTGTAGCTTTGTTCCCACACCAAAGGCCATAGCTGTTAAGGTGAGTTTCTTCCTGACAGGTATGCATCTTGTGAGTTTTGCTAATCATGTCTTTCCCTCTTTAGTTGCAATAGTTTCTTACATATTCTAGCCCTGGGTTTTTTCACCATTCCTTTTGTTTCTTTTAAGCTTGGCTATGCCTTGTAAATTGTTTCTCCTGTAAATTGTCTATGATCACTCCTATTGTATTATCTCTTTTCTATGAGGAATTTTCAGGGTTAAAACTGCAAGTATTTATAAGCTATCCTCAATTTTTAGACTACAGAGAACTTCAAATTGTATATTTCATCAGAGTCAAAGCCATTCCGTGTAAATTTCGGCAAGGTATTGGACAACATGTATGCCTGATAGTGAATATTTAAAAGTCATTAACTCACTTCTCTCCAAATCAGTATAATTATAACCCAAGGGATGCTACTTTTCTAACAAATCACCGTTAAACTTAGTTCATCTGTTACTAACAAATAAAACTATTTTTTCCATATGGCACCCGGTCAGTCATGTTTATTCCTTCCTTCCATGATATATTCTCTCTTTACCACTTCATTTACATTTCCCATGGATGGCTGTTTCAATCACAGCTTTGAAGGTCTCATATGAGCATGATTATAAAATGATAAGATTTAGGGTTTTTTCCCCCTTCTTAAAAATTCTTAAGACCTGCTGTAGACTCATACCATAAGTCTCAGCATTATAAACAGTCATTTGTACATCTAAATTGTCTGGGACTTCTGAACTTTAGTAGTTAGAATCCATGTTTGAAGAACTATCCCCCCTGCTTTTTAAAAAATTTCATTTGACTTTAGAGCTTTTCTTCTTTCTCAAAGTTTTAACATGCTTTTTTATGGTCAGGTTGCACTTTTGTTTGTTTTGCTATTTTGAAGAACTCCCTCACCCTTACTTTCTTCCCAGATGTTAACAGACTTGTTACCATTGCCTATTAAAAAGCAATGCTTCTATTCCTTTGCTATTTACTTTCAAAATTCAGTGTGTAGGACTTGTAACAACTTGTAACTAGACTTAGTATAATATACTTTACATAAGTTACAAAATTTGCATCATTCATGGCAGAAACTTGGCAAGTATGTTAAACCATCATCAGTGAAATTGATTGAGGATTTTAAAGTGCAATTTGTTTAGTTATAAAATAATAAATTGCATATTTATGTATCTGTCTATGGATCTGTGTATCTCTCTATCTATATCTTGGTCAGCTTGTGGGTGATCTCATCTACTCAGTGGAAAACCCAGATTCCCCTGGTTTGGTCGTAAACTTAGACATTCACAGAATTCCCAGAGAAGAGAGTTAATTTTGACGGAAACCTAGTCCTCCCTGAGTATTAACTTTATCTTTTGTTTTTGTTTTGATGACCTATTGCCTTTCTGGTCCTCTGATGAGTTTCTCTCGTTCGGACTCAGTGTATCAAAAAAGTATTTATCCTTTTCTTATATATAAAAGAAAATGAAAACTCTGGTTTCTATTATCTTTAACACTTATTTGATTTTATTAATTTGTAAGACTTGCATTCTTTTTCCTCTTTAGGAGAAAAAAAGATATTTTGGATATCCTAAGATAATATTGAATATTTGATGACATGCTATCTTTATAGTATTCTAAATTCTTTGTATAATAGTCATTTCTAAGTATAAAGGATTAGATTATTATTTCACTAGAATTATAGAAATGTTTTTTGCTGTAAGTAACCATTTTTACAACTACTCTTTGATTTAGAACCTGTAGTAACAAAATGCTGGACATATATTTAAGTGCCTTAGATCGATTTAAAACTGGTATTTTTCTCAATTTTTGAAACTCCTATTAATACAGTCGGTTTATCACTAGAGACATTCCTTGAAGAAAAATGATTCTATTTGCAAGTGGAAGAAATCCATTTTACTCTTCCAAGACAAAAACATAGTGTTCATAGATTTCCTCTTTCAGAAGACTAAGTGAATTAGCATACTTATACTCAGAATCTCCTTCTTCTTCCTCTTCCTCCTTCTTCATCAAATGAACTGTGTGAATTTTAATTTGGAATGTAAAAAGAGATGTTCACAAGCATTTTTACCCAGCACTTGCAAGCTCTTCGTAGGAACAACTCTGGACAACAGTTATTATTACTACCTTCAGTTTGAAGCTGCATTCCAAACCAAGTTGACTGATTCCAAGATCAGTGTTGTTTCCAGTTCACCCTGGTGGACGTGTAAAGAAAGATTGATCATTTCCATAAATTTTTCATTTTCACAAGTTATTCTAAAGAGAATAACCTTCCTAATTAAGAATAATTTATAACAGAAATAACTTAGGTGATGAACAATTGCACTGGGTTTCAGCTTAGTGGTGGGGAGTCATGCCCTTCTCTCCAATTTATTTTGGCACTTTCTAGAGGAGCAGGGTACCATAGGGTTTTCCTGTGCTTTCATGCTTTTGATACATAGTGATACTCCTGGAATATTTGTTTGACCTTATTGATTTCTTCTTGATTGCAGCCTTATGTTATAGTATAGTCTTAAGCTGAGTTTTTTGTATTTCTAAGTATTTTCTATGTTTTACTATTTACATGGGCCTATATTTTAGAGCTAGAGAGAGGTTGAAATATTATCCTCAATCTAAAGAGTAACTATGGATCTTTCTTCTGTTACTAATTTATAGCAGTTTTCTTTGTCTTCACTGAATCCAGCCTTTTCTGTTGGCCCTTACTTTACCAATTCTGAATTGTCTCATTATATTTAATCATAGTGTCAGGAAAAAACCACATATAATATTAACTCTAGGGGACTATGATCCAGACCTCTTTATAAACCATATTATAAACTTTATACTGAAACCTATATTTAAACCATGTATCACCATACATCCATATACTATTATATGCTCTACATACCTGATATCCTAGAATAAAAGACTTTTATTCTCTAAAACATGGTACTCAGCTGGTTACTAGTCTTCAAAGTCCTTTTCTCAGATACCTTACAATCTACCTTTTGAAGGTGATTTCAGCCTTATTCAATAGTACCCAATTTTCATTTAACAGTATCATATCTTCAACTTATTTCCTACATGGAGAGTTTAAATCCTACCACTCGTCATTGAATTACTGCTTCATTTCTTTGGCACCTCTTATCCTCCAAGAATTTACTTTACCTTCTAAACTCTAGAGGAGAACAGAATTTCAAAATCAAATGAATGGATAAGAAGATGTGGTATATATATATATATATATATATATATATATATATATATATATATATATAATGGAATATTACTCAGCCATAAAAAGAATGAAATAATGTCATCTGCAGCAACATGGATGGAGCTAGAGATTATCATACTTATTGAAGTAAGTCAGACAGAGAAAGACAAATACCATATGATATCACTTATATGTGGAATCTAAAAAAAAATGATACAAATGAACTTATTTACAAAACAGAAATAGACTCACAGACATAAAAAACAAACTTATAGTTACCAAAGGGGAAAGGGGGGAGGGATAAATTAGGAATTTGGGATTAACAGATACATTCTACTATATATAAAATAAACAACAAGGACTTGTATGGCACAGGGAACTGTATTCAATATCATGTATAACCTCTAATGGAAAAGAATCTGAAAAAGAACATCTATTTATCTATCTATCTATCTACCTACCTACCTGCCTACACCTGAATCACTTTGCTGTATACCTGAAAATAAGAAAATACAAATAACATTGTAAATCAACTATACTTCAATGAAAAGTTATTTCTTTTGGAAAAAAAATAAACTAGTTCTCAGCTCTTAGGCATTCTGTTCAGGGTTAGAAGCACAGATGCATCTATTTCTACCATAGACCCGGTCTCCTAAATTTTGTATATTCTTAGAAAATGCAGGATAACATCTCAGTCCATGAGTTTGGTAGCTGAGTGGCTCTCAGGAGGTATTTAGATTTGTCCAGAGCATGATAGCAGTGAATTCCAAAACATTTTATTGGCGATGATCTCTTTATTCTGGGATAAAGGGGGCATCCCTCCTTTCTTCTGGCTCTATTCCTCATTACACAGACATAAATCATATCCTCACCAAGAGTACCTTAACCAAACAACAACACTCAAACTTGTTCAGAGATGCAAGTATTGATTTTAAAGTATATATAAAATACATGATAAAAAACAAAGGACAGTGATGAAGACATCTCCCAGGCCTCCTAAAGGGGCTGTAGTGTTGGGAAGGGGAAAATGCTGAGATTTAGTATGTAACTTAAGATGTGTATCAAGTGCAGTCTGGCATCTCCCACTGTTTTTCACTTCCTAGAGACTCAAAACTAGAAATTCAAGGCAAAAAAGAGAAAAAGGAAAAAGAGAGTGGATCATACGGAAAGCAGATAATGAGAAAAGCAAAGTTCAGCATAGCACTCAACCTGTATGTTTCTTATCTCTTGTCTTGGAGCTGAGCTTGTCAAATATCTCAACTCTCATTTTGATTATTACCTGGGATTTGTCATTTTTAGTGAGTTTTTTCTAAGATTTAGGCAGAGATTTTTTTTTTTCCAATTTGATTTTCTTACAAATTCTGGAAGTTGATTTTCATAATGCTGTAAAGAGAAACTTCCTTATTCAGCAAGATCCTTTCTTTCCAGCTTTAGTAAGAACAAGTATCCTATGAAAACTTTCCAAGGATCTCTGCTGCCCAGGAGTGAAAGTTTCCTTGGTCTAAAGAAATTAAGTCAATCTTAAGTATGAACAAGAATAGAAGATGTGTGAAACAAGAAGTGTTATTTGGTCCATAATATTTTAGGGTAGGTTTTGAGTAATAAGTAACATTATTTGTGCAAGGAGTACAGTGACCCTGAACAATACATTTGATTGGCAGACCTACCTTGATATCAAGCCTTGGGTCTTATTCAACATTTAATACCCAGTTCCTTGTATGGAACTTGACATACAATAGAAGCTCAGTGAATGTTTGTTGACCGAATGCTTCCTATTTTTATTTCCCATAAAGTCCTATAAATTGCAGTGATCCTGTAAATAGTAGGGGCTCAAAGAATCTGACTAATGAGAGAACTGATAATTTCTAATTAGCTGAGCTAGCTATAGCCAATGGAAGATTCTATAGCCATTACAAACACTGTTTGGTAGAATTTTGAATAACTTGGGACATTTTTGTGATGTAATGCTAAGTTAAAAAAAAAGCAGGACATTAGTGTCATGGTTTTTCTCACCCATCTTACTTGAACATTTTCCAATGATATTAATTATTCCACAAATATTTTAAAAATCATAATAATTAGCTCATCTAGGTAAAATGAATTGTGTGAGGGAGAAAAGAACCCCCTCCTTCCAGTCGTTTAAATTTAGCTTGGCAATGGGGCAAAATATACTCTCCGCAGAAGTTTACCTTTGAGAACAAATTAGCTTTGGTCATATCCTGGTAGTAGCTCTGGTTTGCTTTATGTGTAAGAGGTTAGACTCCTGAAGTCATGTATTTAATGCTTATTTTTTAAGGCATCTGAACGCCTTCTCCCCTAAAATGTTTTTCTTTTTCTGGGATTTTCTGTGTTTCTTAGGATATTTGTGTTTTATGAAACCTCAGGTATCATTTGGCTTAAATTCCTCATAATGTAGATGAAGGAAATTGAAGTTCAGAGTAATAAAGGGGAAATAGAGAGTTATCACTTATTGTAAATTAAATATGTGCTGGACATTATGCTCTGCTCCATGCATTATCTGTTTTATAATTTCAAGTTAACCTTCATTTGTAAATGAACATCTAGTTAACCTTTTACTCCCCTGGCCAAGAAGAAAATACTTTAAAACGTATTAGCGTACATTAATTCAGAATTATTTTAATCACCAGAGGGATTAATATACTTTTTTCAGAAACCAGATAAAAATTAATGGTGATTAAAAGCCAATTAAAAGAGTTAAGATTTTGATTGTCATACTATTCTTTTGCCAGTTTCCTTGATCTGCGAGGAAGCCTTAACAATCCTTTTACTCATAAAACCCTGACATTTAAAAATTACTATGTGGAAGGTGATTGCCTAGCATAATCTAGTCTCTCCTTCCACAGTAACAGAACTCTTACTTAATTCCAGGAAGAAACACATCCAATTAAAAAGTTACATTTCTCAACCACCTCCGTGTCTAGGGATGAACACTGAGATGTTAACAGAAGATGCTGGGCGAGGCTTATCAGAAAGCAATTTTTTCCCCTTGTTGTTCCCTATAGTTTTCTGTCTGGATCATGAATATTATGAGTAGAGCTCCAGAGGACAGAAATAGCACGGTTTCCTGGTGGCATTGGAGAGCTACCATATAAGTCTCAGTTGCCCACTACTGAACTTCTAGATGAGAGAATAAATTTGTATGTGTTTAAACCACTGTGGTCAGATTTCTATGACTAGGCACAATTCCCAACTGATACACAGCTTATGACAGATTGGGAAGAAACCATTAGTGTTTTTAAACTGTACTCCTTCGTTTTGTTGTTTCTTGGTGGTGTTCAGGGCGTTGCCTGGGAAGGGTTGGAAAGAAGGAAGGCATAATTCTCAACTTCTCTGTGCCGGTCCATGAAAACATCTCTAATAACATCTGTTTTATTATTTGGACATCCATGTGGCATTTCATTTGAACTGGGGTCCCATAGCTTAAAGTAATTTGAAAACCGCTGAGTTCTAGTTCAAAGTTCTCATCATATAATTGCTAAAACAGTCACCATGTTTCAGGCATTCTTCTAAGTGGTTAACATATAATAAATCATTTAACTCTTTCAATAACACTGTGAAGTAAGTGCTATTACTATTCCCATCCTGCACACAAGGAAACCAAGGCACAGAAATATTAACTTGTGCAAGATTACAAATCTTGTATGTGGCATAGCTGAGATTCAAACGTGGGGGAGCTTGCTCCATAATCCAAGCTTTGAACCACCATCCTGTCTCTGCACATGATTCTTAAATTAATGCTCATGGAATGTAAGTGATTTTCTCAAGTTCAAACAACAGGTTTGTGGGACGCCTGAAGAAGCTCTCAGATCATTTAACTCTAACGATCTTTCCAGAACACCGAGCAGGATCCTCCTTCTCTTCTTAACAGTTTTTTCCATGTGACACAATAAATTGTAAGTCACTTTTCTAGGGGCTGCAGTTGCAAATGAATGACACCCATCACAGACAAATTTAACTTTCAGCTTCTAGCTTCTTTGTAAAAAGCAGTTCTCCTGAATTGTGTAACAGTGACACTATACTTGACTGAAATCTTTTCTACCCCCGAGCTTTCTTTTAAACGTTAATATCATCTCTCTTCAAATACTTCAAACCTTCTATTAATCACAGACTTTGAAAAGTTTTAAGAATTCTGGAGTGCAAGTTGTCTAGTCTCAAATAGCTGGTAAAATCTTTCTTAAGACCTTGCTGTGTTAGTCCTACTTAAATCAAATAAACATCAACTAAATATGGCTCCATTGCTACCATTTCTTCTGCTGATACATTAAAAAAATTCTAGCCTCATGACTGTTTCCTTATAAGCCACCAATGCACAATATTATAGATATGTTAAACCTTTTTTAGTCATATATGATACAATTACTTTCCTCGTCGTTTATTTTTTACTTTCTAAATATTCTTTTCTTTACTATATACATTTCATTCTTATGTGGTTATATTTACTATTCTTTATGGCTTCTGCTTTTGCTTTTGTTCCCTGTCCATGCCAAGATGAAATATATTCACTGTATACTTTTTAAGTCTTTTGTTGTTGTTGTTGTATATACTACATATGACTTTTAATTACCTGAAATTTATTTTGGAGTACAGTTTGAGGTATGGTTCTAATCATATTTTGCTCCCAAATAGTTTGCACTTGGCTCAACATTTTCTGTTGAATAATATATGTTTTTCCCCACTGATACAATATGACAACTTTAGGGAAAGTATAAGCCATTAGAAAGCAACTCCAACATGCAATTGTAACTATTTTTGTTTGCTTCAGCCTCCAGTACCACGGAGGCAGTGTCCATGTTCCTATTGCAGTGTCATCTCCTCTGGGAGATGCCTGTAGCATCACTCTCATATCCCCACAACACAGAGTAGCAATGTTTTCTTCAACTCCCTTTCCTCCATGTATCTTAAATCTGTCAGTTTCTCTGCTCTGTCACCTTGTCATATAAGCCACCAACATTTCTTGCCTAGACTACTATAAAACCTCCTAATTGATCTTATACCTATAATTGTCTTTCTCCAAATCATTCTCTACATACATCTCTATTGCACTATATATATATATACATATATATGAAGGTTTGTACTTTGATTCTACTAGTCACCTTTATACTGCCATCTTTAAAAAAATATCCTTGGGCTTCCCTAGTGGTGCAGTGGTTGAGAGTCCGCCTGCCGATGCAGGGGACACGGGTTCGTTCCCCGGTCCGGGAAGATCCCACGTGCCGCGGAGCGGCTGGACCCGTGAGCCACGGCCGCTGGGCCTGCGCGTCCGGAGCCTGTGCTCCGCAACGGGAGAGTCCACAACAGTGAGAAGCCCGTGTACCGCAAAAAAAAAAAAAAAAAAAATCCTTAATGCCCTTTTTTTTTGCTATCGTCTATTGGTGTCTGACTAAGAGCATTGCTGAAGTTAGCTAGTATCATCTTATTCTCCCTTCAACATCACCTCACTTAGAATCTGATATGAAGTCAGATTAAGTAGCGATAGGTCTCAGACACTTCCAAATAGTTACTTACAGAATGAGAGTTACCCCTTCCTAAGTTGGAACTTCTGTGAACAGAATTGGAATTACTTAGGTCACGAGTACTTGGGAAAGCAGAGAAAGAGTGAAACGGAAGTCCATAGGAACATCCTAAAATGGCAGATCTCAGAGAGCACCTCCTTTTAGAAGAAAATGAATACCTTTGAAAAGAGGTTGTATCCCTTCATAATTTCCTCCAGGGATGGTACGAGGGAAGCAGTGATGAGAGAAGCCCTGTGAACTAGGTTAGGTTCTTGGATGTGAAAGTGGCATGACGTGACTACACAGAAAATATATAATATTTATATGTTAAAAATTTAATATAGCAAATATATATTTAAACGATGTAAATAAAGACATATTTTAAAATTAAAAAAGCTTTTAACTGTGGTAAAATACACATAGTATTTACAATTGTAACCATTCTTTAGTGTGCTGTTCAGTAGTGCTAGGCATATTCACATTGTTGCACAAACAGTCCTCAGAACTCTTTCCATCTTGCAAAACTGGAACTCCATACCCATTAACCAACTCCCCATTCTCCACCCCTCACAGCCCCAGAGGGGTTATATTTTAAGGAAACTAAAGAGAGATCCCACAATCAATGAAACCTGGGCAGGTAACCACCTTGGCTTTTTTCCTCTGTTCCAGGAAATTCTTCTTCTTTTTCTTTTTCTTTTTGGTTTATTTATTTATTTATTTATTTGCCACACTGCGCGGGATGAAGGATCTTAGTTCCTTGACCAGGGATTGAACCCAGGCCCTCAGCAGTGAGCCCAGAGTCCTAACCACTGGACTGGCAGGGAATTCCCGGGAACTTCTTGCTAACGGCTGGCTTAAAAGGATTCAAGTCCTTCAAAGATGAATTATGTGAAGGGATAAATCCAATTTTTGTATGGTGAAACTATGAACAAATAGTATGTAGAAAAACGTTGTAGATGAAAAAAAATGCCAGAAAAATATTGCCTCAAGGTAGGAGAAAATAATAACCTAATTCTAACTTAAAAAAAAAAATGTAATGAAGTAATTGCAGCTAGGAAGGCAGACTGAAAGAAATAATACAAGAATTTGGTGGACAATTTGGCCAGGCAATGGGAACCAAGACCAGAAAACAGGAGGAGGAAAAAAGGGAAGTGGCAGAATTCAGGAAAGAAATAGAAGTAAATGAGATCATTTCAGGAATGGAGACTAAATTGCAAGGACATAAGAGTGAATAGACATCACAGAAAGCATGGCAAGAATGAGATGGGTTAGTGGTAAAAGCAAACAAAATGAGGCAGAAAATAAGAAAGATTTCAACAGATTAGAGGGAAATTTTATCCTTAGGAGACTGACAAAAGAGATTTAACGTGTACATATTGGAAATTCCTGAAGAAGAAAACCAAAACATGGACCAGAACAAATATCTTAAAACATAAATCCAAAAGCTACTTCTGAAATAAGGAAAAATAACAATTTATATTAAAAAACACTAGAAGAAAGCACAGGAACTAAGGAGATTGGTAACTAATGGGAATAAATTAGAAGGATGGGGAAGATGCAGACAGGGGTGGGGGCAAGATTTCCCTGCTTCTATCTTTTTACATGGTTTTGATTTTGAAACATTTGACTATATCATCTACTAAAAATATGATAAAATTTAAAAATGCGTCACATGGTAGGTCCCTTAGATTATAAAGCATTTTTATAGGCCTCATATTTTTTTTTCTTTTTAAAATTTTTATATGAGGAAAGTTCTTTCCAGGCCTGATCTGTAAACTGACTGTGTGGCTTGGCCTTGGCTCCTCACCAAACAGTTATTTTCTACTATGTGCCAATCATCATGCTAGTAATTGGGCTACATCACTGAAAACATAAAAAAGACAAATCTCCCATCCTCGTGGAATTTATATTCTTGTTGCAGAGGAAGGGGAAAGAGAATCCAATAAACGTCAGTAAAAGGTATAGTGTGTTAGACGATGGTAAATGTTCTGGGGAAAAATGCAGAACATGATGGTATAGGGAGTAGGGGAGCTGTGCAGACGCTTGTAATTTCTGGCAAGGTCTTTAGGAAAGGCCTGCTGGGAAAAGAGATTCCTCCGTTATTTTAACCTGTAGAGCCCCTAACTAGATTTCTGCAATTCCGTAGGTATTTAATTTGAATAT
The DNA here is from genome assembly GCF_026419965.1 of Kogia breviceps. Classification (NCBI taxonomy): domain Eukaryota; kingdom Metazoa; phylum Chordata; class Mammalia; order Artiodactyla; family Physeteridae; genus Kogia; species Kogia breviceps. The sequence continues at coordinate 19,364,776 of NC_081315.1, forward strand.
TTTAGGCAGAAAGAGGAATTTCCGGTTTTATTTCTTGAGCTTATTTTGGTGAGAAATTTTATTTTAAAAATATTCTTAAGCTTTTTGTGATTCTTTATTAGAAATGGTGAATTAAAACAAACAAACTAACTCCCCAGACTAACCAAATTGTAATTTCTCAAGTCCCTCATTCCATGGATCTTCTTGGGTCAGCCAGATACCCACATGTAAGTACCTTTTAGAGCAAGTATATTACCAGGAAAATTATTTCCAGAATTTGTACCCAAAAAGTTATTAAAGGGAAGGATGGGGAGGGGGTTATTAGAGGAGCTGTGATTCTACTAAAAAGCAACTCTCATACCCTAGGTTGGAGGCTTCTCTCTTTCTGATAAGTGAAGGGAATCTGTGTCCAAAATGTGGAAGATCTGCTCTGTGTTCTCTGCTCCTACATCCTTCCCCACCCCCAGGGGATTCTTCCAAGATTTTACTAATTCCATTACTGCCTGACTTTGTGAAAACGGGTGGCATTTACAGATTAAGTGTCCACTACTTTTGAAATTTTCAATCTTACAAAAACTGCTTTCATAACTAAATGAGGAGGTGAGGGTAGATGAATTAGGTATTGCCCAGATTCTGCCAAGAGAACCTAGAGGCTTCTTTATCTTTTATTTTAAATTTAATTGCATTCCAAGTATTTTGTTATATAATTTAAAAAGTCAAATAGTTCTTCAAGGATTATAATGAGAAATGAAAGCCCTCTGCTTTATTCTGCCACAATTTGATCATTATATCCCAGTGGAATTCATTTTCAGTATTTTAGCTCTTCATTTGTGTTTTCACCTCTACATTTCTAAATGGCACGCTCAGATTGCTGTTTTTGACCTTTGAACTTCAGATACTATACATAGATTCCTACTGAGAAAGATGAGTATTTAGCTCTCTTATATCTGCTACCCCACTACAAAGTTTTTTACATTTTTATAACATTATTAATATTATATATAATGGACACATCCATTGTACATTGCTTTGCTTGGTCATCTTTTTATTTTTTGAGTTGATAAGTGATTCGTTTTTCTTCTGCCTTGTTTTCTTCTACACCTATTATTAATTTATCCCCAGATTCTTACCAGAAATAGGAATCTCTTGTCAAAGAGGCCCAACATATCAAGTAATATATCAGTTTTATTTATTTATTTTTTGAGCTCTCGCTTCTGGGAGCCTTCCGTTCCCTCAATTTGGTTTTTTGCCTGTTGGCTTTGCAACAGTGTGGCCCAGAGCTACCCCTTCATCATCATCAATGTGAAAATTTCATAAGACTCTTTTGTCTGGATCCCATGTTTCTTGAATTTCGATTCTGGATTTAGCCCCTTGATTTCATGGGGAACATCTTCCAGTAATATAAGAAACTGGTCATTGGAGTCAAATTGTTTGAGACTTTGCACATCTGAAAATATATTTTCACACTTGGGTGTGGAGTTCTAGATTGGAAATCATTTCCCATCAGACTCGTGAAGACTTTGCTGAGTTAGTTCATTGTCTTCTAGCTTTCAGCATTGCTGTTGAAGTGTCTGACGCTATTTTTAAAACTTTTTACTTTGAAATAACTATATTCTCACAGGAAGTTGAAAAAATTGTACAGAGTCACATGTGTCCTTCTCTCAACTTACCCCAATATTGGGAAGTTGATCCATCCCAATGGGAACAACTATATAGCTGTAGTATAATATTAAATGATGCTATTTTTATTCCCGTTCCTTTGCAAATGACATATTGGTTTTTTTCTGAAAATTTTTGAACTTATAGGTATCACCCTTCAGATAGTCTGAAATTTTATGATAATGTACCTTGGTATGAATTTTCTTTTCTTCCCATTCAATGTGCTGTGTATTCAGTGGGTCTTTTCTTCCTGGAAATTTTATGTAGTTTCTCATAGTTTTTTTTCTTCCACTTCCATTTTATCTGCTTTTTTTCTTGAATTCTATTGTATGTGTCATAGACTTTTTGAAAAATAATCCACTTAGAAATATTTTCCCTTCTACTTTTCTTTATTATTATGAGAGTTCTCCTCAAATTTATCTTCCCATCCTTCTATTTAATTTTCATTTATTTTTTTTTTAACTTTGCACGAGTGTTTTTGAACATCATCCTCTTCTTTTCTTAAGGATACATTAACTTTCTAAAAAATTTCTCTGAAGATATTGATTATATTTCCTTTGAAAATATCTTTACCTCTCTGCCTCCACTTTGTTTTCCCTGGGTCCATTTTCACATTAAAGGTCTGTCTCATGTGCATAGGAGGATGGAGTGGACATACAGGACTTCACCCTTTTTTTTTTTTTTTTTTAATAGAAATTCTGTTGGACCTATTAATAGCTCCCTCAACGTTAGAAGCACCTGAGGCCTCTAGTTCCTGGCTGACCTTAGGGAGTGTCTGGCCTCATTTCTTGGCTTCTCCTCCCAGACGCACTTTGCTTTTTATCTTTTCTTGACTGGTTCCTTTCTCCTTGAGTCCTAAAATTCTGTGATTTTTCTTTGTCTGCTTCCATTTCTCATTAGTCTCATTCTTTTTGTGCTTATAAGTTAATGCCCTAAGCTTTTAAATTACTGCCATTTTGCGAGAACGTGGAGGTAAACAGGTATATTTAACTGTGTGATTCATCTGGGAATTTCCGCCATAATGTTTAATAACTAATTATTGTAGGTACATAGAAAGGTTCTGACTTTGTGTATACCTGTTTTATTTCAAATCACCTCATTCAATTCTCTTTGTCAAAATAGTGTTAGCCAATTATCTTGGATTTCCTAGATAGGTAATGATTTTTCTCTTTTATAAATTTGCAAAAAAATTTCTTACTTCATTTTCTGGTGCTTGTAAAAATATTTATATGTAATTTTAACCGATTATTTTTTGTTATCTTCATTGGCTGATACTTTAAAATTATTTAAACTAATTTCTTAGACTTTCTCAGTAGGTGATAATTTGGCTACTTTAAATTTGAAAAATTCTCTTGCCTTAATTTACTATCACTTTAAAAAAATATTAAAGTGTGAGCGTTCTTTTAGTGTTCCTCAACTTAATGATATAGACATAATTTTTTTCTCGTGTACAGTGTGGTGGTTGTTTTTACATAGATATCCTGGGTTGTGTTAATAAAATATTCTTCTATCTTTAGTTTAATTCTACTTTTTCTAATTTTGGTAATTTAATGTTTTCAATTAATTTAATAATTTCAATTAATATTTAACTTTTTCAACTCCCACTTTGGCATTCCTGTTTTGTTTGTTTTTTTTTTTTTTTTTTGGTACGCGGGCCGGGCCTCTCACTATTGTGGCCTCTCCCGTTGCGGAGCACAGGCTCCGGACGCGCAGGCCCAGCGGCCATGGCTCACGGGCCCAGCCGCTCCACGGCATGTGGGATCCTCCCGGATCGGGCCACGAACCCGCGTCGCCTGCATCGGCAGGTGGACTCTCAACCACTGCGCCACCAGGGAAGCCCGGCATTCCTGTTTTAATCATGTGATTGTTCTTCTTTATTCAGTAAAGCCTTATTTATTTAATAGGTCCTACTCTTGAATAATATTTATTTCTCAATTCCTTTCTTTACTTTTTTGGCCACGCTGGGTCTTCCTTGCTGTGCATGGGCTTTCTCTATTTGCGGTCAGCGGGGGCTACTCTTCATTGTGCTGCATGGGCTTCTCATCGCGGTGGCTTCTCGTTGCAGAGCACGGACTCTAGGTACGTGGGCTTCAGTAGTTGTGGCACATGGGCTCAGTAGTTGTGGCTTGTGGGCTCTAGAGCTCAGGCTTAGTAGTTGTGGTGCATGGGCTTAGTTGCTTCATGGCATGTGGGATCTTCCCGGACCAGGGCTCAAACCCGTGTCCCCTGCATTGGCAGGCCGATTCTTAACCAATGAGACACAAGGAAAGTCCCTCAATTCCTTTTATAGTTAACATTTCTACATTGCTTTGTTAAACTAAATGGTTTAACTAAATTGCTATTTCTGTTGTATGGTTTGAGAGGAATTTAACAGAGAGTTTAAAATTTTCAGGTAAACCCTCAGCTAACTCCCTGAAACACTGCACTGCTTTCTCAAAAATATAAGTTTTAAATCTCCTTACAGTGTTTTCTTTTCTTTTGGATCCCTAAGCACTGATGTGTTTCTTGAATTTTGTGATATCAATAGCCCCTTGCCTATTTTCCAGTGCTGGCCCCTTTTTTCTTATTTACATATTCTTTTCATCATTTTGGTCAGAATCCTGGAACAATTAAGTATAGTTACTTGTGTTTACATCCTATTTTATGCCAGATTTGGGATATAAAATCTTTTTATATTATATTTACTTCTATAATCTACCATAAATCCTTTAGAACAATATAAAATATAAGTATATGCATTTTGAAGAAGTTAGAAAATTACATTATAGATTTAAGAAATATTTATACTAAACTTAAGAATTATGATAACTCTTTTACAAGAAACTGGAAAATGGTGGGTGATATTCATCTATTATCAACATTTTAATAAATATTCTCAAATTTTCATTGACTTTCTGGACAACAGGTCAATAAAAATGCATACAGTTTTTATACAATCTGTAGTTCTCCAACTAGGTGGTTTTTCATCTTCACTCCAGTCCTATGTAAAACACTATAAAAGTAACATCTGAAAACAGTAGAAAAGAACTTATATGTTTTGAAAATACCTTTGCTTTCTTGGAAGATTCTTATTCTATCACAAATCTTAATACCCTCTTATGCAAAAGGGACTATTTTCCTTGAGGAAAGATTATGGTTAGCCTAATGATTTTCTTACAAAGATATATTACAGCTGACTTGCTACTCTTTCTTACCTTTGGAGCCACCTGCCTGAGTGAGGGCATGGTGAATAATAATGGCAGAAAATTAGAGAATTTTGCAGTTTTGTTAAAAATCTTAATTTTCTTTTTCTCCTCGTAAATTGAAGCCATGATTACCGAGCAGCTATACAGTATTTTAGATATAATTCTTATTCCAAATTGGTTTAGTCATCAGAGAAGTGTAGAAGATATGCATCAGACTTGGGTACCTATTTCTACTTGATATATCCCTAGTAGACGAACACACAGGTAACCATCCATTGATGTGCAGGAGTTGTAAGCAAAAAATAAAAAGAAACTCTGTCCCTCATTAGTCATAAGAAAATGTTCATGTTGCTGTGCTAGGAACAAATGGGCAGCTCTGAAGTCTGACAACTGTACAATAAAACACATTTTCGTGACTCATTCTGCTTTAGCCTATGATAGCCTCTGTCTCTCGGCGCTCTTTATTCTCTGTGAATTGCTCAGATGAGAAAATAGATGGGACATTGGGAGGATACAAAGAGGAAATACACTGGTCAGAAACTGCCTTGTTCTACATGTATTTTCTTTCTCAATAAGGAAATAAATCCTCCAGACTTCTTTAAATAGAAATACTCAGTCTGAAGCGTTCATCTTCTTTTCATTTCCTTCTTGTAACTTTTTTTTCTTTTGCATGTTGTGCCAGTGAGTTTCCATGACATGTAGAATTTAGGACTGGACTGGGAATCATACAGGCAGTGAAGAGAGTACAAATAAACCTAGTATTTCTGAGAAGGCTTTGAGACATCTTGCATATTACAGAAGGCACAGGAGAGCCAGCAAGCATTAAGTACACTCCTGTATTTAGTGAAACTTTCACTGGCACAGAGCAGGATACTTCGACCACTCTAAACCTCATGTTCTCAATGTGCCAGTGAACCCTCAGCTTTGAGGATGCAGTGTGACCAACAATATGTTAAATTGGGATGCTGCACTCTGCATCCAAAAGGCGTGTGTCTATGCAGACTCTTCCAGCCTTCCACAAAACTAAAGAAAACATGGGAAAAGCTGACAGTTCCTTACAGGGCTGAAAAGTACAAATAACCTATAGTTGGAAACTATGAAAATCTTTCTTTCCTATCAGGCAGCTAGAACTAACGTTTAAAAACCCCAATCTGGCTTAACATCATAGCACACTGAGATTTTTGCCTTGCTATTTAAAAAAATCAGAAAGATAATTTATAACTTCCCCACTCTGTCAATGGACTGAAAAATTCAAGGTCTGAGCTAACCAAAAGAAAGTATTATTCTTCCTCTACTCTCCTACTTTGATCCGTACGGTGTAAATACTTTCTTGCCTCTGACCCTTGGTTTTTTCCGTCTTCTTTTTCACCATTGACACTGACACAACCATCCAGAGACAGTGACTTTCAGAAAACAATCAGGTAGGAAATAGAGACTAATGCTAACAGGTTATGTTCCCAGCAAAATCAATGAAAATAAATCTATATTTACATTCACCTTGGGTAACATTTAAACAACAAAGATAAAGAAAAAAAATGCCATAAAATATCTAAGAAAACAAAACCAAACCAATAAAGTTACCTACAGAAGAATAAAACTGAAGCTAGTTTCTTTTCTTCCAACAAAAGGCACTAGACAGTTGTGGCAGAGAATTTACTGCTCAACAAATATCTGTATTCTTCTGTATGTCTCCCAGCCCCCTTGTAGTTAGGCATGGGCATGTATTTGGGCTCCTAGTGGAAGTGACAAAATGTCACTTTTGTATTGAAAATTTTACAAGCTTGATTTCGTCTGCCAAAGGGCCCAGTAGGCCCACAGACCTTCCCTGTAGTTATGTTCTCAGATCCTGAATGCAGAGTTGGAATAAACATTCTCGGCCACTGAAAAATCTTCACATTGCCTCCCTGTGTGTGAAGTGAGAGCTATTATGATAGGAATATGGGACAAGAGAAACCCCTGGAGCTTCCCTTTATCTCCAAAACAGTAAAACGGAAGGTTATCATAGCCCTTCATATCATTTTTAATGGCTTCTTCACAAGCCAGACTACGTAGAAAGATTGTGAGAGCAGAAACTTCAAGGCCTCTTGAGACTTAGCTTTAGAAGTCTCACAGCATCACTTTATTTCATTCTGTTGGTCAATGCAAGTTACAAGGCCAGTTCACAACTGAGGGGTAGAGAAATATATGCTCCTTCATGTGAAGAATAGCAAAGTCCTATTGCCAAGAAGTGTCATATACGGATGTGAAGAATTATTGCGTCCATGTTTGCAAGAAACCTACCACATCATAGAAACTGGCAAAATGATGAGAAGCATATCATTTTCACCTGACATGAATAGAAGCACACCTTCACTGTTTCACCTCAAGGTTATGTCTTTTCAAATCTCTTTACTCATACAGTCTAGTGGGAAGTTGGTCATTGGGAAGGGCAGTCTCATATACTCAGTCTTTCGACCCCCCCTCAGCCAAAAGTAGGCCTTGGGCTTGCAGCACTTCCTTACCAAGAGATAAATCGTCCACACAGCTTATGCCAAGATTTTCACCTTGTATAAGAGTATCTTTCCCTGCTTCAGGCTCAAAGAATGCTCTTTTATCTTTTCTTGAAGTCTGTGCTTCATATAGCACCTGGGCAACACCGCTGCCATATCTGTCCTCCACTAGGAGGGGATGGCGTCTTTCTAGTAGGGCACAAACTGCCCTGCGTTGGCCACAGGGAGTGACCCGCTGGCCACGGGGGCTGTTGCCCACTGTAGAAGCTGATGTTGCTCTGGCTGTTCTCTGTGTAAGTAAAGCATTGTTCCACCCAGTGCTTGACTGGGCTGTGTTCTTCTTGGTGATTCTGATACCAAGATGCAATGCACAGAGTCCTCCCCTGGGATTGGTAACCAATGCGTGGTAAGCTGCTCCAACACTGATCGTTTGAACATCTTTCAGAACATCATGCTATGGAACACTATATTGATGACATCGTGCAGATTGGAGTTTTGAGAAAAAACAAGTGTACTAGATACTTCAGTTGGATGCATATGTGCTAGAGTTTAAGAAATCAGTCCCATCTGGGGGCCTGCCAGTACAGTAAGTTTTGAGGAGTCCAGTCTTAAGCACTTTGTGATATATTTTCCCAAGTAAGAAGGTGAGATGTTGTGCTTTGTACTGACTATCATTAAAAAAATAGTACAACACTTGGCAGACTCCTATAGAGGCCTTCTGGGAGTGAAGCTCTGATCCATTTATTGAGTGATTCGTAATACTTCATGTTTTGAGTGAGAACACAACGAAAGAAGGCTCTGCAGCAGGTTCAGGCTATTGAAAGTGCCCTGTCGTCCGTAAGGTTAAATGGTGCTCCAAGTATCAGTGATACATAAAAATGCCATACTATAACCTCTGGCAATGACATTAAAAGATGCATGACACAGTTCCCTAGTGTTTGGGGGAAGTCTTCTGCTGATAACTATTTCATTTTGAGAAGCCACTCCTGACTTGCCATCGAGACCTGGTAGAGGCCGAGTGCTAGAACACTGGACACCAAGACACAGAGATGTCTGCCATGCATTAGGGGTTATCAGATTTATCCATAAGATTGTGCAGGATCAGTCATGATGAAATTGAAATATTATGGTCTGTATTAGACTCATGAAGGCATGGAAAGAACAAAACTGTATGGACAAGTGGCTCAGGCTCTCATGACACCTACTCATGCTGCATTGTCACGATTTCTTCTACCCACTCTTATGGCCTCATAGAGAGTTTCTTGCAAATAGCTGACATATAAGGAAACAAAAACTCAGGTCTTGTTTATAGAGAGTTCTGCAGGATAAGCTGGCACCAGCTGGAAATGGTCTATTGCTGTTTTTCTTGAGCACTCAGTGGAGGCTGTCTGGTGAATGGAAAAAATCAGGCAATATATAAACTTTTCCACTTTGCCTGGAAGGAGGCATGGCCTAAGGATCTTACTCATGGGTGGCAACTAATGGCTTGACTTGGTGATGAACTTGGAAAAACAGGATTGGATGATTGATGGTAGAGGGCTCTAGAGAAGATGTTTGTGAATGTTCCTGTTGTAATGGATACAGGGAGGGATGATACGGTGTCCCATGTGATTTCCCATAGAAATATAGCCACTGCAGAGGAGGCTTTCAAAAGTCATTTGAACAAGTTGGCTCATCTTACGAATGTTGGCCAGTCTCTTTCCCCAGGCATCCTATAACTTTGTATAAAGTGACTATGGTGCCGGGATGGAAACTTTGCGTGGATTCAACAGCATGGCCTCCCTCTCATCAAGGCTGATATGGCTATTGCCCCTGCTTGCTGCCCAACTTACCAATAGCAGAGGCCAATCCTAGGGACTGGATGTGGCTCCATTTCCCAAGGAGACCAGCTAACCACTTAGGGGTAAGTTAATAATATTGCTCTCTTCCATCATGAAGAAGGCAGTGATTTGTTCTCATTGGAATAGATACTTATTCTCAGTTTTGATTTTCCTTCCTTATTCACAATACTACTACTGCAAACAACAACTGAGGACTTAGAGAAAGCTTTATTCATCATAATGGTATTCTCCACATTGCTTCTATCCAAGGAACTAATTTCACCACAAGAGTCATGTAGCAGTAAGTTCTTTATTCCCATGGTGGAGTGTTTGTAGTAGAAGAAGAAATAGCGGTCCTATCAAACTAGAGGTTCAGACTAGCACCTAGGTGTTTGGGGCCTTTTAAACCGCAAAATTAACAGATAGAGAAGGAATCTAGGTGATTGATCTCAATTACAAAGGCGACAACTGGATTGCTTTTACAAATGGAAGAAGTTGATATTATTTCTGCAAACCCAGGAATTAACTGAGTTACCTCTTAGTAATTCCGTGTCTGATAGTAAATGTCAGTGGAAGCATAGAGCAGCCCAATAAGGGCAGGAACCCTAAGGACTCAGACACATCAGGAATTAAGGCTTAGATTATCCCATTGTTTAAAACACCGACTACCTGAGGCACTGTTGGGAGCAAGAGAAACAAAGTAGCAAGAGGAAGAAAAATCTTATGAATGTGGCCTTGGAACTAGGTACAGACTCTAGAATTATAGCAGCTATGAATATATCCTTAACGTATATATTTCTCAGTGACTGTCCCCCTTTTCCTTACACTATTATTTTATATGAGATGTGATGTAGACACTTAAATTTATTTAAGTCGTGGCCATAAGGAAACATATGTAGGTCTTCCTAGTAAGAACCGGTTATCTTGGAGATCCTGAACTTGAATTTGATTCAATGACTAATAGTCCTTAGTGTCTCCCTTTTTTAGGGGGAAGAGGGTGATATTATCTATATTTGTACAATGGATAGGCATTTGCTGTTAGGTGAAAACATTTTGTTATTAAATATGAGAAGAATAATGAGAATAGATGCTGAGCAACAGAAGTTAAGTGGACAGTGAAAGCCCTGGATCTCTCAGTCCTCAGATCCATTCCTTGCCCTCTCCTTGCTCTGCCATATATCATGGGTCTAATTCTTGTCAATATCCCTTGTCGGCCAGCTTCTGGTTGAGGTTTAGCCAATGATAGGCCCTAGAGGAAAATTAAATGAATGAAGGAAAAGTAACTTCCTCTGCGTCCTCTGCGGTATAACTGGCAGATGCTGCATTTCCTTGATGATTCCAGTCCTCTCTGGACAGGCCTACCATGGTTACCACAGGTGACCTAGGCCAGTGTCACTGCCTCTTCCACTTGTTCCTCCAGTCTGGGGACAATAGTGGCTCCTCGCTTTTGCTGATCTCTGCATTACTTCACTGTCTTTTCCTTGGCTTCTCAGCCTGCCCTTCATCTGTGCACTCAGTTCTCTAAACACGTGTTCGTTGTGTCTTAAGGCAAAGTGGTTCCTACTCTTCTTTGTTGTTGTTGGACTCTGACTGATAAACCAAATCAATAAAACTCAAATTGCTATGAATCTGTATAAACAGTGAATAAAATGAGCAAAATTATTCTCAAAATAAAAATAAATACAAAGAAAAGATGATAGAACATTTACCTGGATTTAAAACCCTAGTTTAATCTAACACAGATCAGGAGGAGGTTGGGGAAAACTGTTTGGGCACATGTAGTCAGACAGAAATTTAACACATTAGAAGGAAGAAGGCAATATACAAAGTATGCCGTTTCACTCTTGACTCTGATTTTATTTGCAATACAAATTTAATGCAGCCTTTCAAAGCCTTAAGGTCAATAAACAAAGAATGGAAATGAGAAACACACTTCACAGAAACAAAACATAGAGGCAAAAAATATATATTTGTATACAAAAACACTGGCAACAAAAATAACATCAAGGCAGCATTAAAAACATATGTAAAATTATGTGTAAGATATAAGTAAGGCCAGATGAATCACTTATTTTAAAAAAGATAAATGAATTAAGCCAGCATGTGAACGGAAAAAAAAAAAGTCTCAGTTTGAGTCAAAAGCAAATATACTTATGTGCATATATATATATTTATGAAATATATTCAAGTAAAAATAGACCAGAAGATGTAGCAGTGTTCTGAGACTAAGATTTTACATAAAAAGCAGTTTGTAGTTCTCAGCACTCATGGTGTAAACACACATAATCCTCCTGCTTCCTCAGCAATACCTGCTATTTCCTGGTCTAGAGGCCTTCTACCCTACTCTCCAGAGAAAAATCCTTCCGTCTTTACTGGAGGCGCTGGTGGGAGAGAAAAAGGTGAGAGGCAGGGAGAAGCTAGGGCGTTTACTTGGTGAGGGAGCAGTTGCCCACTGCGTGAAGCGAAGGAAGAGATGGTTCAGTCTGTTGTTTCCTAAACGGACTTTAAAAGAATCTTCCATTTTGACTCTGTCTTCAGCCTCAGCTCCTGAGCTACCTTCAGCTGCCATTCTTAAGCCTCCCGAGAGGGTTTGCAGCAAAAATAGTGATGTGTTTCAGTTTCCCCCACTGCTCACTTAGGATTCAGTTTACTTAGGATTTCTTTACCAGTTACCACTGTCCATGGCTTTCCAGCTTCCAAGGTACTGTTGCTAGACTCCTCTCCTGATCCTGTTGCCTTTGTGAGCTGAACCTTTTTTCCCTCTTTTTTTAATCCCGTCACTTTTGTTTATTTGATATTATGGGCAGTGAAGGGAGGACCGGGAGGGGAATTCACTGGTAATTCATGAGTTCAATTGGCCATCTCTAGCCAGAAGAACCCCGTTACTCTATTGAGATGTTCTGTCTTTATGATTTTTACTTTTAAAAACTCTCTGTAGATTCTGGATATTAATGTTTTGTCTAGTATGAGTAGACAGCTGTAATTCAGTTCTATAATTGAAGAAGGGAGAAAGGGAAATTAGTGGACAACTAGCTGTCACTGCCCCAGCCTGCTCTACTTGCTTCCCACATATCCAGGCCTGTCCTTCTTTCCAACCTAGAACATACTCAAGCCTCCCCAAGGTAAACAACGCCAAGTCCTATACACTGATTGTGTCCAGATCAAAGTATTGCTCCCTGTGGCCCTGTGATTGATGTGTTATTTGCAGCCTTTCTAACACACCTTATGCACAATGGTGAGTTTGAACTAGTTAACTTAAAATAATTCTTATATGGAAGAGGGAAGAACAGGAAGCACACACTTCCTGCACGATAGCAATAAAGAATTCTTGCTGGGAAGGACTTGCTCTGACTCCCTGCTCAGGTCACAGAGGGAGTTCTTCCTTCAGACATTGACTCTGCTCCTTGGGCAGAACTCCCTAAGTCCATATTCAGTGTGGCCTCTGGATGTGCCCTCTGAGGGCAAACATTACTCCATCTCCTTTTGTAGACACATCAGAAGTACTACTGGAAGTTGAACAGCTTTCACCACCTGCTTCCTACTGACGTGGCTTGGCTCTAGTGGGATTATTTCGGGGAATGAAACAGTCACATGCTTTTGAGTGTCAAGTATATTATTTTTTGGTAATATAATTGCCTTCTCTGACTTAGTAACATCCTAGTTTGTACGTTCAAAGATGTCCTTTAGAAAAATTAAGACCTCCAGGTTTCCTCTTTTATTACATCAGGACTTTTGCCTGACCCATTGTTTTTACCTCAGTTTTATTTTGGCTACCTTAATGCCACGTGAAAAGCTTCAGGAGGAGCTTCAAGATGGCGGAAGAGAAAGACGCGGAGATCACCTTCCTCTCCACAGATACATCAGAACTACATCTACATGTGGAACAACTCCTACAGAACACCTACTGAACGCTGGCAGAAGACCTCAGACGCCCCAAAACGTAAGAAACTCCCCAGGTACCTGGGTAGGGCAAAAGAAAAATGAGCGACAAAGAATAGGGACGGGACCTGCGCCAGTGGGAGGGAGCTGTGAAGGAGGACAGGTTTCCACACACCAGGAAGGCCCTTCGCGGGCGGGGGGGAAGCGTCGGAGCCGCGGAGGAGAACGTAGCCACAGGGGTGTGGAGGGCAAAGCGGAGAGATTCCCGCACAGAGGACCGGTGCCGACCGGCACTCACCAGCCCGAGAGGCTTGTCTGCTCACCCGCCGGGGCGGGCGGGGCTGGGAGCTGAGGCTCGGGCTTCGGAGGTCGGATCGCTGGGAGAGGACTGCGGTTGGCGGCGTGAACACAGCCTGAAGGGGTTAGTGCGCCACAGCTAGCTGGGAGGGAGTCCGGGAAAAGGTCTGGAGCTGCCGAAGAGGCAAGGGACTTTTTCTTGCCTCTTTGTTCCTGGTGCGTGAGGAGAGGGGATTCAGAGCGCCACTTAAAGGAGCTCCAGAGATGGGCGCGAGCTGCGGCATCAGCGCGGACCCCAGAGACGGGCATAGGACGCTAAGGCTGCTGCTGCCGCCACCAAGAAGCCTGTGTGGGAGCACAGGTCACTCTCCACACCTCCCCTCCCGGGAGCCTGCGCAGCCCGCCACTGCCAGGGTCCCGGGATCCAGGGACAACTTCTCCGGGAGAATGCAAGGCGCGCCTCAGGCCGGTGCAATGTCATTCTGGCCTCTGCCGCCGCAGGCTTGCCCCGCACTCCCTGACCCTACCTTCCCCCGGCCTGAGTGAGCCAGAGCCCCCAGTCAGCTGCTCCTTTAACCCCGTCCTGTCTGAGCGAAGAACAGACGCCCTCAGGTGACCTACACTCAGAGGCGGGTCCAAATCCAAAGCTGAACCCCGGGAGCTGTGCGAACAAAGAAGAGAAAGGGAAAGCTCTCCCAGCAGCCTCAGAAGCAGCGTATTAAAGCTCCACAATCAACTTGATGTGCCTTGCATCTGTTTTATACCTGAATAGACAAAGAATCATCCCAAATTGAGGAGGTGGACTTTGGGAGGAAAGATATATATATATTTCCCCCTTTTTCTCTTTTTGTGAGTGTGTATGTATATGCTTCTGTGTGTGCTTTTGTCTGTATAGCTTTGCTTTTACCATTTGTCCTAGGGATCTGTCTGACCTTTTTTCTTTTTTTACTTAAAAATTTTTTTTTCTTAATAATTATATTTTATTTTTATTTTAATAACTATTGTATTATATTTTATATTATTTTATCTTCTTTCTTTCCTTTTATTTTTTTCCTCCCTTTTATTCTGAGCCATGTGGATGAAAGGCTCTTGATGCTCCAGCCAGGCATCAGGGCTGTGCCTCTGAGGTGGAAGAGCCAAGTCCAGGACACTGGTCCACAAGAGACCTCCCAGCTCCACATAAAATCAAAAGGCAAAAATCTCCCAGAGATCTCCAAGTCAACGCCAAGACCCAGCTTAACTCAATGACCATCAAGCTAGTGTGCAGGACACTCTATGCCAAACAACTAGCAAGACAGGAACACAACCCCATCCATTAGCAGAGAGGCTGCCTAAAATCATAATAAGGCCACAGACACCCCAAAACACACCACCAGAAGTGGACCTACCCACCAGAAAGAAAAGATCCAGCCTCATCCACCAGAACACAGACACTAGTCCCCTCCACCAGGAAGCCTACACAACCCACTGAACCAACCTCAGCCACTGGGGACAGACACCAAAAACAACAGGAACTACGAACCTGCAGCCTGCGAAAAGGAGACCCCAAACACAGTAAGTTAAGCAAAATGAGAAGACAGAAAACACACAACAGTTGAAGGAGCAAGGCAAAACCCCACCAGACCTAACAAATGAAGAGGAAGTAGGCAGTCTACCTGAAAAAGAATTCAGAGTAATGATAGTATAGATGATCCAAAATCTTGGAAATAGAATAGAGAAAATACAAGAAATGTTTAATAAGGACCTAGAAGAACTAAAGAGCAAACAGTGATGAACAACACAATAAATGAAATTTAAAATTCTCTAGAAGGGATCAATAGCAGAATAACTGAGGAAGAAGAAAGGATAAGTGACCTGGAAGATAAAAGAGTGGAAATAATTACTGCAGAGCAGAATAAAGAAAAAAGAATGAAAAGAATTGAGGACATTCTCAGAGAACTCTGGGACAACATTAAATGCACCAACATTCAAATTATAGGGGTCCCAGAAGAAGAAGAGAAAAAGAAAGGGACTGAGAAAATATTTGAAGAGATTATAGCTGAAAACTTCCCTAATATGGGAAAGGAAATAGTTAATCAAATCCAGGAAACACAGAGAGTCCTATACAGGATAAATCCAAGGAGAAAAACACCAAGACACATGTTAATCAAACTGTCAAAAATTAAATACAAAGAAAAAATATTAAAAGCAGCAAGGGAAAAACAACAAATAACACACAAGGGAATCCCCATAAGGTTAACATCTGATCTTTCAGCAGAAACTCTACAAGCCAGAAGGGAGTGGCAGGACATATTTAAAATGATGAAGGACAAGAACCTACAAACAAGTTTACTCTACCCAGCCTGGATCTCATTCAGAGTTGATGGAGAAATTAAAACCTTTACAGACAAGCGAAAGCTAAGAGAATTCAGCACTACCAAACCAGCATTACAAGGAATGCTAAAGGAACTTCTCTAGGCAAGAAACACAAGAGAAGGAAAAGACCTACAATAACAAACCCAAAACAATAAAGAAAATAGGAATAGGAACATACATATTTATAATTACCTTCAGTGTAAATGGATTAAATGCTCCCACCAAAAGACATAGACTGGCTGAATGGATACAAAAACAAGACCCATATATATATGCTGTCTACAAGAGATCCACTTCAGACCTAGGGACACATACAGACTGAAAGTGAGGGGGTGGAAGAAGATATTCCATGCAAATGGAAATCAAAAGAAAGCTGGAGTAGCAATTCTCATATCAGACAAAATAAACTTTAAAATAAAGACTATTGCAAGAGACAAAGAAGGACACTACATAATGATCAAGGGATCGATCCAAGAAGAAGAAGATATAACAATTGTAAATATTTATGCCGGCAACATAGCAGCACCTCAATACATAAGGCAGATACTAACAGCCATAAAAGGCGAAATCGACAATAACACAATCATAGCAGTGTACTTTAACACCCCACTTTCACCAATGGACAGATCACCCAAAATGAAAATAAATAAGGAAACACAAGCTTTAAATGATACATTAAACAAGATGGACTTAATTGATCTTTATAGGACATTCCATCCAAAAACAACAGAATACACATTCTTCTCAAGTGCTCTTGGAACATTCTCCATGATAGATCATATCTTGGGTCACAAATCAAACCTTGGTAAATTTAAGAAAATTGAAATCTTATCAAGTATCTTTTCTGACCACAATGCTATGAGACTAGATATCAATTACAGGAAAAAATCTGTAAAAAATACAAACACATGGAGGCTAAAAAATACACTACCTAATAACCAAGAGATCACTGAAGAAATCAAAGAGGAAATCAAAAAATATCTAGGAACAAATAACAATGAAAACACGACAACCCAAAATCTGTGGTATGCAACAAAAGCAGTTCTAAGAGGGAGGTTTATAGCAATACAATCCTACCTTAAGAAACAAGAAAAATCTCAAATAAACAACCTAACCTGTCACCTAAAGCAATTAGAGAAAGAAGAACAAAAAACCCCAGAGTTAACAGAAGGAAAGAAATCATAAAGACCAGATCAGAAATAAATGCAAATGAAATGAAGGAAACGATAGCAAAGATCAATAAAACTAAAAGCTGGTTCTTTGAGAAGATAAGCAGAATTGATAAACCATTAGGCAGACTCATCAAGAAAAAAAGGGAGAAGACTCAAATCAATAGAATTAGAAATGATAAAGGAGAAGTAACAACTGACGCTGCAGAAATACCAAGGATCATGAGAGATTACTACAAGCAACTCTATGCCAATAAAATGGACAACCTGGAAGAAATGGACAAATTCTTAGAAATGTACAATCTTCCATGACTGAACCAGGAAGAAATAGAAAATATGAACAGACCAATCACAAGCACTGAAATTGAAACTGTGATTTAAAATCTTCCAACAAACAAAAGCCCAGGACCAGATGGCTTCACAGGCAAATTCTGTCAAACATTTAGAGAAGAGCTAACATCTATCCTTCTCAAACTCTTCCAAAATATAGCAGAGGGAGGAACACTCCCAAACTCATTCTATGAGGCCACCATCACCCTGATACCAAAACCAGAGAAAGATACTACAAAAAAAGAAAATTACAGACCAATATCACTGATGAATATAGATGCAGAAATCCTTAACAAAATACTAGCAAACAGAATCCAACAATACATTAGAAGGATCATACACCATAATCAAGTGGGATTTATCCCAGGGATGCAAGGATTCTTCAATATACACAAAGCAATCAGTGTGATACACCATATTAACAAATTGAAGGAAAAAAACCATATGATCATCACAATAGATGCAGAAAAAGCTTTTGACAAAATTCAACACCAATTTATGATAAAAACTCTCCAGAAAGTGGGCATAGATGGAACCTACCTCAACATAATAAAGGCCATATACAACAAAGCCACAGCCAACATCATTCTCAATGGTGAAAAACTGAAAGCATTTCCTCTAAGATCAGGAACAAGACAAGGATATCTACTCTCACTGCTGTTATTCAACATAGTTTTGGAAGTCCTAGCCTCAGCAATCAGAGAAGAAAAAGAAATAAAAGGAATGCAAGTAGGAAAAGAAGAAGTAAAACTGTCACTGTTTGCAGATGACATCATACTATACATAGAGAATCTTGAAAATTCCACCAGAAAACTACTAGAGCTATTCAATGAATTTGGTAAAGTTTCAGGATACAAAATTAATGCACAGAAATCTCTTGCATTCCTATACACTAACAATGAAAAATCTGAAAGAGAAATTAAGGAAACACTCCCATTTACCATTGCAATGAAAAGAACAAAATACCTAGGAATAAACCTACCTAGGGAGACTAAAGACCTGTATGCAGACAACTATAAGACACTGATGAAAGAAATTAAAGATGATACCAACAGATGGAGAGATATACCAAGTTCTTGGATTGGATGAATCAATACTGTGAAAATGACTATACTACCCAAAGCAATCTACAGATTCAATGCAATCCCTATCAAATTACCACTGGCATTTTTCACAGAACTAGAACAAAAAAATCACAATTTGTATGGAGACACAAATGACCTCTAATAGCCAAAGCAGTCTTGAGGGAAAAAAACGGAGCTGGAGGAATCAGACTCCCTGAATTCAGACTATACTACAAAGCTACAGTAATCAAGACAATATGGTACTGGCACCAAAACAGAAACATCAATGGAACAAGATAGAAAGCCCAGAGATAAACCCACACACCTATGGTCAACTAATCTATGACAAAGGAGGCAAGGATATACAATGGAGAAAAGACAGTCTCTTCAATAAGTGGTGCTGGGAAAACTGGACAGCTACATGTAAAAGAATGAAATTAGAACGCTCCCTAACACCATACACAAAAATAAACTCAAAATGGATTCGAGACCTAAATGTTAGACCAGACACTATAAAACTCTTAGAGGAAAACATAGGAAGAACACTCTTTGACATAAATCACAGCAAGATCTTTTTTGATCCACCTCCTAGAGTAATGGAAATAAATATAAAAATAAACAAATGGGACCTAATGAAACTTCAGAGGTTTTCCACAGCAAAGGAAACCATAAACAAGATGAAAAGACAACCTTTAGAATGGGCGAAAATATTTACAAATGAATCAATGGACAAAGGATTAATCTCCAAAATATATAAACAGCTCATGCAGCTCAATATCAAAAAAACAAATAACCCAATCCAAAAATGTGCAGAAGACCTAAATAGACCTTTCTCCAAAGAAGACATACAGAGGGCCTAGAAGCACATGAAAAGCTGCTCAATATCACTAATTATTAGATAAATGCAAATCAAAACTACAATGAGGTATCACCTCACACCAGTTAGAATAGGCTTCATCAGAAAATCTACAAACAACAAATGCTGGAGAGGATGTGGAGAAAAGGGAACACTCTTGCACTGTTGGTGATGTAAATTGATACAGCCACAATGAAGAACAGTATGGAGGTTCCTTAAAAAACTAAAAATAGAACTACCATATGATCCAGCAATCCCACTACTGGGCATATACCCAGAGAAAACCATAATTCAAAAAGACACATGCACCCTAATGTTCATTGCAGTAGTATTTACAATAGCCAGGTCATGGAAGCAGCCTAAATGCCCCTCAACAGACGAATGGATAAAGAAGATGTGATACATATATACAATGGAATATTATTCAGCCATAAATAGGAACGAAATTCGGTCATTTGTTGAGACGTGGATGGATGTATACACTGTCATCCAGAGTGAAGTAAGTCAGAAAGAGAAAAACAAATATATATTAACGCATATATGTGGAACCTAGAAAAATGGTACAGATGAACTGGTTTGCAGGCTAGAAATTGAGACACAGATGTAGAGAACAAATGTATGGACACCAAGGGGGGAAAGTTGCAGGGGGGTCAGGGGGTGGTGTGATGAATTGGGTGATTAGGATTGACATGTATACACTGATGTGTATAAAATTGATTACTAATAAGAACCTGCTGTATAAAAAAATAGAAAACTATTAGGTTTATAGACATGTGTGCAATTAAAAAAACACACTACTGTTACCTTGAAAAGAGATTTAAAAAAAATACATAAGAGAAGTGCTGCTGCAAAGTGCAAGAAAATTGAAACAAAAATAAAACACAGAAATAAAAATGAAGCATTCAAAAATGGAAAAATCCATTATATAGCTTAATTGCAAAAATTCATAAGAAATGGTTTAAACAGAAAGGAGATATAAAAGGATATCTGAGAGAATTCAAAAAATTTTTCAAAAAGGACAAAATCACGTTTTGTCCTTTTGACAGAAAGGACACAAATGGAGATGAATTATTGACACAGAACTGGAGAAATGGAAACGATTGGAGATGAATTATTGATACACAGGGATCAACAAATATGACTGTATAATACAGGGGCATAGATGATAGAAATGAGGAAGGTCAAGAAAACCATGCAGATATAAGGAAAAAGAGAGCCAAAAAATCTGAGAAAAATTGCCAGATATAGAAGAAAGGTAAAGTAAATCTAATAAATATATAAAGACCCTAAAAAAAAGAAAAATATGGAACGGAACTAGTATTTCAAAATATAATTCAAGGGAATTCTCCTGAAATTATAGAAACCTGAATCTACACACTGAATTGTCAGCTTGGAGCATATCCTGGCATTAATTAGACACTAAAGATAAATTTCTCTGGGCTTCTGACAAAAGGATCAAGTTCTTTCAAAGGAAATCAAAGCAGGTTGGCCTCTGACCTCTCACCAACCATATTTTATCAGAAAATAGTATAGCAATGTCTGTAAGATGTGCAAGGAAGTAATGAGCCAATGATATAATATTTAGCTAAGCTATCCTTCAGGGATCAAGACAAGAGAAAAACTGTTTGAACAAGCAGGATTTAAGGGAATATTATGCTTGTGAGTTTTTCCTGAGAAATCTGCCAGAGTGATAATTGGGGAAAGTTTGATGAAAGAATTAGTGTTGAACAGTGGATATATAATTAATGGTCTAAACAACTGTTGACATAATGTGTGAAGAATAGTATGCTAGTATTCTATGCTCTGATAGTGTAAAAATAACAACTTATGATGGAAAGAGGAGGAGAATGTCCTTCATTTTTATAAAGTCATGCTGAAGTATATAGAATGAAATATTGTGATGTCTGTAAATTTACTTTAAAATAAGCAAAAAAAACGAAGCAAAAATGGCAAAATATTAACAATTTTAAATTTATTCAATAGATTATCTCTACAGTGATGATAACTTTATGTGTCAACTTGCACTGATATTTGGTCAAACGTTATTCTGGACGTTTCAGTGAAGGTGTTTTTTGGATGTGATTAATGTTTAAATAGGTGGACTCTGAGAAAAGCAGATTACCCTTCATAATGTGGGTGGACCTCATTCAATCAGTTGAAAGTCTTAACGGAACAAAGACTAACATCCCCTGAACAAGAAGGCATTTGGACTCAAATTGCAACTCCCCTAGTCTCCAGTCTTCTGGCGCCCCCCATCCTATTTTGGACTCACTTTTTCTGGAGAATCATCACTAATACAGGGATAAAGGTAATCATTTTACTATTTAAAATTTTTTTCTGTATGTTTAAACATTTTAACAATAAAATAATTTTACAATTCAAAGTACAGGCATCCGCTCTCCTTGTTATTGAATAACCCATTCCTTTTCCATCGATCTGCAATGCCAGTTTTGTTCATAAACCAAGTTTATATGTATGCATGACACCCTTTCTTCCTTATTCTGCCCTTTCACTTATTATTTGCCATGTTCCAATACTACACTGTCTCATGTAAAATAATTTGAAAACAGGCCCTCATATCTGGAAAGACAAGTCCCCTCAGATTATGCTTCCTTTTTTAATGACCTTTTTGTTATTCTTGGATAATCTTGGGTAATCTTTTACATTAATTTTAATATTTAAAATTTTCAAGTTTGTCTAAGCCCTGTTGAAATTTTAACTGTATCTTTAGATCAATTTGGGAAGAATTGACTTCTTTAAGATATAGACCTTTTCTATCTTACTGTATGTTATGCTGTTGCATTTTATAGTGCCTTCTTTAATGTGTTTTAACAAAGTTTTATAATTGTCTCCATGATAAGCATGAATATGTTTTTGGTAGATTTATTTTTCATTACTTTTTATTTCGTGCTATTTAAAAAATGTCATCTTTTTAAAATGATATTTTCTAAGTGATTTTTAAAGTTATATAAAAATGTAATTGGATTATGTACATTAAGTTAATGTCTAAGAAACTTATAAATCTCTTTTTTATTCAAACTTTTTTTCAGTTTCTTTTGGGTTTTTATATTACTGGTTATATCTACTGAAAATATTAACATTGTTTTTTATAATCTTTCTACTTTTATTTCTTCTTCTGTTTCTACATTTCTAGCCAGGACCTCCAGGACAATTATGAAAAGAGTAGTGATATGCTTAATGCATTCCTAATATTAAAGAAAATTCTTGTTGTTTTAAAAGTTTTAATATTATGATATTCACTATGGGAGTTTTATAAATTTACTTTTATATTAGGAAGCTTTTCTTCCTAATTCTTAGATTATGCAAAGTTTCTATCATTAATATATGCTGAATTTCATCACTTTTTTCCTGCACAGTTGAGATTGCCAAGTTTTTCTCCTCTAACTTGTTAATGTGTAAATTAAATTAACCAGTTTCTGATATCAAGCCAGTGTTAAATTATTGGGATAAAGTTATGTTGGTCATGATATATTTTCTTTTATATAGAATCTTGGATTTGGTTTAGGATATTTTGGTCTGGATTCTTGTATTTATGTTCATCAAAGTCAACTGCTTGTAATTTTTCTTTGTTGTGCTTTGCTTTTCAAATTTGGAGTATCAGTAAAATAGGTTGAGATGTTTTGCTCTTTTTACTTGTTTCTGTAAAAATTGTAAGGTTGGGATTACCTGTTCCTGAAATATTTCCTATAGTTTGTTTTGTAAACTTGTCTAAGTGTGGTGTTTTCTTTGTGAAAACATTTCAATTACTCAGTTTTTTATCTCTGATTTTTCTATTTATTATTTAATCAGTTTACAACTTTGCTTTTATTGGTGGTGGGAATAAAATGTTTTATCTGAATACAAAAGTAGGCAAAACTGTAGTATTAGCATCAGGATATTGATTTCTCTTGATGAGAGTAGTATTGGAAGGGAACTTGGAGGAGTTCTCTAATACAGGAAATGTTCTCTTTCTTGATTTGGGTGCTGGTTACAAAGCTGTTGCAATCTAGGGAAATTCATTGAACTGTACATTTACGAATCGTGCACTTCTACGTTCATAGATTACATTTTATTGTATATTTTAAAAATATTTAATCCAACAATGTAGTTAAAGAAAAATAAGTAGTTACAAAGTGAGATTGGTTTTAATATATGCAAGAATTATTAAATAATAGGAAATGTTATTAACATAACATTACTTTAATAGGTTCAATAAAAATATAATACTATTTCCATATATGCCACAGGCATTAGATAAAATTCAGTAGTGATTCCTACTAAGCTCCAAAAAGTAGAATATTTCTTTAACATGATAAAGACAAAATCTACTTCAGAATAGGTTTATTTGGCTACATAAAATTTAAAATTCTTTTCATAATAAGTAAATCAAAGGGCAAATGGTAAATTGTGAAAAATACTTGCTGCTGTAATGTCAGATAATGGATCAATATCATTATGATAAATAGACCTTTTACAAGTCAAAGAGAAAAAGTTGGTATTCCTAAGTGATCCACGAGAGAAAAAATTTAGTATTTTTCATAGTTTTATTATTTATAATTTTTATATTTATATTTTATATTGTTTTGATCAAAGAATTAAGGCTTAAAAGTAGCCTATTAAAATTTATCATTTGTGGGAAATACAATTCTTATGTACTATCTGGGTATATAGAGCAGCATAAACTTTTTGGAGGGTAATTCAGCAATATAAGTATATAGATTGCTTAAAAATGGACTTATTTCTGTTTTAGCACTTCTATGAATAAAACCTAGTAAATAGTCATTAATGTATAGTGACATCTGTCAATTGCTTTGTTATATTATTTTTATAACAGCAAAAATTTGGACTCCAATTACATGTCAACAACACAGGATTGATAAAATTATTCAAATTAGAATCATAAATTTGGAATATAACTAGACATTATGTTATTGATGAAGTAAATTTCTATTTTATTGTTAAGTGAAAGAACAGGTTAGCAGTTAGATTTGTATATGTATACATATACATATACTCATTCGTATATACATGATATATACATCTATGTGATATATACGTATGGATATATATACATGTAATATGTCATATGTGGATTATATATCCATGGATATATTCTTATCAAGTTTTTAACAGTGGTGGTTGTCTCTGTGTGATAGAATTATAGGCTATGACTTTTACTGACCTGTAAATTTTATATTTTCTAAAATGAATATGTATTGATATTTTTATTTATAAAGAAAGGACAACGCTATTACATACATGCTATAAGAGACTATTTTTAAATTTGCAGAACGTAACAAGGAATGAAACCTATTTCTTAGATTTTTAAAAAATTTTTTATTGGAGTACAGTTGATTTACAATGTTGTAAATTGTAAAGTTTACAGTTGTAAAGTTTCAGGTGTATAGCAAAGTGAATCAGTTATACATATACCTATATCCACACTTTTTAAGATTCTTTCCCCATGTAGGCTATTACAGAGTACTGAGTTGTGTTCTCTGTGCTGTACAGTAGGCCGTTATTAGTTACCTATTTTATATTATATATAGTAGTGTGTATATGTCAACCCCAATCTCCCACTTCATCCATCCTCACCCACACCCTGGGAACCAAAAGTTTGTTTTCTACATCTGTAACTCTATTTCTGTTTTGTAGAAGTTTATTTGTACTCTTTTTTTTTTTAGATTCCACTTATAAGTGATATCGTATGATATTTGGCTTTCTCTGTCTGACTTCACTCAGTATGACAGTCTCTAGGTCCATCCATGTGGCTGCAAATGGCATTATTTCATTCTTTTAGATTTTTGTATTGGGCACAGCAGTCCCAGGGCCGCCATGTCTGGCATCCTTCTCTGCCTGACAGTGCGCCTCACCTCCACGTCTCAGCGAAGTGATGCTGTTTCATGTGCGCACGAATAGGCACTGACCGGACTGGAAATGTACCTGTCCAAATGTGCTCAGTGCAGGCTGGTGGGAGTCCATAGCTTGTCATAGCACAAAGGACTTTTCCTAAGGGGGTCGCTGGTCACTGGCTCTATTAATCATTGTAGTTCTCTGTGGAATTTACTCAGAATGTGGTGGGTTAATGGCTGGTTGTTTGTTTGTTTGTTTGTTTGTTTTGAGAAGATAGATCGTATACTCAACAGGAGGCAGAGAGGGTAAAAAATAAAGATTAGATGAGAATAAGGGAGAAAGGGAAGAAGGGAGAGAGAGGGAGAGGCTTGAGTTCATCTCCAGCAACGTCTTGCCCTGACAACTTGCCAGTCCTAATGCATATATACCCTCAAGTTGGCCTGTGTAAATCTTGCATCCTTACAGCCAAAAATTGCCTAGTCTTCATCCTCAGTGATGTGGAGGAAAGTTGATGATGCAGTCACTCCTTGGATACTATATTTACTTCATTCTTGTTTAGTCACATGTTACTAAATGCTGCCTGTGTACATTATAGCAGAGGAAATTGTCTTTTAGACATTTTGCTTTACATTTTCATATGTGTGTGTGTGTGTGTGTGTGTGTGTGTGTGTTTGACCTAAATATTTCACTAAAGGAGAAGTTATAATATTTTGAAAGTGTAGGAATCAAAAGGAATTGGGAGCTTCTAGTATTTCCTGATTCTATATTTTTTATCCCTCTTCCAAATAAATAAGCTCAGATTAAAAGCAACCATGAAAAAATATACATTGAACTCATTAAATATACTGTAAGGAGAGAGGCTTACTAAATAGAGATGTAGTGACGCTGTCAGGAAAGGTCTCAAAAATTTGGAAACAGGCAAAAGAGATTGCTGAGTGTGCTTTTAGGGCAGTGCCGGCTGGACTGTCTAGCAGCTGGGTTCTCTTACAGATCTGTGGGGCTGAGGTTAACTTGTAGATTTTTGTCTGGTAGGGTTGCATATCATTTCTTTCCTACAGAAGAGACAACCCCAAATGGTATGGTTCACTACTCTGTAAGACATAAATCTGTTTTATTTCTTTTTTTCTTTTAATTAATTAATTATTGGCTGTGTTGGGTCTTCGTTGCTGCGCACTGGCTTTCTCTAGTTGCGGAGAGCAGGGTCTACTCTTTGTTGCAGCGTGCGGGCTTCTCATTGCAGTGGCTTCTCATTGTTGCAGAGCACGAGCTCTAGGCACACGGGCTTCGGTAGTTGTGGCTCGTGGGCTCAGTAGTTGTGGCTCGCGGGCTCTAGAGTGCAGGCTCAGTGGTTGTGGCTCACGGCCTTAGCTGCCCCGCGGCATGTGGGATCTTCCCAGACCAGGACCCGTGTCCCCTGCGTTGGCAGGCAGATTCTTAACCTCTGCGCCACCAGGGAAGTCCTCGGTTTTATTTATAACCTAGCTGTTTTATCCTCACAGTTCTATATTTTATTGCACATATGACTCCTTCTCAAATGTTCTTTGACCTGGTTATAACAGTTTACTGGTTCCCCCATTAATTAATGAACTGAATAAAATCCTTAATGTTTTCATTTCATATTTTCATGAAAATACTGATTTTACCTTTTTTTAAAAAAAATTATACTTTTACAATGCTCTTCCTCTAAATCTTTTTTTTTCTTTTGGAGAAAATATTCTCTATGGTATAAGCTAACTGTTGTAATTCCTAAGTGGGAGGTTTAAGATTATTTTTCCTTAAAAATTATACAAAATAATAAATGTCCCAGAATTCTCCCTTAATCCCAGATTTACCAATTTCTTCCTTACTATGACTACTTTTATATTTAAATAGAAATATTTTATAAAGGTTTTTGTTGTATTTTACATGTTATTGTTTTAAGTATTTTGTTTGCCACAGAGCATCCAGTTCTGAGCTTCTTTTCACATATGCTTTAAAAACATTAGGTGGTAAATTAATGCTTATTAATACAAGCACTTAAGAGTCAATATCTCCTTGATGTTTACTCCTTCAAAATGTCTTCTAAAAATTCAGTATAATCTACAGGCCACTCTATATCATCTACTTTTAGTCACCTCTAGTAATGAGTAATTTCACTGAGTTTTTCTCATTTTTTTACTTAGTCTTCCCACATGAGAAATGGTGACATGTCAGATGAGACCATTTTTAATATACTCTTTTATTCCTTTTTCCTGTCGACAAATATTTGTTGAGAACCCTTCTGTGCTATGCACAGTTCTAGGAGTTGAATATGTAGATGAATTCAGGAAATCAAATAATAACTAGGAAGGACTATTTGCTAAGTATAGATTTGAAGCAAAGGGAGTTACCTGCTAAATTTCCCATTTCTATTCTAAGATTATTTTTGTCTAAGAATCAGGACTAAGAGTTTAGAATAAAAACATCTTCCTCCTTGAACAGTTCTCTTGAAAAATTAACAAATTACTTGTAATTCTTCTATTTCATAGATTATATGATGACTTGTGCCTTATGGTTTACGACCTCCGCTCTGACTTAATAAACTTCACAATTCCTCTACTCAAGGTAAATACTTACAGTTAATTTCCATTGCCATTTCTCAAAGGAATGCCTCTACCAGAACTAATCTTTGTTATTCTTAAATAAAATCAACCAAAAAAAATTTTAAAAGCTATTTATACTAATTTTTATAAAAGACAGTAGAAGTTTAAGCCAAGAGAAAACTGGGGGTGAGAACTTGAAGGGAAATATTTCACTTTACATTATTATTCTGCTGTAAACAATGGAATTGGTCATTCACTATAGATGAAACACAGTGTGAAAAAGAATGCAAATAAAAAGTAAAGTAAAATCATCCAATATTATGGTTGACACACTGATCATTCCTTTCAATCCACAAACTGACAAAGGGGTATTCATATAAATTGACGGGACATGATGAGTCATGGACCAAAAAATGTCAGTTAACGTGCATGAGTTCATACAGCAGATTAAGCTGCGCCTACATACAGCCTCTGACTCAAAGATTTTGGGCAGAAATGTCTTTTGGCAACCATGTAGGAGAGGGTAAAAAATATTTTCAAAGTTAGGTAAACATGGTGGGTGGATCCATCTCCATGCCAGACATATTGAAGTCAGTAGTCATACTTCCATTGGCTTTGTATGATTTCTGGGGCTAACTGGAGGGCAGGGGGTAGGGAATATTGTGGGCTAAAATGGCAGGGACTTGGGAAATGAAGCCTGGAAAGGAAGCCCAGAATATCCCTGAGTACTGAGAGAGTATTTTTCTGATAGTAGTTAATCTGGAAGTTGTCCTCTTCCTACTAAAATCCCGAGTGGTTTAAAAATAAATAATACTTACTGATGCACAAGAAACAGAGCAATTGTGGCAAGCAACTCTGTATAGTTTACATTGAAAGAATATCCACATTCCATGCAAATAGGGCGATTTATGGATTATGAAGTGGTTAGAGCTTTCCAAGTGTTGTTTAGTTAAACTCTTCCTTTAGAAGTCTGAACCATGAGCAAAAGAGTGTCAGTTCTGGTATGAGAGAGTAACAGTTATTCCAGTCTGGTGTGTAATGCTGACCAGAGGAAAGCACACGGGATAGTGATGATGAAAGAGATCACAAAATAAGGGGCTCCAGCCTAAAGGGAGAGTCTATTATCTTATCACATTTAATCTTTACAATAAATCTTTCTGTTAGGTATGAGGCCCATTTTCCAGATGAGGAAATTGAGGCTTAAAGAGATTAAAATATTTATTCAAAACTTAAGGACTATTACCATCTTCTTTTTTCATGGCCGAATCCCACTTGGCTACATTTTTCATCATTTGTCTAGTGGGGAGGGACTATATTTGCCAACAATGCTATTCTGTGATGACAGCCATACATAATATAAGCCTCTATGCATGTATGTGGATACATGGCTCTGTTGAGTTCTGTTCACAAGCAACAAACTGACTCTAACTCACTTAAGGGAACCACAAAATATATAGGCAGAATGCTAGGATTTGTCCAGAATGGGTAGACAAGCTGGAGAAGCCAGTGGAGGAATTAGGCCTGCCCTGGGGAATTCAGCATCAGAGGCTTACTTATTTCTCATTTAGACTTTCAGTCACTTGAATTTCCATTCAAATTTTCACATTCCCTAGTGAAAAATTCTTAATAGCTTCAGGATTGTACGTGAAGGTCAAGCAGATTATGAGATATGTGAGAGGTGGTATTAGCAACACTGATGATAACTGAGGGGATAATTGTTACTTCTATATGTGACATACATGTATGTATGTATGTATGTATGTATGTTTATATACAGAGGGTATATTTGTATTTGATTTTGGTAAACTATAGAGACAATTAGATTGGATAGGTCTGATTATTCTTGGCTTAAGATTTTTTTTTAAACTAGGGTTTATTCCTTGAGATATTATTAAGAAGTGTATGAACTAGATGGGCTAACAATAATATTTTACCATAAAGGCTTTTCTGCTCAGAGTGAGCAAATCTAGTCCCTAAAACATGAGCTTGAATCTTAAATGTGAACAAGACCTAGTGTTTTTCAGGGAATTTATACTTAACTATACAAAGTGCTAGACAGACTGTTAATATCCTTCATATCAATTCATCAGTTTTTCCTCATAAAACAAGCAGAGGAGCTTAGCCCAGGAGAAAACAAAGGAGCAGTACTAATGCTTCTAATTTAACGAGGCTGGATTTTTCAGTAAAAAGGTTTTGGGCATATCAACAACCACTGGAGACTTTGCTTTATGTTTCACTTTTTAAACGCTTTAGAGTTATATCATAGGCACAAATGTAGTTGCTTCCTCAGATCTATTACTTACGTGACCCCTCTAATCTCTAGGAACAACTTCTCACATTTTCTAGCAAGGAGAATGTAGAGTATTTGGCTACCCACTGTGAGGGACCACGGTTACTAATTTCACCATCTTCTATCCTTCTAGTTGCTTCTTCCTGTATCTTCTTGTAGAAATGATAGGTGCAAAACCAAAAAAGTCTGCTCATAGTAAATACTGTGAATTTTCCCCAAACACAAAATTATTTGAAAACAGCTTAAGAAAGGAGTAGAAATGAGTTAGTGTTCATTAAATTTTGAGGAGTTCAGGAATGGAATCCTGTGGAAGGATTTTCTTTTTTCCTCATGGGCAGGAGCACATGGCTCTACTCATCTGAGCTCTGAGAGGAGAAATAATTAGGAGCTGGTTTCTGATCATTTGCATATGCTCTGCTGATTATCAAAACAGCCCTCCCAAGGAAGTGAGCAAGAATTATGATCTGTCAACTTCATGTTAAGGAACCTGGAAACAGAGAAATCTGTGCCCCAGACATTTTTATCCAGTGTGCCAAGCAAATGCCTGGAACTTGAAGCCCGTCGGCAGATTTCCCTAGATACTTCTGCTCTTTCCTACTTGCAGTTCGGGAAAACTGCGAGAAAGCAAGGTGCCAATTACATGGTAACTGCCCTTTGAGATACCCTGTCCCTTGAGGCTCTACTTTACTTTCTAGGCTGTGCTTCTGATGAAGGTTGCTGCATTTTCTGAGGACTTCTGAGTTAGTTACTAATAAAAAATAAGTACTAGTTAAGTCAAACTTTAATTGAATACACTCGATTTCTGAGAGCTCTGTGTACAGGGTGTAAGGGAGGAGGTGACTTCCTTAGCCAAGTTTTACAGTTGTCACATGTGGGAGTCTCCAGCATCTTAGAAGGCAGTGAAGGCATCCTCTGTGTAAACTGTGTTTTAAGTAGGTGAAGACTACTTCATCCATGAAGGGAAAAGGAAGAAAATATTCATGTTCTTTCTATCTCAGTTGAAACTGCAAAATATTCAGAAGCCCAGGAACTTCCCACTTGATACACTCTTGCCAAGAATACTGGCCCGGGATTGTATCTTCCTTCCCCAGACAGTATCCCCAGGAGGAGAGCTGTTCTTGCAAATGGCTCAGCATGCTGCCTCACTGAAGGGAGAACAGACAGTGTCTCAATTATGCACAGTCCTTTTGTCCTTCCAGATGGATGTGGTTTATGATCTAAGTCCCACATGTAAAAATAGTATATTTATGATGGAATTTTACATAATCTGGCTTTTCACCTGCCAAGGGGTGGGAGTGCAAACATTTCCACTCTCAGAAGAACTTCTCCAGGGAAAGGGACTCTATCCATTGGTTCCCTATAGGATGGCCTGAGGAATACAAGGGCACCTCTGAACCCACTATACCATCGTCCCTGTGGCACAGGGAAGAAGACATAGAAATAAATGCAAAACAGATGTAGCTGCTCTACAGACTCCAATAGTATAAAGTAGCTTTTAAGAATTCAAACCTGTGCATCCAGCAAAGTCTGGCCTGTCACCTACTAGCTAGCTTTGCAATGCTAGGCAATTAATTCAGCCTCTCGAAATCTTAGTTTCCCCATATATAAAGATGATATCATGTATTACATATGTATTGGGGAGGATAAATACATGAAACAAGTAGTGTTATGTCTAGCATAAAATAATATTAACTAGATTATTGTTGTTGTTACCAGCATGACTATGTTAAAATTAGAAGTCTGAATCTATTGGCCCACTCTATTGGTCACCCTTATTATACCCACACACACATGGTCTTTGTGTGCATTGTACAACAACGACACTTTCCACTTTCTAAGTAATTTGTCTAACCATGATCACTATTGATTCCACTACGTGTATGTCCTTATCTGGTTTCAACTGAGCATATCATTCGACTGTTTTATAAATTAGCTTGTGACTCTATTGGTTTCTGTTCTTAAAAGTTTAGAGAAAACTGTATAAAACTTTGACCTGTTAGTTCATACTATTTTTTAAATTAATTTTTATTGGAGTATAGTTGATTTTCAATGTTGTGTTAGTTTCTGCTGTACAGCAAAGTGAATAGGTTGTACATTTACATATATCCACTCTTTTTAAAATTCTTTTCCCATGTAGGTCATTACACAGTACTGAGAAGAGTTCCCTGTGCTATACAGTGGGTCCTTATTAATTATCTATTTTATATATAGTAGTGTGTATATGTCAGTCCCAATTTCCCAATCTATCCCTCCTCCCCTTCCCCCCCAGGTAACCATAAGGTTTTTTCCTATATCTGTGACTCTATTTCTGTTTTATAAATAGGTTCATTTGTAACACTTTTTTAGATCCCACATATAAGCGATATCATATGATATTTTACTCTGTCTGACTTACTTCACTCAGTATGACAATCTCTAGGTCCATCCATGTTGATGCAAGTACCATTATTTCACTCTTTTTTTATAGCTGAGTAATATTCCATTGTATATATGTACCACATCTTCTTTATCCATTCCTCTATCTATGGACATTTATACTGCTTCCATGTCCTGGCTGTTGTAGATAGTGAAAATTGGGGTGCATGTAGTGCTGCAGTGAAAATTGGGTTGCATGTATCTTCTAGAATTATGGTTTTCTCTGGGTATATGCCCAGGAGTGGGATTGCAGGATCATATGATGATAACTCTATTTTTAGTTTTCTAAGGAACCTCCATACTGTTCTCCATAATGGTTGCATCAATTTACATTCCCACCAACAGTGTACGAGGGTTCCTTTTTCTCCACACTCTCTCCAGCATTTATTGTTTGTAGATTTTGTGATGATGGCCATTCTGACTGGTGTGAGATGATATCTCATTGTAGCTTTGATTTGCATTTCTCTAATAATTAGTGATATTGAGCATCTTTTCATGTGCTTTTGGCCATCATGTCTTCTTTGGAGAAATGTCTATTTAGACATTCCACCCATTCGTACTATTTTTTAAATTTAAAATTTTTGGCTTCATATTACATATTATGTTAGTCCTTTGCGAAAACTTAGTTTATTGAATATTACAACTTCCTGTGAAATAAAGAGGACAAATTGCCATCTCTGTAGGGAGAATAGGTGTTGTAGCTGTGGGTCAATGTACATGTCCAAAAAATAAGAATTGGAAACAATTAGTAATTGTTCTTAAGGCCTCAGACTGGGTTCCGTTTTCAATGCAATGAAACAATGATCACCCAGTTTTTTCTTCCAGAATCTCTTTCTGTATTCTGACTAGATTCAGTGTAGCAACTTTCACCAAACATTCAGCTTCTCTTTCTCAGATCTTTCCACTAAGTCCTAGGAATTAGGGCTTTGTTTCTTGCTCAGAATTCTTCAGTTGCCTCTATTGAAGCAATGCTCCTCGAACCTTCCCTAACCTTTGGCCAGGAAAATTACTAAAACCTACAGGATGGGGATGGGAAACAAATGGCAAGAAAAGACATGAATTGACCAGGAAATATTGGAGAAAAGATATTCACAAGTCAGAATAAGAGAAAGAGGAGGAACGCAGATGTCAAACATAATAACATGATACCAAATTCAAAAGCTACCAAAAAAAAGCACATAGTAAAAATTCTGTGTCTTCTCTCTGTCTAGACACATAGATTCTTTCCCCCAGAAGTGAACAAGTGATTAGTTTCTTATATACTTATATATTCTTCCATATCTATGTCTTTTTCTATACTATTTTAACAAACGGTAACATACTATATACACTCTGCACTGCACCTTGCCTCTTTCACTCAAGATACGTAACTTGGAGATTATGTAGTATTAATACCTAAAAATCCTTCTATTTATCTCTACTGCTTCAGTGCTATTTGCTTAACCAGTCTCTACTTATTGATATTCAGCTTTTAGCCATTGCTAACAGCACTGCACTGAACAACCTTGAACACATCTCTTTGCACATATGTGAGTGTGCATTACTCAGGATTCAGTTCTGAAAACAGAAACCGCTCCATTTTAGGGAGACAGGAGTTTCATACAGCCAGTCTGGTACTTACAGATCATTAAAGGGTTGTTGGCACAGCTGGAAAAATGGGCTCTTAGGCTGATGCTCAAGGAATGTCTCAGAATTGATGGGCCATGGAAATTTTCTGCAACCTCTGTGGCTACTCCTGCAATACTGAGTTCAAAAGCATATCTCATAGCTGTGATTCAGGGAGGAGGAAGCCAAAATAGAGAAAAATTGCCTCCATTGAGACTGCCTATTCATCAGACAATCAGAAGAGGCAAAAATGGCTTCATTTGTACTTTGGCTGTCTAAATCTTACTTGATTACATTGAATTAACGGAACCTAATTTGCTTTTAGAACCTTGATTCCGTAAGAGTCTGCGAAATATAGATTTTTATTTTCTAGACCCTGCGGCTCTGTAAAAAAGGCATTCTAGAAAAAGGCAGAAAGGAGGGTATGTGAGTCAATCCAACAGAGAAAACAACTGTTACTTTAGTTGACTGTATTGTTCTAAAGAATTATCAAATCTTTTACAGAAACATTGAAGGTAAAAGTTCCATTAATGGGAATAATTGAAATGAGTGATTTTTACTGACAGGTCGTATCTGACTGCCTTACATCACTTCCACTCTTCCCAATCCCCACCTCCTCAACATATTCTTCTTGGCCAAAGAAAATTGTCCCAGAGGAGCAGAGTTTCCTCCAGAGCCAGAGGAGCCTACACATACACATCTAGCTCAAGCCACGGTTATTCACACAGGAAGGTAAAGAGTCAGTGAGAGTCAAGAGTTTATACCAAGGCCACATGCTCCAAGTGGGGGAAAAACAGTGGGAAAAAAAGGAGAAAGCAATACGAAAAGGCGAGCTAGGTGATAAAATGTTCGGTTGTCGGAAGTAATAATATTAAGAGGATTTTCTCATAAAAGTTGACAGGAGTCACCGTAATGGGCAGAAGTTACAATGCAATGTAAGCAAGAGGGCGTTGCAAGCAATTGTTTGGAATAGAAGGTAATGGCCATGCTGTTCATAAGCCATCAAAATGTAGAAATAAAGCAGAGTGGCTGCTGTTATGCATTGGTAGGTTTTAAGAATTGCATTATGCTGATATTAAATTAGCACGGATTAGAGAGCATATATTTACTCACTGTTTCCACGTAGAAGACGACAAAGCATGGTGTGAACAGGAGCACTGCGGGGGAACTCCCAGAAAGAAGATATGTTAAACTCTCTTCTTAGAGGAGACTTCAGCTATAAATAACAAAACTACAGCTTTAATGGAAAATAGACATTACTTGGATGGTAGAGAATTGTGGTCCGATTTTTTGAGGCTTTCTTAGAGGGCATAAGTACCATCACCTGGGCTAGGTTTTAATCTAAGGCTGGCAACTCTATTCTTTCCTTTATTCAGACCAAAATACTTGGAGTCATCTTTGACTTAATTTCTTTCCTTTCTAGACTTAAAAAAAAATTCTTAATTTGCGTAAAATACACATATTCTAAAAGCTACCATCTTAACCATTTTTAAGTGTACAGTTCAGTCGTCCTAAGCACCTTCACACTGTTGTGCAACCGATCTCCAGAACTCTTTTCATCTTGTAAAAGCAAAACTCTACAGCGCTTAAGTAACAATTCCCTATTTCACTCTCCCCTGTCTAGGTCACAGCAACACCATTCTCCTTTCTGTTTCTGTGACTTTGACTACTGTAGGTGCCTCAGATAATTGGAATCATACACTATTTGTCTTTTTGTGACTGGCTTGTTTCACTTAGCATATGGTTCATCCATGTTGTAGCATATGCCAGAATTTCCTTTTTAAGGCTGCTCGTTTGCTTTCTTTGGGGCTTTCTTCTCTTGCAGTCTACATCGAATTATTATGAAATCCTTTGACTCTGCCTTCAAAGTGAATGCAGAGCCTGGCCACTTCTCACTACTGCACTGCGACCACTGTCGCAGCCACCATCACTTCTTCCCTGCATTTCTGCAGCTTGGTCCCTATCTTCTCTTTTCAACCCAGCATCTGCGGCAATCTGTTAAAAATCAGGTCACCCCTTTGCTCAGAATCCTGCAGTCTCTCCTCATTTTGCTTAGAGAGGAAACCAAAATCCACGCCTCAGCCTGCCAGGCCCAGGAAGCCTGCTAGCTCCCTGTCGCCAGCTTTTTCTGCTATTCTGCTCTCCCTGCCTATCCACCCCTCCACCCACATCGTGCTCGCTTCCTTGCTCTTCCTTGAACTGGCAGGCAAGATCTAACAGCAGTGCCTGTGCCCTGACGTTTCTCTTCCAGATATCTCTGTATGCTAACTCTATTATTTTCTTTAAGCGTTTTGTCAATTGTAAGCTTAAAAAGCTCTAACCTGATCACGTTGTTGAAAATACAGCCCACCCTACCACACACACTCCCTTATCCCCATCACCACTCCTTCTCTCCCCTGACAATTAGTGGCTTCTAAACTGTTATATAACATACTTATCTATGTTGTAATAGTTTATTGTCTGTCTCCCCCTGCTAGATATATACCTTTACCTGCTTTGTTCAGGGATGTATCCCAAACATTGAGAGCCATGCCTGGGACAGGAGGGAGCATTCAACACGTGGGTGAAAGGAAAGATCACTCTTTGCCCTGAGAGCAGGTTGGGTACATGCTTCTGTAGGTCATCTGAGACTGTAACAGTGTGTGAGTAAAGAAGGAAGTAACCAAAGGATCCTGATTTCTAGTCCATCGCCCCCTTCCCCACATGTTTTCACACCAACAGAGCTTGTTTCTAAGAGTCCACTAGGAAGAAGTGTGGTGCAATCTAGGAGCCTGGAGTCTAACACTCTGCAAATTCAAACCCCATTATCTACTGACTGAATGGCTTGGGGGAAGTTAGTCTTTTTACTCTTCAGTTTCCTAATCTATGAGATGGGAATACTATTAATTGGGTATTCCTCATAGGTTATGAGCATGAAATGAGATAATTCATATAAAATGCTGAGCACTTGATAAATTACTTGTTGGTAAATATAACTATAAAGTACTTAAAGACAATGCATTTACGATGTTATGCATTCCTCTGTAATCTCACTTATTATTTTAATTTGCTTAATAAAATTCTCTTCATATAAGTAGTATAAAGATAAAGTTTGAGCTCAGTACTGAATTATCAAGAACTCTGAGATACCAGTATATGAATTATTTTACCATATTGTGAATTCTCAGAAGTCAAGTCCATATTCAAGTGAAAGTACACAACAACATATGATCAAATATAAGACAGTTTTGATTGTGTATTTAGCTTTTCCATAGTACTGATTATCATGATATGACTCACTATA
Source organism: Kogia breviceps (assembly GCF_026419965.1). Lineage (NCBI taxonomy): Eukaryota > Metazoa > Chordata > Mammalia > Artiodactyla > Physeteridae > Kogia > Kogia breviceps. The sequence goes on from NC_081315.1 coordinate 19,401,865, forward strand.
TCTCTAATTCAATGGTATTTTCTCAAAAAAATTATTACAAATAGATACTGAGCTTTCCATAGTTTCACCTTTCAAATAATACTTTATTACTTGACATTTATATTCTATTTTTAACAAAGCTTTTCTCTTTGTTAGGTTATCTGGACTATACCAGTTAAAATTTTAAAATTGGATATTTCCAATTAGTTTCAGTTTGTCAGTTACACATCTGAATTAAGACTTGTACTGGATTTTAATTACCTTTTGGGAACAAATATTTGAATAGTTGATTAATAACTCTTGATATTGTGGTAATTTCTTCAAGAACATCTTTTCATTAAATGTGGAGGTTTAAGCCAGTTAGAAATAACCCTTTTTGTTATATAAATCTGGCTTCAATTTTTGAACCCATTACCCTAATGTTCAGTGCTATTTCCCATTTTGAAAACTCATTTTGTGTGTGGGTATTTGAAATGATCAGAGATATTACCAAGAAAATGACCAATAAGCCATAAAACTGCTCAACTCATTACTAGTATACTTTATTTGTTACCGGGAAAGTTTCATTTTAGATTACTTTGGAAGAGAGTATGAGTGTATGTGTAGCAGTTCCCTGGATGTATGGTCCTATTGTCCTGTTCTTAATTTCTGCACTTGCTGTTGAGCAAGTGTGAAATTAAGGCCACTGTGTTTAAAAATGTAGTACAGGAATCTGAGCTTTCAATGAAATCAGATAAGAAACCTGAGAAAAGTACAAAAGAGCAAAGTGTTTATTTCATTCTCCCTACTTGCGCATAAGAAAGCAGTCCACCTCCAAGTAAGGCATTCACATCTAGAACTTCACCAGCATGTGGAACTGGCAAGGAAAAAGACCCAAGGATAGCATTCTGTCAACAGCCTTCCCCAAACTGGATACACTACCTCACTCTACCAAGGCTGAATGAATTGAACCCAAACCAAGAACTTAACAAATTTTGTCTGCCCAGAGCGATTTTAACTTGAATTTGAACTTTTCATCATTCTCTGACACCTACAGAGGATTTTAAATCAGTTACAGGAGATCTTGATTAAACTCTTCTATCTAAAACATCTTTTTAAACAAAGGCAAAAGAGGCACATGGTAGAGTGGACTCCGTGACCTTCTGTTGGCTATAAAGAAAGGCCCTGTCTCTTAGTCTTTGGAAGGCTTCGGGTAATCAAGGAAGCAGATTTTGGGTACACTTCAGAGGACATTTACTTTTCACCTTTGGTGAAAAGTGATGTGATAGTACAGCCTATTTTTCTCTGGTTTTTAGTGGGATTAAAAGCCCTCCTTGAATGTTTCTAAAACTTGTAAGAAGAAGGTGCTTTAGAGCAGCTAGTAAGATTTATGACTATAGAAAAGCTTAGTTAGCTGTCTTTTATAAACACTTAAAGATCTTCGGATCAAAGGAGCATTCATAGAAAACATTCTTATTTGCTAAAATAAAGTATATGTTCATATTTGGATTTTTCCAAATATGCATTCCTACATTTATTTTAGTTCATAAAAACTCTTTGTGGTAAATAAGGGAAAAACAGAAGATGAATGTAAGATGTTCTCTTCCTAGAAAACAAATGTTGAGGATGGGAGCAGTTTCTAGAAATGAATAAGGTAAGGTGGGAGCAACAAGCCTTTGAGTCATTTAAACCCTAAGCTAATGATAGTTGTGATTGTTTATTGTGAACTCACTGGGCCCATGCAAATAGGATGTGACTCTAGATTATGTAAGAAAAGGTGTTAATGGATGATAAAAACTCAACTCATTATGCTCACAAAAGAGGACATGAAATAGTTGTCTCCAGGGAAGTTTCACAGTGCTACATAGGGAGTAGCAGTGCATCCAAATGTCCCCTAGTGTAAGAACATACTTTTTGCCCAATCAGTAAATTATTCTTCCTGACAAAATTGATGGAATATAATCCCTTCCCTTACTGTGGTGCAGATAGAATAATACAGTAGAAAAGATACAGGAAGTAGAATTATCAGTTCATGGTGGAGAGATACAAAAGCACAACACCATGGTAGAAGCCAAGAGATAAAGCATTTCCCAGCATAAGCTGCAGATTTGCTTGAAAGAAGGAAGACAATAGAAGGGTTAAGAACAATGATTTTATGATCAGTAGAGACGTATTCTCATTCCAATTTGTAGATTTAGGCAGTAACCTGAAGCCTCCATTTCTTCTTCTATACCTGGGAAAAATAAAAAGATAATAAACTAACGTATACAGTTGTTGTGAGAGTTAAGTATAATAATGTATGTAGAGCAGGGGTCCCTAACTCCCAGGCCACAGACCAGTACCGGTCCACTGCCTGTTAGGAACCAGGCCTCACAGCAGGAGGTGAGCAGCTGGTGAGCGAGCAAAGCTTCATCTGTATTTACAGCCGCTCCCCATCACTTGCATTACTGCCTGAGCTCTGCCTCCTGTCAGCATTATGGTGCATTGTATAATTATTTCATTATATATTACAATGTAATAATAATAGAAATAAAGAGCACAGTCAATGTAATGTGCTTGAATCATCCTAAAGCCATCCCCCTACCCTCAGCCCCAGTCCGTGGAAAAATTGTCTTCTGCAAAACCAGTCCCTGGTGCCAGAAAGTCTGGGGACTGCTGATGTAGAGAGATTAATGAAATGCCAGGTATGTAAGTGCCCAGGAGTTTGTGGCTACTGTCATTAGTCCCCAGCTCTTTGTCCCTCACTGTTGAATAAAGGCTGTAGTTAAATTTTGAGCAAGCAAGTATACAGTACCTGAAAGCAAAAGCCTTTCTATCAGGAAACAACACTGAAGTGTGAACCAATAAGAGAAAAGAAATGTGTGGTAAACAAGAATGTCATCAGATCTAGAAAGAAAAACAACATGGCCTGAACTAGAGACAGGGTTAAAGGTTTTCAGTTTTCCTAAAAATTAATATAAGATTTGTCCTCACTTTGTTGTCAAGATTTGTGACAAAATTAACTACAGAGTGACCTACAGGTGCTTCTTATTCTTAAGCGTGTATTCATTTATTTTCAGTCCTTACTTTTCACCTTTCTTGAGTGAATAAAACATCTCCAATCTGGAAGATCATTCTGGTTGGTTTCTGTACACTTGCTGCAGTCTAGATTTTGGAGCCCAGAAAGAAGAGCTAAAAAGTACGACCCCTTTATAGGAATTTTGCCTTAACAAACCTCTATTCTCTCTCTCTGAGTCTGTGTTATATACACACATTTAAATGTATGGTCTTACAATACTATATTCTTAAATATGGCTACATATGTTATTTCAGACTTCTCATGAACTTTCATTCAACATCATGGGTCTTCAGGGAAACAAAAGAAAAAAATTCCCTCTCTCTGTTCAGCTCTCATCATCTTTCTGACCAGAGAAACTGGAGAAAGAAGTGTTGGATTTGTTTCTCTCCGATCGCTTACTTCTTGGCTATAGAGCCCCTTTTAAGGGAGATGGTGTTCTTGGATCAGCCAGGTTTGATTGGGGACACAGAAGCCACTGTCGGTATATTTAGGGGAAAGAAAATTAATATATGCAAAGTATTTGAGGCTTAGATAATTATTGGAAGAGCTGTAAAAACAAAGATCCAAAAGGCCCCTTACAGGAAATCTAGAAGTATAGGCTTTCATGGAAGCCTATACTACATTGATATACCCAGTAGCAATGATTCTAGTTGCTAGCAGAGCTGAAATAGGAGCGTAGCAGAATTTTCGTAATACAAGTGAGCCAGACCTCATGTATTTTCCTCTTCAGATCTTGTCTTCATTTCTCTGCTTTTATCCCCAGGAGTCTGACTTGAATGAACTGGTGCTCCAGCACTGGTGGTCCTCCTTTGTCTTCTAGCTTCCAGTTGGGTTTGGCCAGCAAGGAGTACTGATAGGAGATCAGATGAGAGGAGAAGAATAAGGTTAGGGTAATTATTCTCCTTCCTCCCTTCCTTCAAGGTGGTTCAGGAAGTCCGTGTCTCTTGCAGATGCTTTCAAGTTAGTCTCCTCTCCCAATATACTCCTTCCGGGTTTTGATAACTGTTCCTTCCTCATCCTTTCTGGCTGAGGAATTCTAATATCTCTTACTAGCCCTTGGATCCTGCGTTCTCCCTTGTGGTTCCATTACATCCCGCAACATTTTTGTAAATAATCCTTTAGTAAATAAACACCCTGTGAGTTATTCTAACATGAGCATGCCAACTGTTTCCTATTGGGAACCTGACTGATATAACAGTTTATACCATAAGTGTTTCCAAGAAAGCCACCTTAAAGATGGGTGTCTGGAATTGGGAGATTTATATTTAAAGGAGGTCAGGGATAACATCCTTGCTGGGATGAAAGGGACATGGGTAACCCATGGCATGTGGTAAAATCTCCCTTTCTCACCTTGTCATGCTTGTGAGCGTAAGATACAGTACAAGTGACAGTCAAGACATAGATCGATTGGCTGAGGAATTTGGCTATTTTGTAAACAATGAAGATTGTAAGGGCTATGGAATCACCCATTTTTCTCTTTGGGCCTCAGAGAACACATACAGAAATTAAGAATCATAAACATATAATTAAAAGGAAGGATTGGAAGGCTCCATGACAGCTTTGAAGGCTTTCTTCCTCTCCAGCGGTTGCAATCTAGAAGTGTGAGGGTAAGGACTGCAGAGCTGCAGCTCCAATTAAATGCTCAGTCTTGTCCGATCTCTCACTCTAAAAGCAAGGACACTGCTGCTGGAAAGCTGTGGGTCCTTGAGATCTGGGTTGCGGACATTTGAGAAAATGTGGGCTGAGACTGAGATCTTTAATCTCAGCTTGCCCGGAAATTCCCTTTCTTGTGGAGGGAAGGGTCTCCTCTCTCCATCATCCCTCCTCTTTTTAGCCTTCACATCACAGACAGCTGCTTCAGGAGCTAATACTGATTCTCCTCCAGGCCCACCCTGACTATGTCTCACTGATTTTGATTTGCTTTATTAATTATATACCAACAAAGCCCTAAAAAATTAAAAATTATCAACAGCTATTAAGTAAAATATTTTGAGATGTTTGATAAAAGTGAAATAAAATTAATAAAAAACGTTTTTATAAGACTACTAAGATGTCATTTACGCCTGTACTATCTTTGAGTTTCCCAAAATGGCCATTAGGTAACACAAAAGTTTCATCCTTCACCCTACAAAAGAAAGGATCATAGGAATAACTAGGGTTTATCTAAAAATTCAGCAAATTTTAATTTATTCAAAACTGTTATGAAAGCTTTTGTCTACCAAACTTAATATGTATTTTTAACCCCCCCCAAATCAATGAAAGTTTGTCTCCCTAGTAAACATGTGAATATAAATGATCTAATGATTGAATATTTTTCAAATAAAAAAATGTATTCCTATTTCAGTTCAAAGATGGGTACAATAACTTTGACCAAAGTGATTTGTTTCCAGGATTCTAGATTCACGAAACTTTTTTTCATTCAACTTAAAGTCTGGACATGTCTTAGAGTATGACTCGATAACAAGTAAATTGTCAGAGGCTTATTGATTACTTCAGTCTTTCTTCAGGTTCAATAGCCAACACATATCCCCTTGACTAAGAGTGATACAGCAGTAGAGAACCTTATGAAAACTTCAGTTGGTATAAAGTACCAAGTAAGCTTCATGGTTTCCCATATTATACAAACTCTTCCGTTGACAAAATAACCTTAGAGCTTTATGGCCAGTTGTCAAACTATGAAATAGGGGTTTTTTTTCCCCATTCACATGCAGCTGTCCATCACTGCAGTACTCTAAAGCCAGCCACCTCTTTCCTTCACTGGAGGAAGGAGAATTCCATGATATTTAACCTTTCTAAGGGAACTATCCATCCCTTGTGCAGAGCTCTTAGACAGAGACTCCCTTGGATAATTCTGATTTAAATACTTATATTTATGGATCATTTCATTCTTAAAAAGAAAAAATTAAAATTTTCCAATTAGGTTGTGCTATCACAGATGTGAATTCATTCTTAAAATTTAAGCTTCTCACAGAATTTAATGAATTCAGATGGCTAAATTAATTGCTATTGTTCAGACCCTTCTTCTGAAAAAAGGTAAAAGACTGAATATTTATACTGATAGGAGATATTTAGTTTTGGGTTAGCCCATGACTTTGAAATGCTTGGATTATAGAGATTTCCCAGCTACCACAGAAACCCCTAGAAAATGGATGGCAAGTTAAAGAAATTGGAACTTCTTTGCTGTTACCTAAGGAGACTGACATAATAAAAGTGGAATTTCCCCCAAATCCTCTGTAATATTAACCTCAATAGCAAAAATAAATTTGCCATGATACTGAACCAACTTTGTGAACATTTTTAAAATACTGGTGAGGAGTTTTCCAAGGCATGTCCTATCTGTTAGTAACACAGTCTCAGTGAGTTCTTAGATGTAGGATATGGACAGGAATGGAAGCCTCAGGACCCTTTTGAACATCTCCAAATATGGTATGAATAAGTTCTAATTAGTGTTATTTATTTTTCAGGTAGTTTGAAGCTTCACCTTGATAGAGAGCTATGTTGTAATGTTAGAAAAAAAAATAATGTGGTTTTATACTCCCAGCTTGGGGAATTCCAACTTCTCTCTCCAATAATAGGGACACACATTTCACAGGTACTGTTATTTGAGAATTCTGTAACTTATAATTACTCAGAATCTCCACAGTCCTTTTCATCCCAAATTTCAAGAAAGATACAGAGAAGCAAGGAAATTCCAAAACTATAATTAATAAAGCTCTCAGGAATCTCAGACTATTAAGGCCCAAAGTACTGCCGATAGCCTTGAGGACAATAAATCAATCCTCTCTAGTATCTATAAGTTATCTCCTTTCGCATTAATAACCGGCCTGTCTAATCTTTTTGAGAGTTACTTTCTATTCTAGATTGTACTCTTTCAGAAGCTGGTATGACTAATTATTGCAGGAGACTCAAATGATACCTCTAGCTTTATCACCAACAGGTAAAAGGGGGGTTTCCACAATGCCTACCCAAGCAACCTTTGCATAAGCTGAAACCTGGAGATCTGGGCTTCAGAAAAAGGCATCAGGAAAAAAAAAAAACAAAACCCAACAACAAAAAAACTACCCTCGAGCTTCAATTAAAAAAAGCTTTATAAGGTACTGTCATAACTGACACAGCATAAAACTCCAAGGTGTTAAATTTTGGGTTCATGTTTCCCAAGTTAAAAAAATATATATACAGCAATTCCTACTGACTACTGGACTTCTATTCCATCAGGAGACCTTGAATTGATGATGTTTAGGGATTCTCCTGAAGCTGCTGACTATATAAGTGGACAACTTCTACCCAGAATGACAGAACAATCTGCTCACTACAGAAGTAAACAGCTTCTGCTCAAGATGATAAAAGAAGATTAATTATATGATTTTCCAGCATTTTTTCCCTTTACCACTAATCTTGCCTATTGTTCTTTTTTTGTTATTCTCCGTTAACTAAAGGTTCTCAATATGATCCCCTTTATCTTTATCCTGCTACTTCGGACCCCCTCTTCTGCTGCTTAAGAAAAAGCAACACTCTCTGGAGTATTTTTCTCAGACTACAGCTCTTGCTCCGATTACTGACAATATTTAATAACTGTTCTTTTAGGCACTTCAGAAGTAGATTCATTATTATAGGAACCTCTCGGTAACTTATGTCTACTTCATATATCACACACTTCAGTGTGATAAAAATTAGACTTTGACCTCATGTCAATGAATGCTTCATATATCACACACTTCAGTGTGATAAAAATTAGACTTTGACCTCATGTCAATGAATGCTTCAGCTAAAGTTATCACAACCCTATCAGTAAAACCTAGCTCATCAGGAGGGGGTTCTAATTTGGGGCCATTCTTGCTACAATTGTCAGTTTGTTTTCTTGAGAGACCTGTTTGGTGGGAACTCTTTAACTCTAGTCAAGGAATCTGTCCCTCTTGAGGGACAAAATTGGTTTACTCCTGGGGCTAAGTGATCTCACTACTCCCAATACAGTCTGTGTCCCACTAGATTACCAGTTCTCATGTGGACACTGAACTTACCCTTACCTGTCACATGCTAACTTATCCTAAGTATTCAGGATACCTGTTAGAGACCTTTAGATGGTTATAGCTGCCAGCCTCCAGTGGATCATGTTTCTCTGAAAAGAATACTCATAAAGCTTCCAAAAGAGGCCAACACAGGCTGCTTAGGAAAACTTCTAGGAGGGATCCCTGACTCTCTATGCATACTACAGGATGATACAACTGGAAAAAGTATTCTGACCCTAGAAGACATGGTAAATGACAAATTCTGTCTGGAAGCCCCCCAAATCATTTAAAATTATTCAGAGCTATCATGGTTGATTGGACAGGCCTTAATTTCTATGCAGCTATCCAAAGAAAACATTTCTTCTATACCAAAAACTTCTTGTTGCTCCTATGATGCAATAGGTCAAGGAGAATAGTGCAGGACTAGCCTAAAAAGAAAAATAAATAAATAAAACCACCTGGTTCTCTAAAACAGACTCAGCTGAATTCTGGAAAATGCTTTTACTGCCTGGGTTTTATAATCTTGCCCTTGACTTTGAGGTTTTTTACTAGCAATAGCATTGAATGTAACAATTGGGGGGAGGGGAGATAACCATAATGTAACTGAAGCTGATGGAATAAGCCATACAAAATCCAACTACATTGAAAAATAAGAATTTATCATGAAGACACTTTAGTTTGATACGGTGAGAGCAGAAGCTAAATTACAATGGTTTGAAGAGTCAGAAAGTAGAAATCCAGATAACTTTCTAAATTTCAAAAAAAGCCAAATCACCACTTTTTCTAAAAGTGTGATTTTGAAGGAATGTAAGAGATACAGAGAAATCTAGAGATGTGTGTTGTGGAGATGGAGATGCTATCCCGTGCCCAACCCGGGGATGAGCTATCCACAGGAGAGAGCCACATCCAATAACATGTGAGGAAAGTGGGCTGAAGGATGGGTGATCAGGTAGGCAGGTTGTAGGAAGGACAGACGGGGAGAGAGTAGGTATTGTATGACATCCCTGTTTTCTCTGTGAAGTAGGTATTGAGACTACATTGAGACTAGGTGTTGGGACTAAAGATGAAAGTGAAATGATAGAAGATTTGAAGAGTCAATGGAAAACAGATGTTGAGGGACCGAAAGAGGTAAATGAGGGCACACAGCAGGTTTTTCTGAGGAGCCTAAAGTACTACCTTATATTGGAAACTATGAATTTATACGGGAACCAACCTGCAGGATTCTGTAATCCTCTCCAGTAGGACTTAGAAGCAGGTATCCTTTAGAAACAGAAAAAGTGAGCTGTTGGATTGATACAGCTGAGATTACTTTTTATACAGCTGTGTGGTGAAATGACAATGGACAGGGAAAGTAATCAAGTAGACAAGAGTGTATTTAGAGAGGTGGGCCATAGGATCAGAGATGTCAGTGGCACAGCGTGGATAACTTGATAACTCACCTAGGGGGTTATGCTATCTTTGTCAGGCCTCCAGCAGAAATTCTCCGTGACTGAAGGAATGAAAACTTGAAGTGAAGCAGAGTTGAACTATCCCGTGTTTGAGAGAGTCAGGGAATTTTGAATCCACTCTAAAAGGCATCAATGCATACATAAAGAACAAGGGAGGAGAGGAGGGAAGGAAAACCGAATTGGTGGGAGAGTAACATTTCAGTTAAGGCAAAGAGGTATTAATAAGTTACATGGTAAGTTGTATTCTATGAGACATAAACATTAAAACCCATTTAGAAAAACTAGGAAGATGTCTAGAAAATAAATTGTTTTACCAAGATTATTTTTAAGCATCTTGTCCACACATTGTGACTTTTAGAAAGTTAAATAATTTCCCTAGACCTCAGTTTCCCTATTTGTAAAGTGGTGACAACAGTATCCCCTTTGAAAGTTTTAGGGAGAGGATTAGAAAGAATTGTAGGAAAGTGTATAGCATAATGCCAGGCACAAGCCTAATGTTAAATTTGCTTTAGGGAATTCCCTGGTGGTCCAATGGTTAGGACTCCACACTGTCACTGCCCAGGGCCCAGGTTCAATCCCTGGTCAGGGAACTAAAATCCCACAAGCCACATGGTGTGGCCAAAAAAAAAAAATTGCTTTATTTTTTCCATTATTAATACTTAAGTAGTGCTGGTTTCATGTTTTAAAAAGCAGTTGGCCCTAAATTAGAAAATATCCAGGATCATCTTTTCAATTTGTTACCATCAAGAAAACCTTAAACTTAAGTGTATGATTGTTGATCTGGGAATTTTGTAACCAAAAATGTAAGTACCAATAGCAAGAATAATTTATTTAAATATGGAATTTGGCTTTGCCTGAAATAAGCAGGGATCAAACCACTCCCTGAATCTCTGTAACTTCCTTGTACCTCCCTTCCACTAGGCAAAGAGGTTGTGTGATTATGTCAGAGCTTTGGAGGGCTTGGGTTGAACTGTTACGACATAGACTGATAACTCCCAAGATGTACATCCAGACCCGATCTCACTTCAGAACTGCTTGCTGCACTTCTACACCTGGGTGTGTCTCTCCATGTATATGACATTGTGCAGAAATGCACTCAAACCCCAAACATGCTTCTCAGCCTATGTTTCCTGTTATTTGGGGGAGCAACACCATATATTCAGGCACCCCAAGCTAAAAAAAAACCCCTTAATTTCATCTTGAATATTTTTTCTTCCTCACCAAATATCCAATTACCTAAGGCCTCCTAAATCTTTCTCAGTCGATTTTCCCCCCTTTCACCCCTACCACCAATACCTGACTGTCTCTCAGAATCTCCTACACGGACCACTGCCTATCATTGCTACTCACAGAGCCTCACCCTTAACCCATATCTGCGGCTGTGTCCTTCTCCCTCATCACACTATCAACTTTTCTGTGCAGGTCCTGATAAAGTGCCTGGTACATGGTGAGCACTCAGGAAACATCTGTTGAACTAAACAGAATTGAGGGAGAATGGATAGTCTATCTGAGGAGAATGAGGGCTACCATTGCAGATAAAAACTCTTCTTGAGAGGCTGAGCCCAGCCTACATTTCCACCCTTAGCTTTCACTCTTCTCTTATAATTCATTCTAATTGGATTTGTGACCAATCCTCATGTCAGACATTCTCACCTCTGGTATAGCAGAATGGGATGATTAATGCCTTTTTGTTTGTTTGTTTTTTTGCGGTACGCGGGCCTCTCACTGTTGTGGCCTCTCCCCTTGCGGAGCGCAGGCTCCGGACACGCAGGCTCAGCGGCCATGGCTCACGGGCCCAGCCGCTCCGCGGCACGTGGGATCTTCCCGGACCGGGGCACGAACCCGCATCCCCTGCATCGGCAGGCGGACTCGCAACCACTGCGCCACCAGGGAAGCCCTGATTAATGCCTTTTTAAAGGAATGAGACACACGTGGATTATGAGCCAATGACTATCTTCATGCTTAAAAAACTCTCTGCAAACCAGATTGTTCAGTGAAAATGGGGGTAATAATAATAACTACCTCATGGTGTGAATGTGAAGATTAAGTGAGATGATATACACAGAACAACTGGCAAAAAAATTACTGCTCGATAAATGTTAGCTATTACTAGTGTTATATGGTCCGGCCCTACCTGTTCTTCTCTTTCTCTCTGAATCCTATCTAGTCTTTCACTTCTTTCTGGATAGCTCATTCCCACCTTCATAATAAAGCCTTTCCTGTTGGGAATTAATTTTCTTCCCCCATCCTCTTAATCTCTCCATGGATGATATTGGCTACTTAATGTATTAAGAATACTTTATATATTCTTCTATTTAAAGAAGTAGATATTATCATCTCTACTTGACACACAACAAGACTGAGAAATAGTGTAGTACACTTGCTTACCCAAAGTCACATGAGAAGGAACAGGCAGAGTGATAGTGCGAATCCAACCAGTGCTATCTACATTCTTTTCCAAAGCCAAAGAGACTCCATTGCCTGAAATTATTTTGCTTATTTTAAACTTATAAACTCTATAGTTTTTTCCATTGTAAAGATCTTCCTCAACTTATGATGGAGTTAGTCCTGATAAACCCATCATAAGTCAAAAATGTAAGTTGAAAAATGCATTTAATATACCTAACCTACCAAACAGTATAGCTTAGCCTGGCCTACCTTAAATGTGCTCAGACACAGTAGCCTACCATTGCGCAAAATCATCTAACACAAAGCCTATTTTTAAATAACGTGTTGTAATTTATTGAACACTGTTCTGACAATGAAAAACAGAATGGCTGTGTGGGTACAGAATGGTTGTAAGTGTATCAGTGTTTACCCTCATGCTCGCATGGCTGACTGGGAGCTTTGCTTCACTGCCCCTGCCCAGCATCACGAGAGGGGATCATGTCACATATCACTAGCCCAGGAAAATATCAAAATTCAAAATTTTAGAGTATGGTTTCTACTGAATGCATATCACTTTTGCATCATTGTTAAAGCCGAAAAATCCTAAGTCGAGGGCTACATGTAGAGTGTGACAGGTTAAATATGTCCACAACTTTCTTGCAGTTCCTCCCATCAAGAGTTTATTTCTGTATGTATTTTGAATCTGAAGTGGCCTTGGGACTTGCCTGATCAGTAGAATATGATGGAAGTAAAGATGTGTGAGTGTGAAGCCTGGGTCTCGAGAGGCCTTGAAGCTTCTGGATTTGCTTTCTTGTACTGCTCCCACCACTATCTAAGGAAACCTAGGAGAGCCTACTGAATGGTGAGAGACCACGTGAAGAGAGCAGCCCAGGTGACAGCCAGCACCAGTTCCCAGACATGTGAGAGAGCCACCGTATACCCTCTACTCCAGGCAAGGTACCAGCGTACTCAGTCACATGAGAGCCTGGCAGAGAACCTCCTACCCAATCCAGGAATCATGAGCAATAATAAGTTGTCATTTTATGCCTCCAGTCTTGGGGTGATTTTTTTTACGCACAAATAATTAACTGAGACCAAAATGAGCACCTAAATGTGGATTGGAGCGATGGCATAGACCTGCAAAAGTAGCATTGGCTTTGAGCCCAGTGGTAGGTTAATGAGAGAGAGTGAACCACACGACTGTTAGAGGAGCTGGAAGATCAGTGAGGAAATTGCTGCTGGAGGCGGGAGAAGGGACTCCTGTGCTATATAATTCCAGGACAAGTAGCATAACTTGCCTGTGGTAAACTGGAAGATAGAGGATATACCTAATGTACTTGTGCACTTGGCAAAAGAGATCTAGAGACAGAATGGTGAATGGGCCAGGCTGCCTCTCTTAGTAAAGTATGACAAGATACAGGAAGAAAGATATAAGCTACAGGAGACTGATCAGTTTGTACGAAGAAATTAGGGGAAATAGAGAAGACCCAGCACTTTCTGGGTTGGAATATAAACTACCTCCCACCCTGTCTCTCAGCTGGTAAAAAAAATTCTCAAATGAGGCCTGTGGATAAAAATCAAATTGTGTATGTGGTTGTGCAACCCTTCGCTAAAGGGAATTGCTAAGCCAATGCCTAATAGATTCTCTCATCTGGAAAAAAGAGGGCATCTAAGAATCTTAAAAGTGCCCTCCCCACAGAAGTCACCCACACACACTAAAGTAGAAATTTGGGAGCTATCAGCAGGTAGATAGAATGTCAAGCCACAGAACTGGATGAACTTCATAGGGAAAAAGTTATGGGGTCAATGAATAAGAGGAAGCAACACAATCAAAGTGTTACAGCAGTTGGGATTTTATAATAAGCAGGTAAATACAAGATGGTAATCAGTACTGACTTGCCATTGAGATTTCAGAGGTGCTACTCTAGTTATTGGTGATGATAATGAAAGTTTGTGGCAAAGGAGGGGTTAGAGGAAAACATGGGTGGGTTGAGAAGCCACAGTGCTTGATGACTTCTTTGAGGCAGTTGACATCACCAAGAATGAAAGCAGGTTTAGTGGGGAATCCCACGCTCTTCTGATGCTCTTCTGTTTTCATCCCCTGTTATAGCAAGATTCAGGTGTTTTGTTTTTGTCTCTTTCGAATGTTTTAGATTCTTTAGAGAAATAGAATAGATAGAAGAAAGCAAGTTCCTAAACTATAGCAACCCATGATGGGTTATTTTGGAAGAAAATAAGCCCAGAGATGATGGTGATCAGAGAGGATTGATCTAAGGAATCAGGTGGCAGATCTCTCACTTCATAAAGTATCCCCTTAGAGTGTGAGCTCTTCTGGAGGAGGGGAATCTGAAAGCAAACATTGGAAAATATCAACAAACGATTTTGTATATGGACAGTATTCTCTCTGCCTGATGCATGAATTTTGAGACTTAGCATATTCTCCAGAAACAATGGTATAAACTAAAAAAGGAGGTAAAATTAGGTATTGTCTATTCAGCTCTTTGTCTGTTGCTAGAAAAAAGGTTTTTCTAGAGTCACTGAGAGTTCATATTTCCCACCGTGATCATTTAAATTCAGTAACAGAAGCAGTTCAGGTAGCAATGTATCTGTGGCATAGTTCCATACTTAGTATTATATGGTTCTACATCTTTATGCTGAATAGACATTAAAAATGATCTGACTGCTATTATGCAAGAAGATCCATTGTTAACATTGCCTAATTTCAAAGGTTTCCACAGAATTGCTCCATTTATTGAGAAAATACAAAATGTATAAAAGCTACTTAAAATTTAGATGCTTTCAAATAAATCTGTATTTAATAACCATAACAGCCACATATATTTTACTATATACCAAATACTTATATATAAATAATATATGCTATTAGTTGTAATATGCATAGATTTAATTCAAATACTTTTATTTACCTGACATAAAATATTGCCGATTATTTGGATTTGAAGAGTTCCCCCAGTTGTCCAGGAAAATTTGGACGTGTCTAAGAAAAATTGCACAGGACAAAGTTAAACAGGCAAGTAAGACTTTATTCAAGCCTATTGCAATAGGGAAGAGAGATGGAAATCAAGTCCACAGAAACAAAAGGCAGGAGAGATTTTAGGAGTTGGGGTGAATTGACAGAAAAGTACTAAAGGATGTTGGTGGAGAGGTTGACACATGGGAGGTGCCAAGCACATGGAATCGTTCCTGAATTTGCAAGTGTTCTTCTGTGATCTGGCCATCTGTATTTGCTAATTAACGGCACAGTAGCCTCCTACCCTCCCACAGAGATGGGGATGTAGGGTACTCTCTTCCTTGATGATTATATTTCAAAGAGATGGTTGTAGGTCCTTGAGAAAGATATTCCTGGGTTGTAAAACTGGCAAGAGGCTGAGAGAAGATTTATATACATTTCAAAGGGGCAGAGAAAGAATTTTCAGCTACACATTTTATAAAGTAGCTCATCTAAGAAAAGTGAGATCAGAGGCCTTTCATCAAGAAGAAGCCTATCTAGAGTTTAGTCAAACTAAGGGGAACTTTAAGCTCATCTTGGTCAATCTCCAGGTTGGAAAACACCAATTTCAAGACCACTTGTTAAAAGAAGCCCCCTGGACCAGAACCAAAAGTCCTGAGTGTTAGCCCTGGCCTGTCCATGGCTAGCTGTAGCTCTTAGACAGATCAATTACCCTGTCTAACTTTAAAACATACCTTGTTTTTAGTTTGTTTATGTGTGTGTGTGTGTGTTTAGGACACTTAAGATCCACTCTTAGAGAATTTCAAGTATACAATACAGTACTGTTAACTATTTTTTTTATTATGTTAACATTGTTGTATATTGGATCACCAGAACTTATTCATTCTGCATAACTGAAACTTTGTAACCCTCAACCAACATCTATCTCTCCATTTCACTGCATGTTGTGATAGATATGTTGATTAGCTTCATTGTGGCCATAATTTTAAGATGTATATGTTTATCAAAACATCAAGTCATATACCTTAAAAATATACAATTTTTATTTGTCAATTATACCTCAATAAGGATGAGAAAAAAGAAATTAATAAAAAACCCAAACATCAAATTTAGGCCCTGAAATATGTGGGAGAAGGAGGTCTTGGCTGGGTATCCATGGATTCATGTTCTAATCCTAGCTCTACCACTTGTTTATCCAAAGAAGGTGTTGGATAAGATCTAGTAGCTGATCTAATACCAGTTGCATTTGCACCTGGGAATTTTGGTAACCATTTTTCGTAACTCAATCCATTAACTTCCATATCCTTCTCTGCATGAGGTGGCTCTCTCTTTTGACTTTACTGGTCATAGTTTATTTGTGACTTTCGCAAGTGGACATCTAGGACGTAGGATGTTCCCACTATTATTTTATTGATCTTTGCCTCCCTGTTTATGTCTTTCTTTATGTCTGTTAAGCCCATCTTCCAGGATGCTCAAATCTCATCCCTCAGTTAAGAGTTATTTGTGAAGACATGGCCCCAAACTTTAGATGAACATGACGTCACCTACAATTTTATTTTTCTATAATTCTAAGTTTTCTATATCATGATGAATATAAAACAATTGCTTTTTTCTTTGTTGAATGTTATGAGAATTTATTTTGGGGCTATAAAAACTCTTCCTACACCCCATGGATAATGTGCACAAAATTACTGCCTCCTCAGTTCTCTTGCCTAAGTTTTCTTCAGGTTCTACCTTTAAAAAATATTCCCCTAACCTTGTCCTATTTGCTCCTCAGTTTTGACTTTAAAGAGAAGAAAGAAAAACAAGTTTTTGTATGGCTATAAATAATAAAGAGAGGTCATAGGAGAGATTAGTTTTTAGTGTAAAAATGGCTGGATTGTTGTATGTAGAGAAATGGAGACATTGAAGAGTCTTGGTGTTTCAGCTTCACGTGACACACTTCTGCGGAAGCTGGCTCCATCTCATTCCAAATGGTCAGCATCACTAAGGTAAAGATGAGTGCTCAGTGGTGACTAGACCATTCTATCGTTCTGTATTTCTCCCTCTTCTACCCTCCCTCCCCCTCCCCTCTTCCCTTTCCCTCTACATCCTCCTCCTCCTTCTTTTTCTTCCTCTCTCATTTTCTCTCCCTTTTTTTTTCACTGCTCAAGGTTTATTTGGTGTTTTAGTTGGTATGACACTTGGATACTTGGTTGCATTGTTTTTATGTACATTTTTCTTTTTACATTGTGTGGCAATGTACATTACCCTGATATTGATACATATAGTACACAACATAAGATCCTTTAGAACAGTTATGCACAAATCATGCAATATTGGGTGTCTCTCTCTCTCTCTCTCTCTCTCTCTTTCTCCCACACACATATATCTCATACTAGCGTTTTAGAGATTGCAAATTAGGACTGCTAAGAAAAACATTTGCTGAATAATATCCTCTTTTAGTTGATGCTTGAAATTCCACTATCAGAAAATTATTTTTCCATGTTGGGCAATTTTTACTCTAAGTTCTTCCTTTAAATTAACTTAACAAAATTTTATGCATTATGATAAGAAAAATAAAAATTAGCTGAGTTACTGCCACTCTGAAAGAAAAAATGATTTTTCTGTCAATAAGAGAATTAAATTTGCAATTAACTACATTATTGGATTATAGTTTCTTTCTTGAGATAGCCCCAGGAGAGAGAAATTTTTCCTATGAGATTGTGAACATTTCTTATGCTGATAATACTGAATGTTTGTTGCTTTCAAATAAGTCAGTATCTTTTTTATATTTGGGGGGACCATTGTCTTGATTTCCTAACTTCAGGAAGACATGAAATACCTTGTATTTGTTTTACAGTCAGAATTGAGTGTTCTGCTTTATAACCAAAATTGATCAAACATAACTATAGCACCCATAACCAGCATGACAACGTTTGTGAAAGTTAGAGAGGGGATAGCTTCCTTTTCACACTATCAAATCTTTCACCTTTATTCTATTCATTTATGTATGTATACATATTTATCTTCCTTTTATTTATTATTTCTTTATTTCCTTATTATCCTTCAGACTACACGCCATTAGAGGAAAGGAGTCATGTCTGTCTTGCTATGTATGTGTATGTCCAGGACTGCAAAGTAAAGAAAGAATGATGTAAATGCCTCAGTGCTGTGCACATATGTATGTACATATGTAATATACATACATATATATAACATATAGCTTTTCCATATACATATATCTTACACATATACATATATACACACATATATGTACACATGTATATTTGTTTGCTTATTCCAACTACACACTTAATTTTTAGGAGTTTCTCTTATGGGGGAGATGACAGAGGGTAAATGTATAGAGATAGAAAATAAATCAGGGCTAAGAAAATAGTTCAGGTTTAATAAAATTTACAGATATTCCCCAAATCTCATTGTAAGCAATAGTTTAAGCATCATTTAATCCCTAAATCTTCATTTAGAATATTTTAAAAACAACACAGTTTCTAAATATTTACATATTTTGTCTTTGAGGCTAGGGCAATCAGTTTACATATACTGCCAGTAAATCAGGGCAGGGGAAGCAAGAACAAATAACTGTCTGTGTGTAGCATACACTAGATTATCATCCCCCCAGTGAACATTAGCCAGGTGGAGAGGAAAGTGCACAGGCTTTGGAATCAGTGAGATTCAGATTTAGATGCTGGCCAAGTCACGTTTTCCAGATAAAAAGCCTTGGTCAAGTCGCTGTGAGCTTCAATTTCCTCTTTGGTAAAAGAAGGATGAGAAAAACCTAATTCAAGGGATGTTGCAGGGATTAAATGGTATGAAGTACAAAAAGCACCCACCCAGCATATTACATAAGATATAGAAGGGCAGTGATTGTTCCCTTTTTCTTTTTTACTCTTGTCAAGGAGGAAGTGCTTTTCTAAATAGACTCAGTTACATTGTTCACATATCCTGATGGATCTTTGAACACAGACGGTGACGGTATTTAGCAGCTTCCTAATGTCTCTATTAAGTGTACACCACTTTCTGTTGTACTTGTTCATTGAGGGCCTGCTGCAGGTCTATACTCTGAACATCTCTAGGGGTATACTATCTCCTTTCATCTCTGTATCCCACTAGCTCCATGCCTAGCATATGGTGGGTACCTGATAAAAGTTCTTTGAGCAAATTTATTATAAAGAGAACACTGAGGATATAATAGGACTGAACTGACATCATTACAAAATTTACTAAGGTTCCATAGGCAGTGATTCCCAAACATATATATATATATATATATATATATATATATATATATATATATATATATATATATATATATATAGAACTGAATCATTTTGCTCTACACCAGAAACTAACACAACATTGTAAAGCAACTGTACTTCAATTTTTAAAAAAGAGTTGGCCATTGTATTCTATTGCTGCTGTGAAAAGCCACAAACTTAGTGGCTTAAAACAGCACAAAATTTTTATCTTACAGTTCTGGAGGTCTAAAACACAACGTGGATGTCACTGGGCTAAGTCAAGGTATTGTCAGGCCTGCATTCTTTCTAGAAGCTCTAAGGGAGACACTTTCATGATGTTTCTAGCTTCTAGGGCCACCTGCATTCATTGGCTCATGGCCCCTTCCTCCATCTTCAAAGCCAGCAACATAGCATCTTCCAATCTCTCTTTGACTCTTAACTCTTCTGCCTCCCTCTTTCACTTATAAAGACCCCTAGGATTACATTGGGCTCACTTAGATAATCCAGGATAATCTCCCCCCTCAAGATCCTGAACTTAATCCCACTTGCCAAATCTCTTTTCGTCACGTGACCTAATATAATCACAGTTTTGGCGATTGAATATCTTCTGTAGTGGGATGGGCATTATTCTGCCTACTGTAGTTGCACTTCGGTGAGCCTCTTCCTGATTTCTCTATTCTGTTCCATTGATGTATGTGTCTTTCCATCTGCTAATACCACATATCCTGATTACTGTAGCTAGAAGTCCTGAAATCAGGTAGACTGATTTTTCCCACTTTATTCTTCGGTTTCAAAGTTATTTGAGCTTTTCTGATTCCTTTGACATTCTCTATAAATTTTAGAATAATCTTGTCTATATCTATGAAAAATTTTACTGAGGTTTTAAAATAAATTTTGCTAAACATCTATATCAAGCTGGAGTAGAACTGACATTTTAATATGTTGAGTCTTCCAATTCATGAACAGAGTGTCTCTCTGTTTATTTAGATTATCTTTGATTTCTTTCCATCCACATTTTGCAGTTTAGCATTCAAGCCTTTTATGCATTTTGTTAGGTTTACCTAAGTATTTCATTCTTTTTGAGCAACCTTAAATGGTATTATATTTGAAAGTTTGATTTTCACATATGTGTTGCCTGTAATATAGAAATAAAATTATTTTTATATGTTAATCTTGTATCCTGTGACCTTGGTGAACTTGCTTTTTAGTTTTAGGAGTTTTTGTTATTGATTCCTTGGAATTTTTATGTCGTCTGCAAATAGGGATAGATGTTTCCTGATCTGTATGCCTTTTGTTTCTTTTTCTTGCCTTTTTGCACTAGCAAGAATTTCTAGTACTATGTTGAACAAAAGTAGTGAGAGAGGAAATCCATGCCTTCTTCCTGATCTTAGGAGGAAAATTCCCCTCTATTCCCAGTTTTCTGAGAGTTTTTATCATCAATAGGTGTTGAATCTTGTAAAATGCTTTTTCTGTACCAGTTGATGTGGTTATGTGATTTTTCTTCGTAAGCTGTTAATATGATGTAATATATCAATTGGTTTTTGAGTATTGAACCAGTTTTGCTTTCCG